>NC_141001.1:12478657-12579293 GCF_052327205.1 Somniosus microcephalus | reverse complement strand
AGCCATGTCTCAGTAATATCTACCATGTGATATCCTCTAAGTTGAATTTGCGCCTCCAATTCACTCAATTGTTCATTATACTACGTGCGTTTGTATAAAGAACGCTTACTTGGGCCACACACCCTAGCCTGTGCTTCTGCTGTAATGCAGGTTTTTTCACAAGTTTCTTATTTCTCTCTCCTGATTTAATTACTTTACATCTTTTAGTTTTCCCTTTACCTGTAGTGCCTAAAGCACAATTCCTGACTATTACTCTACTCTCTTCCCTTTCGTTGTTTTAGAATTACTATTTATATTACCTTTTCCACCTGAGCCCTGCCCCCGCCATTCACTAGTTTAAAGTCCTTGTGACCGCCCTATTCGTTCTTTGTGCTAAGACCCTGGTCCTAGACCGGTTCAGTTGGAGCCCTTCCCAACAGTACAATTCCTTCCTGTTCCAGTACAGGTGCCACTGTCCCATGAAATGGAACCCCACTTTCCCACATCATTCCTTCAGCCACGTGTTCACCTCACTAATCTGCTTATCCTTACGCCAATTTGCATGTGGCTTGGGTAATAATCCAGAGATTATAATGCTTGAGGTCCTGTTTGTTAATTTAGCTCCTAGCTCCTGACATACTCTTAGCTGGGTCGTTTCAGGTGCATAGAACAAAGAGACAGTGGCCTAGAACCTGCTGGTGTTAACAGCTGCCAAAAACGATGGCGCTGGCAGGATCGGTAAATTGGAGCTGGTGGCTAATTAACATTAGCCCAGCGCTAAACTTACCATGCAATGCCGATAGGAGGCCCCAATGTAGCGTGGCCATAGTGTTAATGCAGCAAGAACAGCCTTCTCTTAAAGCAAGGCTGCCATTTCAGAAAGCAGTTCAGTCCCTTAAAGGGGAACTGTCTTCTGAAATGAAAAAAATAAAAATCATGTAAAAATAGGCAGTTTTTAGCCCTTAGAGCTCAAAAAAAATAACGTTAAAAAGAATTCCCAAATGGGAGTCTTCAGCTCTTAAAGCTGAATTTCTTTCCGCACCTAAACAAAATGCTAAAAGTGCTTCAGCACTAACCCAAATGGCTCAGCAATCCAGGGAAGGGGCACCCAGGGTCTTGCATGCAGCACTCCAGCTTTGTTCAGGGGGTCAACACTGCAAGAGAGGTCCTCTACCCACAGGGGCCAGGAGACTCTCCAGAAAGAAGGATGTGGCACCAGATCACCGAGGCCGTCACTGCCACCAGTGTCTCCCCACCAAGTGGCTCCAGTGCCCAAAGAAACTTCATGACCTCAGACCAGTGGTCTTCAAAAGCTATCTCCTATCAACTGCATCACTAGCCTCACACACTTCTCAATGCACGACTCCCCCCTCCCCCAATCACTCACGTACCAACAATTTGTACCAAACATGAGGCACACCTCCCATTCCTAGCTTCACCTCACTCCCTTGGAAGAGACGGTGCTGGCCATTCTTGGCAGGGGCATGGCTAAGCCCTTGGCTAGCAGTGGGGCTGAAAGGATACAAGATACTGGCATCCTCATACGCTATCCTCCTTCTTGCATGCACTTCTTGCATTCCCATCCTCCCATCACCACAACTCCACTCTTGTGCCTTCCTCATTTCACACACCCAAGAAATGCAGCCTGCCCAGCCAGTGGTTGCCCAAGAAGAGGGAGAGGAGAGTGAAGATGAACAAGAATAAGCACCATCACTTGATTTGACACTCCCAGCCACCAGCTCTCAACCAGCAAGGCCATTTGCAGTGTCCCCCACTGAATGTAGCAGCCTTCCACCAGCCATGCTGCGGTCATTGGGGTAGCACTGTGTGACATCAGTAGGATAGGCAAAGGCACACACAAGACAGTCACTAAGGGAATGCATAAGGGTGACGAGTTTATTTCTTGATGTTATATTGGATGGATAGGTGTATAAAGCTGAACTGGAAAGTTTGCTTTGTGGTGGCTTTTATTTCAGCATTGTGGCTAAGAGGATTCTGTGATGGTCAGTAACAGAGGCGTGTGACAAATGTTGAAAGGGGAACTGGGGTTGTGGTCAATGGTACCGCAGGCGGATAATTCCATCCCAGATGTCCCAACCAGAAAGGGGCTGCCTGGGTTGCATCCTTCCTTCTGCTTCCTCCTCTTCTGCTTCTTCCTCTTCTGCATCTTCCTCTTCCCTCTACAAGCAGATGCTGGAAATCTGAAATAAAAGCATAAAATGCTAGAAATACTCAGCAGGTTAGGCAGCATCTTAACTTGCGACGTGAATTCTGTTTCTCTCTCCATGGATGCTGCCTGACCTGTGAGTATTTCCAGCATTTTCTGTCTTCTCAGAGGCCTTCCTTTACCATCCGAGGCCTTGCAAGCATTCAGCAGCACTCCCTGCACACTTAAAAGACTTTTAACATGTATTGCATCAAGCCACTACTTCAATAAAATAAAAAACACAGTCCAAAAACTTAAATGCAGACTTACCTGAAAGATGTGTGTGTCCCTTTAAGAAGTGCTGACAGCGTCTCCGTCAGTCTGCTGCACGCTCGCTTTTCAGAGCGAGCTTGGGACCCAGCTCTAAACTCAGTGCTAAGGTCCAAGTTCGCAGAGTGTGACGTTAAGTACGTCATGCTCTCGATATTTGCATCTCCAGGGCCAGTGCTGCAATCGGCAGCGTTAAGGCCCTCACCAAAATGCCGGCCGCTGAGTCCCGCACCAAAGAAGGGCATTAGAGTGGCGGTCGCCATTTTTGCCAGGATTGCGGCGCTAACTCGTGGCGATAAGGTAGGAAATTTCTAGGCCAGTGACACTGATTGTATGTTATCCTGTGTTCACTTACCCCCAAGAAGATTTTGATTGATTTGGAACACGCTGTTCCAGTGGTCCCACAAGGGATGTTTTCAGTGATTACTCTGAAGGTGCCATTGGAAGGGTTATTTCCACAATAATCCTGAAACAATCATGAATAAGGACATTATTAAAGACTAACAGCTCCACACAGTACATCATTTTAAGTCTATAGATATGTCACAAAAGAAACTTATTCAGGCCTAAAAATGTTGAATTTGAAGCATAAAACTAATCATAAACTGATTGATTTAGCATCATTACACAGTTGAATTATTGATTTAGCATCATTACACAGTTCATTATTGTTACTGATTTAAGCTTCAAATGTTATTGTATATTGTCATTATTTTTGTTTTAATTAGAATAAGGTAATAATTACTAATAATAATGAAAAAGGCATATTTGTCTAACAATACCTGTGTAACAATATATTCACAGTCTCCATTAAAATTGTAGCGTTTCCCATCAAAAGTGATGTAATTCCCATCTCCGTAGATCATACATGTCCCATGACATTGTTGTTTTGTGCAGTTCCACAATCTGTTGTTGCATTTACTGAGAAAATCAAATAAGATGTACATTAACCAGAATAGATTAGCATTGAGGTTCCACAGTTACATCTTGCAGTTCATCTCAACAGAAAAACAAGAGTGAATGTTTGCTACGTACCATGAGTTGCAGTCCACTTGTACAATGTCCCCAGATTGGTACTGGACGCCATTGTGTGCACACGGGCACTGATTTATGGGAATACAGCCACCGTTTTCGTGAGAGACTAAACCTTCAGGACACACACACCCAGAGACACAACCTGTGGCATACTGCAGAGAAAGTGTTTTTAAATGGAATTTAAAATTCAATGTCTGCACTTGATGAATTGTGTTTGGTCCTTTCATTAAAAATCCATCTGCAGAGCTAGACAGTAGATGCTGAAACGCTGCACTGTCAGAATGACCCTAATTATGATGGTACTGAACCTGATGGGAAAGTTGCCAAATCTTTGAAGATGGCAGGTCAAGTTGCTCAGGCTGTTAAAAACCATATGGGAACCTTAGCTTTATAAATAGCGGCACAGAGTACAAAAGAAAGGAAGTGATGCTAATCTTTACAAATCACTGGTTAGGCATCAGCTGGAGTATTTCTGGGCTGCAATGCATTTCCTGAAAGGGTGATGAAAGCAGATTTAAAAGAAACTTTAGAAAGGGAATTGGATGTAGACTTGAAAAGGAACATTTTGCAGGGCTCTGGGGAAAGAGCAAGGGAGTCGGACTAATTGAATTGCTCTTTCAAAGAGCCGGCACAGGCACGATGGGTTGAATGGCCTCCTTCTGTGCACTAAGACTCTATGATTCTATCTCATCACAGATGTTCCCAATGGTTTCCTTATGAGCCTACATTCTAAACCCCATAATTTCTAATGATATGACGTGCATTTTCTAAATGTTGTTTAGTGTGATTTTATTTTTGCCATTCCTGGCACATAGAACTATGTGCATGAAATTCATAATCGAGCACCCTTAGATCAGGTTTAGCACGGATTAGAATCAGAGTAAAGCTCTCTCCACACTGTCCGTCAAGCACTTCCAGGTCAGGAACAGTTACACCCGATCTAAGTTATGGCTTTCTCTGCACTGTCTGGAGTCAGGTGCAGCACAGGCAAGAGACAGGTCAACACTCTGCCTCAAATCTCAGAATGTGGCCCCTGATGTACCAGCATATTTATTTTGCTGCACCATGGAGTAAATTTTCTGACTCCCATAGAACTACTTAATTCTAAACACTTGCCTTAAAAATGCACAGAGGGATTTAGTACAAAGAGATAAAGGGCGCGAAATTCATTTGGGGAGCCACCTTTTAACTTTTCGAAAAGTTAGCACCCGGCAAAATCCATTGAAAATGTTGCAAAATTGTGTGTTTGCGCCCCAGGAGTGAAGCGGGGTGGTAAATGAGGCACTAATGGTCTGAGTGGAGTGCTGCAGGGGCGCTAATGTCTGAGTGGAGCGCTGCAGGGGCGCTGATGTCTGAGTGGAGTGCTGCAGGGCACTAATGTTCTGAGTGGAGCACTGCAGGGGCGCTGATGTCTGAGTGGAGCGCTGCAGGGGCGCTGATGGTCTGAGTGGAGCGCTGCAGGGGCGCTGATGGTCTGAGTGGAGCGCTGCAGGGCGCTGATGGTCTGAGTGGAGCACTGCAGGGGCGCTGATGTCTGAGTGGAGCGCTGCAGGGGCGCTGATGTCTGAGTGGAGCGCTGCAGGGGCGCTGATGTCTGAGTGGAGCGCTGCAGGGGCGCTGATGGTCTGAGTGGAGTGCTGCAGGGGCGCTGATGTCTGAGTGGAGCACTGCAGGGGCGCTGATGTCTGAGTGGAGCGCTGCAGGGGCGCTGATGTCTGAGTGGAGCGCTGCAGGGCGCTGATGGTCTGAGTGGAGCACTGCAGGGGCGCTAATGTCTGAGTGGAGCGCTGCAGGGGCGCTGATGTCTGAGTGGAGCGCTGCAGGGGCGCTGATGACTGAGTGGAGCACTGCAGGGGCGCTGATGGTCTGAGTGGAGCACTGCAGGGGCGCTAATATCTGAGTGGAGCACTGCAGGGGCGCTGATGGTCTGAGTGGAGCGCTGCAGGGGCGCTGATGGTCTGAGTGGAGCGCTGCAGGGCGCTGATGGTCTGAGTGGAGCGCTGCAGGGGCGCTGATGGTCTGAGTGGAGCACTGCAGGGGCGCTGATGGTCTGAGTGGAGCGCTGCAGGGGTGCTAATATCTGAGTGGAGCGCTGCAGGGGCGCTGATGGTCTGAGTGGAGCGCTGCAGGGCACTGATGGTCTGAGTGGAGCGCTGCAGGGGCGCTGATGGTCTGAGTGGAGCGCTGCAGGGGCGCTGATGGTCTGAGTGGAGCGCTGCAGGGGCGCTGATGGTCTGAGTGGAGCGCTGCAGGGGCGCTGATGGTCTGAGTGGAGCGCTGCAGGGCACTAATGTCTGAGTGGAGCGCTGCAGGGGCGCTGATGGTCTGAGTGGAGCACTGCAGGGGCGCTGATGGTCTGAGTGGAGCGCTGCAGGGGCGCTAATGTCTGAGTGGAGCGCTGCAGGGGCGCTGATGGTCTGAGTGGAGCGCTGCAGGGCACTAATGGTCTGAGTGGAGCACTGCAGGGCACTAATGGTCTGAGTGGAGCGCTGCAGGGGCGCTAATGTCTGAGTGGAGCGCTGCAGGGGCGCTAATGTCTGAGTGGAGCGCTGCAGGGGCGCTGATGGTCTGAGTGGAGCGCTGCAGGGCGCTGATGGTCTGAGTGGAGCGCTGCAGGGCGCTGATGGTCTGAGTGGAGCGCTGCAGGGGCGCTAATGTCTGAGTGGCGCGCTGCAGGGGCGCTGATGGTCTGAGTGGAGCGCTGCAGGGGCGCTGATGGTCTGAGTGGAGCGCTGCAGGGGCGCTGATGGTCTGAGTGGAGCGCTGCAGGGGCGCTGATGGTCTGAGTGGAGCGCTGCAGGGGCGCTGATGGTCTGAGTGGAGCGCTGCAGGGGCGCTGATGGTCTGAGTGGAGCGCTGCAGGGGCGCTGATGGTCTGAGTGGAGCGCTGCAGCGGCGCTGATGGTCTGAGTGGAGCGCTGCAGGGGCGCTGATGGTCTGAGTGGAGCGCTGCAGCGGCGCTGATGGTCTGAGTGGAGCGCTGCAGGGGCGCTGATGGTCTGAGTGGAGCGCTGCAGGGGCGCTAATGGTCTGAGTGGAGCGCTGCAGGGCACTAATGGTCTGAGTGGAGCGCTGCAGGGGTGCTGATGGTCTGCGTGGAGTGCTGCAGGGGCGCTTATGGTCTGCGTGGAGCGCTGCAGGGGCGCTGTTGCCAGAGCGCTACCCAATTTCAGCTGACTTGCGTTCAGCAATCAGCCTTCAAGCCTTGACTCTAGTTAATTCCAGCTTGTAAAGGGGAGGTCATTTCAAGCTGCAGCTGCTCATTATCAGCATTGCTGCACTTGAGTGCGACCTCTCAGCTACTGAGACAGCTTTGTGCCATGGCTGCTGCAAGGGAGAGGGAGAGGGCTACTCGAGTCAGCGATGTGGAATTGGATATGTTCAGCAGCTTCTCTGACAATGTCTCAGCAGAGTTATGACTGACAAAAAAGTTTCCCCAAGATGGTGCCTTTAAATAGCGCGCGGAGCCAACTCCCGACTGCAACTCGACAGCTGATGCTGTGGTTCTTAGCGCCGGGCAATAAGTGAGGGGGCACGGCCAGATTTTGCATTCAGGGCGCTGCGCTGCACATGGGAATGACATCATCATTGCCAGGCGCGGCCAAGCGGGGCGGTACCTACAGGAGCGTGGCATTAATACCGCCGCGCCCGGGCGAAAATCCATGTGCTCCCGGTTGACGCCCCATGGAGGCGCTAACGGCAGGTGCAAAGCAGCCAAATATCACGCCCAAAGTGTCAGTCAGAAAATATGTCCCCATCATACTTTTCTTATACTAATTTTTTTCAAAATATCCAATTCCTAAATAAAAGTTAAGGAAATCTGATGCAGATTGCAGATACTGATACATTGCATGTTATAGCTACCAGCAGAACTACACTTTCACAGGTCAAAGCAACTTTACTTGTCAATCCAGCTGTATGTGTTTCATGGAGTACAATTTTTCTGCTGGATCCTTGAACCTGCTGATGTTCAGGGACCTGATGATTTGCACATGGACAACGTTCAGACTTGGGCTGACAAGTGGCAAGTAACATTCGCACCACACAAGTGTCAGGCAATGACCATCTCCAACAAGCGAGACTCTAACCATCTCCCCTTGACATTCAATGGCATTACCATCGCTGAATTCCCCACTATCAACATCCTGGGGGTTACCATTGATCAGAAACTGAACTGGACCAGCCATATAAATACTGTGGCTACAAGAGCAGGCCAGAGGCTGGGAATCCTGCGGCGAGTGTCTCACCTCCTGACTCCCCAAAGCCTTTCCACCATCTACAAGGCACAAGTCAGGAGTGTGATGGAATACTCTCCACTTGCCTGGATGAGTGCGGCTCCAACAACACTCAAGAAGCTCGACACCATTCAGGATAAAGCAGCCCGCTTGATTGGCATTCCATCCACCTTCAACATTCACTCCCTCCACCACCGGTGCACTGTGGCTGCAGTGTGTACCATCTACAAGATGCACTGCAGCAACTCGCCAAAGCTCCTTCAACAGCACCTTCCAAACCCGCGACCTCTACCACTTAGAAGGACAAGGGCAGCAGACGCATGGGAACATCACCACCTACAAGTTCCCCTCCAAGCCACACACCATCCTGACTTGGACCTGTATCGCCGTTCCTTCACTGTCGCTGGGCCAAAATCCTGGAACTCCCTAACAGCATTGTGGGTGTACCTACACAATATGGACTGCAGCGGTTCAAGAAGGTGGCTCACCACCATTTTCTCAAGGGCAATTAGGGATGGGCACTAAATGTAGGCCTAGCCAGCCAGCGACGCCCACATCCCATCAATGAATAAAAAAAAACATAGAAGTGTTTTACATAGATTTTAGGTGAGTTTGTGCAAATGTCAGGTTTCCACAGCTTTGCAGAGTTTCAGAGGCAGCAGAAAAATGCATTCTGTGAAAAATCCATAGTGTTACCTATCAATGAATTCTAACATTGAGGTTTATGCTCTTCCATGGACTAACATAGGGCTTTTCAAGAACACATAATGAAAGGTTCAGAGTAATTGTGTGCTGCTAAAATCAATGAGATACTGCAGTGCCCTTGCTTCACGTGCTACTTTTTACAGAGAAACTGAAAGGGCAAAAAAAAAAGTACCTCTGAGCACACAAATCACAAGTCAAGAAAGAAGAATAGTATCTAAGAATCACACAAGTGTATCTGGCCCCTGAAATATTAGCACAGACAATACCACTCATCAATATATTAGTACTTACACACTCCATGTCAAGGATTTGGCAGCTCTTCTGACATTCTGTACCAGTACTGTCAGCTGAAGCCTTATTACAGTCAAAGTATACCATGGGAGCAACACAGGCTGGAAAACAAAACCAAAAATGGCTTTAGATACACATAAGAAACATTTTTTGTCTGAATAATTACTTTTTTCTCAAAATGTTACCTTGAGGTTTTGAATTGTTTCCAATACACTCTAGTTTCCCTTGATTGCAGGTACTACAATAAAATAACAAAATATCATCAATCACTGAATTCAGATACTTCTACTGCTCAATGAAATCATTAATTAGCTTTACAAGCTCACCACATGGCATCTTCCTCATGAATGACCTCTCCTGCTGGCACTGCCGACCCCCTATAATAGCATGAGCAACCGGAGGGTGGTACACATTTACCAGTGTCATCCATGTAGGTTCCATCAGCACAACCACATCCATCCACTGGCACAAAGTCAACCTCACAGGTTTTATCTGGTGCTCCCAAGGACTGGCAAGTACGATGGCAGTTTGTCATAGCGTAGCTGTAGACGAGAGTCTTGGGACAGTTGATGTATTCGGCTGCAATTAAAAAAACAGACAAGTTGAGAAATTTCCAGACTTCAGTTTAAAACAAGTCTAAAATAATAAATAAATACAAAACATTTTGAAAAGTATTGTTTCAAAGTGGCAGTTGGTAACACAATGGGGGCTAAATTGGATAGCCCCCGAAAACGGGCGCAGGGATTGCGATGCGCAATTAACCTACACCAGTTGATTGAAATGCAGGCAGCCTGCCAACTTCATGCCGCCTGCACATTATAATGATTTCTGTGTGTAGCCAGCGCTAACCGCATCAGCAGGGAGCCTAAAATCGTAACTTCCTTGGGCCACTTAAAGCTAGCCTGCACTGCTTAAAGCTAGCCTGCACCTCTTAAAGTGGTGGTGCACTGTAGCTGCAGCAGGTGCTGGGAGTCGTGCAGGAAGTGAATCAGTCTTAGGAAACAGTGAGGAATGGCACAACATGGGAGAGAGCAGGCTTCAACGTTTTCGGACACGGCACTTTTAAAAAATTTATTCTTTCACGGGATTTGGCTGTCACTAGCAAGGCCGGCATTTATTGCCCATCCCTAATTGCCATTGAGAAGGTGGTGGTGAGCCACCGCCTTGAACCAGTGCAGTCCTTATGGTGACAGTGCTCCCACAGTGCTGACTTTGTCGTAGCAGTTTTGGTACAACTGAGTGGCTTGCTAGGCCATTTCAGAGGGCAGTTAAGAGTCAACCACATTGCTGTGGGTCTGGAGTCACATATAGGCCAGACCAGGTAAGGACGGCAGATTTCCTTCCCTAAAGGACATTAGACTGGAGGTCTTGGTGGAGGAGGTGGACAGGAGGGGAGAGAGGTCCTCTATCCACAGGGGGACAGAAAGCTCTCCAGACACAAGGTCAAAAGGTAGTGGGACCAGATAGGTGTGGAGATCAATGCCAGGGGTCAAGTCCCGAGGACCTGGATGCCATGCCACAAGAAATTCAATGACCTCACATGACTGGTCAAAGTCAGTAAATGCATCTTCAAATGCCATATCCCACCAACTGCACCACTAGCCTCAGCCACTGCCCAATTCACCACACCCCCATCACTTACCTACCAACAATCTCTATCAATCAGGACTCATATCTAACATTCATAGCTTCACCTCACCCTCACGCACTTACCACTGCTGCAAGCCTCACACCCAGATCTCACAGAATGCACACACTGCCAGCTATTCAACCATGACAGCCACATCACACAAACAGATTGCACGACATCACTGACACACTTCCCTCTCTCTTGCAGGACAAGGTGGAGCACAACCGTAGACAGTAGGAGCTAACTGGAGGGGGACAGGTGCACCTGCATGTCATAACCCCCCATGGAGGAGACGGAACAGCTATTGTTGAGGCCGTGGCCACTGGCGAGACTGAAACCATCAAAGATGGCGGTATCCTCATACCAAATCCTCCTCACATCCCACATCCTCCTCATCCCACAATCTCTTCAAGTTGTAGATGGTGTAAGCATGCAGCCCTCACTCCATCCCTCCTCACCGAGCTGCTCGAGGTTGTCCTCCAAGGCCATCTGCAGTATCAGCCACAGAAAGTCGGCAGCCTTCCACCAGCCATGCTGCAGCCTCTGGGGTAGCACTGCGTAGGAGCACTAGGACAGGCAAAGCCACACAGAAGACCGGCACTAAGGGTGATTAGTTTACATTTGTATGCAATATGGCATGACTTAATTTATAAATTTTGTTTGGAATACTTATTTTGTGGTGACTTTTAATTTAGCATTGTGGCCAAACAGACATTGTGATGGTCAGTGACAGAGGGAAATTAAGGTGTGGGATTGTTTGTGAATTAGCTCTTCACTGACAGCCTGGGCAGAAAGGGGCTGTCTAGGTTGTCTCCTTCCTTCCTCTTCCTCCTCCTCATGCTCCTGCTCCTCATCTGTTTGCCATAAAGCTGGTGGCAAGGGCTGTCCCCTCATGATGGCGAGGTTGTGCAGCATGCAGCAGTCCACCACGATTCTCGACACCCACTCTGCCGAGTACTGCAGGGCTCCTCCAGAGCGGTCAAGGCAGCGGAAGCGTTGTTTCAGCACGCCAATGGTTACTCTATCACACTTTGTGTGGCAGCATGGCTTTCATTGTATGCATGCTGCTCAAGTGTGTGTTGGTTGTGCACTGGAGTCATGAGCCATGTCGTCAGCGGATAGCCCTTGTTGCCCAATAGCCACCCTTTGATTTGCCGTGGTGGCTCAAATACAGATGGCACAGCGGACTGCCGCTGAATGAAGGCATCTTGACTGCTGCCAGGATACTGAGCACTGACCTGCCCGATTCACTGCCTATGGTTGCACACCAGCTGGAGTTTTCATTCCAAAACGTGTGTGATGTCACGGACCAGTTTCCCGCCCGGAAGTCAGCTTAATTAACAGGTTGAGGGGATGCTGGACAAGCGGCCACAGGACCAGGTGGGTGTGAGCCCCGACAGCGGGGGCAATCCCGGGGAGTGGAGGGGGGTCCGATCCTCAATCGGGGGGGGTCTGAACCTGGGAGGGTAGTCTGAACCCCAACCCGGGGGATTGGGTTTGTATGGGTGGGGGAGGGGGCTGATGGTGGGGGAGCTTGGGAGGCCGGGAGGAAGCATTCCTGCCACTCCCACTAGGATTGCTCCCCAAAGCTGTCCTCACCTCGTTGCAGCTGCCGGGAATCCGGAGGCCCGGGAACCTTGGCCGGCCACAGCTAAACCTGCACAGCAGGTTAAATCTGAGGCTTCCAGCCTCATTATAATATTTACTGTGCCAACCCGCCTCCTGGGAGCGGGTTGGCTGCCCGCCCTCGTCCCGCCTCCATTAACACCGAAAGTTGGAGGTGGGTTGGGGTCGGGATTCAGGTTTTTAACACTTTAACCTCCCACCTGACCTCAACCACATGCCCCCCCCCCACCCCTGTTTTTTGGGGGTTAAAACGCCCCCCATGTGCCAGTTACTAACATACTGTGCCACTAGGCGCAGGCCACTAACATTTGCTGCCACTCACAAGAACAACAGCTTGCATTAACATAGCTCCTTTAATGAAAAAATGTCCTAAGACACTTCACAACTAGGTGACAGAAATGGACATTGAGCCAGGAAGTGATTGATTAAGGAGGGCTGGCAGAAAACATGTTCATAGAAATTAGTTTTGGGAAGGATTTTAAAGGTGGAAACAGGTTCGGGAGAGATGAAGACCAACACATACCAAGAGGAGGGGGAGGAAGGGTGACACAGAAAGCTGGAGTCCGGGGAATGGACTGTTCCGAGGGAACATAAGGCTGGAGGTGATTGCACAGATAGGGTGTGGCAAGGCCATGGAGGGATTTAAAAATGAGGATTAGGATTTTAAATGTAATACTTTTGGGGATGGGGTGCCAATATAAGTCAATGAAGACGGGACTGAGGAGCAAGTGGGACAGGATACGTGCTGCCGGTTTGATCAAATTTGAGTTCATGGAGTGGAGGATGGTAGGCCAGCTAGAAGAGTATTAGGCCTAGAAATTCAGTATCGCTACGTTTGGGGCGCTACAGTCGAGCGTGCGTTAAATTTAGCGCCCGGCGCAAATTATCGCCACCTTCAGCGAAATTGAGTTGCTTCGCCCCAAAAGGTTATTGCTGCGCTAAAACAGGCGCTGCACGACTATCCTAAGGCACTAAGCCGGAGAGGCGAGGCGCTACCACCGAGGGCGGGCGCAGCGCAGGTTCGGCCAGTTAGCGATTGCAGGCAGACACGCTGGAGCTGGTCACCTCTTAAAGGGGGAGGGTCGATTTGGCTTGCAGCCACACCCTGCACATTGGAGCCCTGATTCTCGGCCTGGACAGACCTGCTGCGACATTATAACGCCTATGACCATGGAGAGGGCCAGGGAGCGAGCGCAGCGGTTCAGTGAGGGGGCCCTGAAGGTTCTGGTTGGCGCAGTGGAGCGCAGGCGACCTATCCTGTTTCCGGACAGTGGCAGGAGGCCGCTGCCCAACGAATATCGAAAAGCTTGGAGGGAGGTGGCACAAAGAGTGACCTCTAGCAGCATGGTACCTAGGACCCCAACGCAATGCAGGAAGAAGTTCAACGACCTCACTCGGGTTGTCAGGGTGAGTACCCTTTCCAGTATCCTCTTCATCCCTGCATGTGCACCTAAATTTATGGCCAAAGGGTCCTGAAAGCCCCAATGCCCAGCCCTCATCCAACACCTATGGGCCTCTCATGAAACTCACATGCACATTCACCACTTTACTCACTGTAAGGGCTATTCCACCATGAGAGGCAGTGCAGCCAAGATCAGGGCTTGACACTGTAAGGGCTATTCCACCATGGGAGGCAGTGCAGCCAAGATCAGGGCTTGACATTGTAAGGGCTATTCCACCATGGGAGGCAGTGCAGCCAAGATCAGGGCACACTGTACTCAGAGCCCGTCCTTTCTCTTGCAGGGCAAGCTGGCGCACAATAGGAGGCAGCAGCAACGGACCGGGGGAGGCCGTCCTGAACTTAAAGACCTCAGCGATCTGGAGCAGTGAGTGGAACGGATTACGGCAGGCCGGTTGATTGGCTCCGTCGCCACTGGAGATGCCGACCCCGTTCTGGACAGCAGTGGTAAGGTCATCACCTTTTTGACCTCTCGCCTTCCACTTGTGCCTCACACCAGCATCCTTTGCCACTATCGAACCAATGCAGTGCATTGCAGCACTCATGCCTCCATCGCTGCCGCCCTCTCCTCACGCTAAAGCAACTCTTGTACTTCCCTGCTTTCAGATGCTGATTCACCAGGTGAGGAGGCGGGCCCTCAAGCTGCCACTGTGAGTGATTCTGTAGGCGAGGAGGAGGAAGAGGAAGCCGGACCATCAGTGCCACCCTCAGCCGAGGCAGCCCAAGGCCATAATGGGGACACGTCTTCCCTGGAGGGGAGCAGGGGGGAAGGTTCTGAGGAGGGTGAAGCTCCGGGGCCCAGCGGGCTGCAGCAACGCGGGGGGGGTTAGGGAAGCTCGGTGGCCTTCTCCCCGGAGGGAGAGTCTGGCCTCCAGTCCTGCTACAGCGAGCGCAGAGGAGATGCGGCTCCTCACTGAAATGGGCGCCCAGGCGGAGCACAGGCAGACTGAGCTCATGGCTGCAGTGGCAAGGATGCCTGACTCCATAGAGTCACTGGCAAGGAGTGTACAGGAATTCGGGGCAGCACAGGCAAGGAGTCTGCAGGACTTCGGTGCAGCACAGGTAATGAGTCTGCAGGACTTCGGTGCAGCACAGGCAAGGAGTCTGCAGGACTTCGGTGCAGCACAGGCAGCACAGGCGGCTTCCACGCAAGTGCTTAGTGGTGCCATGCAGTCAGTGGCTGGTCTGATGCAGATACAGGTTAGGGCCACATGAGCACTGACTGCTGCCACCCTCACTGGATCGGGCAGGATTCGCCGGGGCCCTCGCCGCACCGCAGCAGGCCAGCAGTCTGTGCTTCAGCAGATTGCTGCGCATGCTGCAGTGCTGCCCCGTGCGAGTGCCAGTGTGTCGTCCGACCAGGGAGTGCCTGTGCTCTGTCAGGTTGGCAGTATTCCTGCTGCCAACACTGTCACTCCTCCACTGCAGCTGTCACCACCCGTAGGACAGACTGCTGCCGCCCAAGCAGAGTTGGAGCAGTCAGCAGCCGGGCCCGCCAGGCCCAGAGCTAGTCCAGGCCATCCCCCAAGGGCATCTGCCGACTCACTATCTGACACTCAGCAGCCTTCCCCCAGCCTTGCTGCAGCCACTGGGGTCCCATTGCGGAGGAGCTGCAGGGTGGGAAGGGGCCAATCTCGCAAGCGAGGCAGATCACCCTCGCAGGCCAAAAAGTAGGAGGTGTGGCAAAATGCTGTGATTTTTTTTTGTGAAGGCCGAGGATCATGCTCATTTTTGGTTAACTCTTTTGTTCATTGTCTGCAGGTTGTTCGAGCCAGTTATGTGTCTGACTCTTTTTTGGGGGGTTTCTCTGTATTTGTTTGTCATGCGGGAAGGGCACAGAGTTTGTTAAATAAATAATTGTCTTTATTCAGATTGTGCATGTTTGCTCTTTGAACTATTTGTTGCCTTGACCGACTCAGGGTTTGCGGACCGGTTCCATTCATGTTCTTTCAATGGCACAAGCCATTCCCTCAGAGGGGGCCTAGAATCGACTTGCAATAAGCCGCTGACGGACGGCCCTTGCACTTTGTGCCTCCCTCCCATCTTGGTGCTCCTCCTCCTCCTCCTCCTCCTCCTCCTCTGGTGGTCCTCCAATGTCTGCTGGCAGTGGCTGAGTCCTGAGGATAGCCAGGTTGTGCAGCATGCAGCACACTACAACGAAATGGGAGACTCGCTCAGGCGAGTACTGAAGGGCTCCCCCAGAATGGTCCAGACAGCGGAACCGTTGCTTTAGCACGCCGATGGCTGTCATTGTATCGCTCTTCAGCAGGGGTGCTGGGCGCACCGAGTGGGGTCATCAGCCAGGTGCACAAAGGATAGCCCTTGTCCCCAAGAAGCCAGCCTCCTGGGTGAGCCGGGGCTTCGAAAAGGTCTGCCACAGAAGTCTGGCACAGGATGAAGGTGTCGTGGCTGCTGCCTAGAAAGCGGGCACTGACAGCTAGTATCAGCTGTCTGTGGTCACACACCAACTGCACGTTCAACGAATGGAACCCCTTCCGGTTGCGGTAATCCTCGGCATTCTCTAGAGGCGCCCGCAAAGCCACATGCGTGCAGTCAATGGCGCCCTGGACCATGGGGAAGCCCGCTATTCTTGCAAATCCCATTGCGCGCTCCTGCTGCTTGTCCAGGGTCATGGGGTAGGAAATGTACTGACGTCTCCTTTTGAAGAGGGCATTCGTGACTTGGTGGATGCAGCAATGCACCGCGAACTGGGAGACATTGGCAACGTCCCCAGCAGCGGATTGGAAGGAGCCGGTGGCATAGAAGTTGAGAGCCACTGTCACCTTCACTGCCACCGACAGAGACGTCCTGCTCCTCAGCTGAGGCTGCAGATCTGTCTGAAGCAGGTGGCAGAGCTCAGTGACCACCTCCCTTCTGAATCGAAGCCTCCGAATACACTGCTCCTCAGACATGTTGAGGTATGAGAACTGCTGGCGGTGTAAGGCCTCCTGTGCCGACGCCTGTTGGCCCTCCTCCGTCTGGCCATGATTGGCACTCTCTCTCGGCATCTCTGAGCCCTCTCAATGCAATGGAGAAACCCAACGGTTCCACTCGTTGCAGCCCCCATTACATGTGGCCACTCAAGGCTATGGCACTGAAAAATCAATCCAACTGCAAAGCTCTGGGCTGAAGCCAGAAGTACCTGTGCGAGCGCTGAGTCAATGCAGAAAGCTCTCTCCCTTTGTCTCTCTGCAAGTCTCTCTCTCTCTCACACAGAAGGAGCGGTCCAAAAATGGCTACCACTAAGAAGCCAGGAAGAGCCCCCTTTAAATAGCGCCCCCCCAGCCCCACAGCGACTGGGAACCGTTCCAGTCAACCAGTCGCTGGGAGCGCCAGGCGGAAAGAAGGGGGGGCGCCACTGAAGTTCCAGTTCGGGGCGCACTAAGGGCGTTGCACCATGAAATGACGTCAGGATCTGCGCGCGCAGCTGAGCGGGTGTTGCGGTTTTGCGCCGCTGCTAAATGTCCGCTCAATTTCGCGAGAGGCGCAGTTTGCGCCACGCCTGGGCACTAGCCGCTTCGCGACCCACTTATTGCCCTCTTAAGGCGCTAGCCGCTGGCGCTAAAAACTGAATTTCTCCCTCTTAGAGTCATCTATAGGCATCAGGGGCTGAGGTAGGTGGAGGTGAGCATTGTTGTGGGGCTGGAAGAATGTGGTTTGGCGATGGATAAGATGTGGGGTTCAAGGTTCTGTGTAGGGTTGACAGGATACCAAGGTTGAGGACCGTCTAGTTCAGCCTTAGATAGCAGTAAGGGAAGGGGTGAAGTCAGTGGCAAGGGAATGCCCGTTACATTATATCAGTGCAGGCAAAGCACGAAAAGTAGAGCTACCTCATGATTACCTTTTGTTGCCTCATGGTGGATTTTTCTAGGTATATAAGAATATGAAGCTGCAGTAAATGGGAAAGGGCAAATGTTTTGCAGTTACTGCTACAAATCTGACAGGTATTGTACTCGATGTGGAGGTGATTAATATAGTTATACTTACAGCATACATTAGCTCTCCAGTTGGAAATGGTGATGCCTTTGGCTGCACAAGCCTGAACATATGAGGAGAGGGCAGCACACATGCAGTCCTCACTCTTTTCACAGTTACAGCTGTCATATTTACATTGCTGCAAAATAAAGCTTTGTGTTATCTCACACTTAAGGTGAAAAGTTTTAAACAAAGATTGAACTCAGAAATAATCCTTCAAATGAAAACACTCAATACAGAACAGAATATGCAAACAAAACCTTGGCCGCGAAATTCGGCTGCTTTGTGCCTGCGGTTAGTGCCTCCATGGGGCGCTAACGGGGTGCAAATGGGTTTTCGCCCGGGCGCGGCGATATTAGCGCTCTGCGCTAAATTGGGCCGGGTTTTTGCGAAGGTGCTAAAAGTTAACACCCTGCTCCTGTAGGTACCACCTAATTTTGCAACATTTTTCAATGGATTTTGCCGGGCGCTAACTTTTCAAAAAAGTCGCTACTGAACTTGGTGCAATCAATACAAGCAGTTTTTATAGTAATAAATATCAGATACAATGACACAGCAACTGTTTGTACCTCATAGTAGAGATTGGGGTTGATCTGCGAATGGCACAGAGCAAATGAAGAGTTGTCAGCTATTAGCAGGGCGCACCAATGCTTAGCATACTTTTCTATAAAAAGAAAGGAGAAATTAAAGGGTTGTTTTGTAAAAAATAACTTTTTGCAACTGATTCATTTGTTGCAGAAATAACATTTTCTTAAACTGCTCTTTAAACATTATGGGGCAGAAATTCCACAGGGTTTCCATTGGTCTCCAACTGTATCTCTGTCGGGACACCAGCAGAACTGCTGTGGAGTTTCAGCCCCTATGCTACTAGGTGTAAAACTTCTATATATAATACAGAACAACACATTGAGGTCAATTTTCACCTTGGGCTTTGTTGTGGCATGAATTGGATGCTGCGTATTGGCAGGCATCTGACTGTGTGCATACTGACCTTGCATATAATTCCAGGGCCTCAACTATGGATCACATTGTGACATCTCAGACTTACATCAAGCCACTTCTGAGGCTACCTATTGGCTCATCAACCTGGACTTAGTTTTTTCAACGTTGCTAATGACCTCTTTTGCTATACCATGCCTATGATGTGCTCATTGATGGCTCTCTATGATACATGCACCTTTTTTGTACTTGACAAATGTATGTAGCTGCCATATAGATATCGTATGCCAGGACTGCAGACAGTAGCCTTAGACTCCAAAGAGACAACCTTGCAATTTTCTTTCTGGGTCAAATTATGGGGGCATGGTACAGGTATATTGTTTTAAAATAAAGGCACCTTAACTGCCGCTGGTGAAGCAGGTATGATCCTGTGAAAATGGTGATGGTGAAGTGGAAGACCTTGTGGTGATGTGTGCAGAGCATCTAGGTCTACATGTGTGCAATCACTGATGCCCTGAACTTTTGAGAAATGCTGCCCTTTGGGGGAAAAAGCCCATAGCACTGTTCTGCTGTTGCTGGTTGTCCATGGGGAAAGTGATGACGCCACCTGCTCTGGAAAACAACGTCAAGCACCTGCTTAATACACCTGGGGACTGCAGATTAACTCATATTACTAATGTTGCCTGTGGCGGCATGAGAAAAATAATTCAGGACCGAAGGGTATAAGAATAAGCCATTTGCTGTAAATATTGCTGTAACTTGACCAAAACTGAAAAAAAACTTGACCACATTTTGATATATCAGCATGCTTCGGGAAGTTGAAGTGTTCCTGTGAGAACTTTTGTACGAAAACCATTGATAGATAAAGAAGACCTTAGACAGAAACAGAACTTTGCTAAATGAATTGTTACGGCTGTAAGCTGTGAAAGGCTGCAAGCTGCCTTTTACTAAGATAAGGAAAGTATGCTTTGAGAGTCCTGTGGGAACAGACTATTGAACTGTGGAAACATCTTCAGACTTTGGAATGTAACCTTGAAGGCCCATGAATGCCTAACGGACTAGTGATGAGAGGGTCTGAGAAACAATTAATGACCATTATGCCATATAGTTAGCGACACATACCCAGTGGGAGGGTTGCTATGTCTTGGGGTATAAAAGATGCTGTAGATTGACCACTCACTGCTGCAGCCGGGCAACTTGGTCTGTTGCCAGAAATCATGCGTGTAGTCACTGCTGAATTGACCACTCGCTGGTATTAGTACGTATGTGGTTTTGTTTTGCTTAAGCTTAAAGTAAAGGGATAGCTCTGTCTATGCTGAGGTATAATTGGGAATATTGGCACAGAAATTCAGGTCTCCACAGGTGAGTACGCACGGGGTACTCACCCGTAGGCCCAATGGAAGTGCCGGTTTCGTGCATGCACTGCGCATGCAGTGGCTCTCCATGGCCCACGTGATCCCAGGGGACGCATCGAACTAACTGCGCCCCTGGGATATGCAAGAACTCCGCGCCAGCAGTTGGAGGAGGCCCAGGATCGCAATTCCACGGGGGCTCACAGCTCAACGGCCGACGCGCAAGGTAAGTGCAGGTCGGGGGCTTGCACCCGCGGGAAGCCCCCAACCCGAATTTCTGGGCCAATATTATACGTTACAAGACTATCAGATTACTTGTAATCTCTTGCTGATTTTTAAGTAAAAGAAGTTTTCACAGATTCACTGGGTTTTGTGTTGTCTGTTCGACGGGTCTGAACTTTGGAAACTGTTTGACAGGGCGAGGGGCGATTTCCGCACATCTTACAAGTGAACTTGACAGGCATTTGCTAGTGCAGTGCTTGCTCTGGAGCTTGGCTACAAATCAGCTTGCAACTTGCAACACAGTCTCCGTCACAGGTTCCTTGGTAGACCATCGCCTCCGCATACATTGCTTCTTAGTTAAATTAAAGTAAGCCTGCCATTTATATATGTATGTGATTGGCAAATTAATGGCAGGTAGCAGTCGTCATCCTATGATGCAATCTGAATTATTTCATCACCTCCTTTTTCCTTCAAATAGTTTAGATATTGACAACATCCAGGCTTGGGCTGATAAGTGACAAGTAACATTCGCGCCACACAAGTGCCAGACAATAACCATCTCCAACAAGAGAGAGTCGAACTACCTCCCCTTGTCATTCAATGACATTACCATCGCCAAATCCCCCACCATCAACATCCTGGGGGTCGCTATTAACCAGAGACTCAACTGGATCAGCCACATAACTGCTGTAGCTACAAGAGCTGGTCAAAGGCTGAGTATTCTTCAGCGAGTGGCTCACCTTCTGACTCTCCAAAGCCTTTCCACCACCTACAAGGCACAAGTCAGGAGTGTGATGGAACACTTTGTACCCTGCCTGGATGCGTGCAGCTGCAACAGCACTCAAGAAGCGCAACACCATCCAGGACAAAGCAGCCTGCTTGATTGGCAGCCCATTCATCACCTCAAACATCTACTCCCCCCACCACCAGCGTACCGTGGCTGCATTGTATACTATCTACAGGATGCAGTGCAGCAACTCGCCAAGGCTTCTCCAATAGCACCTCCCAAACCCACACCCCCACCACCTAGAAGGACAAAGGCAGCAGGTGCATGGGAACATCATCACCTCCAAGTTCTCCTGCAAGACACACACCATCACGACTTGGACATATCGCCATTCCTTCATTATCGCTGGGTCAAAATCCTAGAACTCCCTACCTAACTGCACTGTGGGAGTGCCTTTGCCATATGGACTGTAGCGGTTCAAGAAGAAGGCTCACTTTCACCTTCTCAGGGGCAACTAGGGATGCGTAATGAATGCTGACATTGCTAGCAAAGCCGCTATCCCGAGAATGAAAAAAAACAAAAGAATTCTTAAGGGAACATTCATTGTCCCAAAGAATTTGATGGCAGCAAAATGGGGGGAAACAAAATGTGCCCAAACCCAGACCCCAAAACACACAGCACATATCCCCCCCAAAATTTCAATGACACCTGAAGGTTGCAGGCTGTATCTTTAAAAACTTTGTATTCAAAGGTACATCCCAGAAACCCAATTTAAATAGGCAACATTAAGAAGTCTGTACTTCCTACGTAAACCCAGAAAATAGTGTTGCTGTCTAAATGATGTCATTTCTGTTACATTATATTACAGTGAATCTCTTGCCTATTGCTGATGGAAGCTTCCTATGCCAGGCAAACATCTTATCAAAAATACACATCATGCACATTGAGGGCCTTGATATTCTCACCATATTTCCCCTCCATAATCCTCCATTATGCCTATTTATGGGGCTTTACAGAGATGAAAATTAGAACCATTGTATGATATTGGATAAAATCATTCATGTATTATTTCGTAATGTACTTTGCAATACAGGATCTGACATTATTTTATTTATTTGTCCTGGTGACTCTTCTTCAATTCCATTATGCTATGATTCGAACCTTTAGGCTCATCACTGAAAAGCAGTTGTAGACTTACCATTTTCGATACTGAGGGTGCAAGGATTTTCATGAATATCTTTTCTGTCTGGGCAGCTAGCTTTGGTCTTCCAGGTATTTGCAAAGGCAGCAGATGTTCCTTCCACAAGACCACTGACTGTTTTAAACTCATCATTAAGTACATTGTTGAAGTTTCCACAAAGACCTAAATAAACACAAACAAATTGTACAGTGTTTAATTATCACTGAGAACAATGAAGCATTTATGACTATTACAATGGCTGGATAGTGAAGGTAACTAGGTTGTTATTTACCACACATCCGGCTCTTGAAGACAGGATCCAGAGTTATGTAGAGTTGCATTATAGGCACTAACTGTACCTGGAGCTGCAGCCCAAAAGTAGTGTGGAAGATAACATGGAAATTTGAGGGCTTGAATATCGTGACATTGGCTGTGCAAACAGGAGGGAAAGTCAGGATTTGATTAAACTGATGAAAAGATGCGATCAGAAGTCAATATTTTAAAACATTCTATGAATTGCTTGGATTCTATATTTACTTTAAAAATCATTATAAAACAGTAATTAGGTCCACAAACTTCTCGTCATATTTTGAGTGAAACTTTAAATGTCAACATTGAGAATGGGAACAATGGGTATTGCTATTTATAATAGAAAACGTTATCTCAACATGTCAATTTATCGCCATCACGGTGTGTTGATGGTCCAATCAAATTCTCAAATTGCTTTTTGAAAACATTTTCAGAAATTTGTTTCTCAGTAATTGATATTTCTAATGTCCAAAATAAGGTTTAAATATAATTTAAAAATCCCCCAAATTATACATTTCACAATAGCATAGTTAAATTTAACCATTGAATTATCTTTGTATCTTTTAAGATTGTCTCAAAAGTCTGGGCTTAGACTGTAGGGACTACATTTTTCAGGGGTTCCACTGGCCTCCCTCAGTAACTCCAGTAGAAGACCAGAAGAACTGCCCAAAAAATGGCAGAGACCTAGTTGCACCAGGTTTCCACCATTTCTGGAAGTTTCCTCTTTGTCATGTAATGGGCAGAACCTCCATCTGCCCTTTCCTTTTACAAAGCAAATCACGGCAAAAGGTCAGAGTGGGGGCTGCCTGCACTGGGAATTCCCACTCCTTAGGTTCGGTAGGGACCTGGCGTAGCTTGGCACTGCTGGTGGATCCAGGTTCTGTCCCAAATTCCTCCCTCCCCCGCCCACCACCCCCCCCCCCCCAACAGTGGAAATCAAGCTTTCCACCTTCTCCAGCCCCAGCATTTCACCTATGTCAAAACCTTGTACAGTGAGAAAAGCCTATCTCCCTGTCACAGTGCAGATGCCAGTGGGATGCTTTGGCGCAGTTTGCTTCGGCCATAACATACGAACAGGGGTGGGCCATTTAGCCCCTCGAGCTTGTTCCGCCATTCAATGAGATCATGGCTGATCTGTGACCTAACTCCATATACCCCTTTTTGCCCCATATACCTCAATACCTTTGGTTAACAAAAATCTATAAATCTCCGATTTAAAATTAACAATTGACCTAGCATCAATTGCCATTTGCAGAAGAGAGTTCCAAACTTCTACCACCCTTTGTGTGTAGAAGTGTTTCCTAACTGCACTCCTGAAAGGCCGGGCTCTAATTTTTAGACTTTGCCCCCTAGTCCTAGAATCCCCAACCAGCGGAATTAGTTTCTCTCCATCTACCCTATCAGTTCCTCTTAATATCTTGAAAACTTTGAACAAATCATCCTTATACCATCTAAATTCCAGGGAATACAACCCTAGTTTGTGTAATCTCTCCTCGTAATTTAACCCTTGGACTCCAGGTATCATTCTGGTAAATATACGCTGCTCTCCCTCCAAGGCCAATATATCCTTCCTGTGGTGTCAATTTTCTTTCTTCACTCTTTTTTTTCTGTTTCCCCATTCAGGTATCTTCATTTAAAATTTTTAATTTACTGAAATTCCTTTCCAACCCTGTTGACTTCTTACCTCACTATTGCCCTGGTTCCCCAACACCTTCCTCATCCACTCATTTTCTGTCGGGCACCATTCTATTCCTGTTTGTACTGGCTAATTGCTTTTGCTTGAGTTCACCTGACCAAGCCCTATTCCTGGATCTTGTTTCCACTTCTGCTGTAGTTTAATGCTTTGGCTGCTGTGGTTTAATACTTTGGCTGCTTTAGGCCCCCTGGCTGCCCGCTCCTTTCTTTTCACCTATCCGGCTGTTAGTCACCCTAGTCCACTTCCAGAGTTTGCTCCCACATCTTCTTGCCAATCGAGCACCATTCTTGGGTCCCAATCCTGTTTATTTTGTACCAGTTGCCCTACCTGACTTTTGAGTGAAATTCCACCTGCCCCATCAGCTTTGTCAATGATGGATTCTCCTTTCAACTGCTTTAGGCCCTCATCACATGCCAGTTCTGCTTTGCTCTCTTCCTGTCTGCCTTGATATCAGCAACCCTGGCTCCATTCCTGTTTCTGCCCCACTGGCTCAATCCCTCACCTCGTCCTCCATTCAGGCCCCACTCCCATTTCCTGCCTGCCAGACACCCTATACTGCTCCTGGGCTATGCTACCACTGATGACAACACAACAAATATCATATCCTTCAAAGCAAGAACCCTTGCATAACATTCTCTCAACTTCCACTGTAACTCTGACTTGAGAAAAGGCTAGGACCTGAATACTCTGGGTCCCGAACTTAGTTGGGATTCCCTGCTCGATTTTTGTAAGGGACAGAACCTCCTCTCCCCTTTACAAGGCCAATGAGACAGAGAGGGATAGACTGGGGACTCCCTCTGCTGGGAGTGCCGACTTCCCCGCCCCATAAATGACCTAGCGTAAAACTGGAGGTTGGTACACTGAATGAGATTGGGGCTGAAAATTGCTCCCCTCAGCGCCACTCTGTGGCACCATTAAATGGTGCTAAAACACTGGCCGTCGCTCTTTTACCAGCTGGTGGCGGGTCCTGCGGCAGCCACTGTTTTCGTGCTTACCTTTGCGCTGCTGGAAACTGTCAGCGCCAGGCTGGAATAAATGGCGGTGTGGTGACGGCAATCGGCGTGCAATGCCGACTTAACGTCACCAACGCAAACTTCGAGCCTAGCGCTGAATTCCACGCTGGGTCCTAAGCACGGCAGGTTAACCTGGATGCTTGCAAATGCTCGGATGGTAATTGAAGGCCTTTGAGAAGACAGAAAATGCTGCAAATACTCAGCAGGTGAGTCAACATCCATGGAGAGAAAAACAGAGTTCACGTCTCAGGTCAAGATGCTGCCTAACCAGCTGAGTATTTCCAGCATTTTATGCTGTAATTTCAGATTGACAGCATCCACTTGCAAAGGGATGGGGAAGACACAGAAGAAGAGGAAGACAAAGAGGAAGACACAGAAGAGGAGAAAACAGATGGAAGGATGCATCCAAGACAGAACCTTTCTGGCCTGGATATGCAGGATGGAATCATCCGCCTGTGGTCCCAATGTCCAAAACCCCAATTCACCTTTGAACATTAGTCCCGCATCTGTTACTGACCATCACAACATTCGCTTGGCCACGATGCAGAAACAAAAGCCACCACAAAGCAAGCTTTTCAATCCACCTTTATACATCTATCCATCCAATGTGACATCAAGAAATCAACTCATCACTCGTATGCATCCTCTTAGTGAGTGTCTTTGCCTATCCTAATGATGTCATGCAGTACTACCCCAGTGGCTGCAGCATGGCTGGTGGAAGGCTGCTGCCTTTCAGTGGGGGACACTGCAAATGGCCTTGCTAGTTGACATTGAGGAGCTGGTGGCTGGGAGTGTCAAATCAATCATCTTTTTCTTCTTCACTCTCCTCTCCCTCTTCTTGGTCACCCACTGGCTGGGCAGGCTGCATTTCTTGGGTGTGTGAAATGAGGAAGGCACAAGGGTGGAGTTGTGGTGACGGGAGGGCAGGAAAGCATGAGGTGCATGCCAGAAGGAGGATAACATATGAGGATACCATCAACTTGTATCCTTTCAGCCCCGCTGCTGGCCAAAGGCTCAGCTATGCCGCTGCCAAAAAGGTGAACAACTGGTCCCAGCACTGATCCCTGTGGAACACCATTTCCCACCTTCTGAGTCACTTCATTTAATCTCTACTCTCTGTTTTCTGTTTTGTAGCCAGTTTGCTATCCATGCTGCTACTTGTCCCATGAGTCCACATGCTCTGACCTTAGTTATGAGTCTACTACCTTACCGAAGGCCTTTTGAAAGTTCACGTATATTACATCTACTGCATTACCAATGTCTACTCTTTGTTACTTCTTCAAATAATTCAATAATGTTGGTCAAGCATGAAATTCTTTGTTATATTTTCAGTTTCTAGATGTTTTTCTAATTACATTTCTGAGTAAAGATTTCAATATCTTTCCTGCCACTAGTCTATTGTTCCCTGGATTTGTTCTATCTCCCTTTTTGAATATAGGAATAACATTAACTGTTTGCCATTCCTCTGGCACTATTCCCTTTTCTATTGCATTTTTTATATATATATACTATGTCATCAAGGGAGAGTAATCACATTTCTGGAGCCAGGGGCATTCTCACTCCTCTGTTAAAAATCACTGTGATGAGCAGCTTTATTATATCGGTGACATTCAACTTTTACAAACACAGTGCCACCAGCCATAAAGAGCACATCTGTCCTCTCCTGTGTCATTGATTGTAAAATCTGCAGTGTAGATATTCCTGAACCCTCCCAGTAAGGTCTTAGCCCTTGAGTGAAGCTGCCCCTTTAAACGCTCTGCCTCTGCCCGACTTTTCCTCCCCTCCCCAGTGTAAACAGCAGGTGTGCATGGGAGCTGCACTCCTAGCCTGCTCAATATTAGGTAAATCACCTGGCGCAGGGATTTAAGATGGGGTCAGTGTCAGAAATCCATGACACATACAAGGCCCATTGCGCTGCACTTTTGCCGTGCAGTGCCCAATCAGGAATTTGGGGGCTTGAGTGTTTCCTTATAGTAAGGGAATGGGGCAAATTCTGTGTTCGTTGCATAAAAACGAATGATTCTAGGCCATGGAAACAGCAACTGAACTTACCGGTAGTTACAGGCAACTGGGTCAAGATTCCATTGACAGAGACACTGCCAGTAGGGTTAATGGAGATGATCTGTAAAAAATCCACCAATGCTTACTAAATACAATTATTTTTAGATAATTGTTTTTCCCTAAATATGTATCAAAATCATTTAAGTCATCAGAAAGCTAATTGAGAATCACTTACAGTTTGAGCTCTATTGATAGCCAGTGATACTGACTTTAAGCATGTCTCAGACTCAGTAATGCCACATGGCTGCAGTTCTCCTAGGACAGTGAATCGAGTATTTGTGTAGTCCTAGAGTAAAAGATTAGAAGAATAAGGCCAAATAGCAACCTTGACAATGGTAAACAAACCAAATAACTTAACTTGCATGACACTGTCTAACTTTAACTTCTCCCCCGAGGAATTTGAAGATTTTTTTAGCTTGCCCTTATGCAATGCACATACCTCTGTTGTTTTCCCTCCCTTACAGGTCTCACAGAGCCATACACCTCATGCAGTTTGAAGGATGGGCTAGAGAGCAGCTCACAGGCTCCCACTAATAAGCTGGTCAGTAGGAGATGCACCCGGAGGACACTCACCCTCAGATACCTCCTTCCACCCCATGAAGATGGACCCCCACAGAACAGATGAGATCACAAACTTAGTCAAGGGAACAAGCCTACAACTTTTCACTCACTCTGTGCCACTGTGTATTAGTGCTGCAACACATTCTCCAGTATTCTTACAAGTCATATTTTTGTTTCATTTTATGTATGCAATGAATTGGGCACATACAGGATTCCTATCTTCAGTGCTTTGTGAAAATGATTTTTTAATGTTTCAATCACTGAAATGTCCTGGAAGAATTTTAACACTGCATTGAAGACAGAAATAAGATAGAAACACATCAAGAACAACTCTCTCACTGTAACATCTATATTCTGCCAGCAACACCGCAATAGTATTGGCAGGTTAAACTTGTTGGTGCTGGTAATTTCCAGTTTACTAAGTCTCTAGTAATCCTTACCTTAGCAAGAACATAATGGCACCTTCCATGGAATGTGTAATAATTTTCATCAAATGTATTAATGTGAGCTCCTCCCTCAACAGAACAGATCCCAGGGCATGGCAGATCAGCACAAGACCACTGCCCTCCATTACAAATGCTATCAGATTAAAAAGAGTGAAGATTAAGAAACAATAAATGACAAATTATATCCCCCTCCCAAAAAAAACGAGCATACCAATTTATCAGAATCTTTAGCAAAAGTCAACACTTTTTACCATTTACTGCATTTGGTGGAATAGGACTCTCCAGGATCATAAGATAACCCATTGTAGGTACAGGGACATTGTTCTTTTGGGATGCATCCAGCGTTGGAAATATCATCAAAAATAGTATCTAAAATATAAGATATATGTTAGATATGCTCAGATTCCTAACATACAGATTTTTCCCAGTTGATTTTGTGATATGGCTCAGTTATTCATAATGCAAGTGTTGTAGTCAGGCTGTCTCATTATAATTCTTTGATGTTGCACACCCTGCTTTATAACACTCTCAAATAGCATGACTGCCTCTGTTACAAATCTCTTTTTATGGCTTTCTGTAATATAGTACAACCCTATGATTGTGGCGTCCCCTCTTAAAGGGGGGGGGGTGCATTCTGGCTGCAGCAGGTGATTCAACTGGCTGGGGAACGGAATCTGAGCAGAAACAACACAGAGTAATGGCGAAACATGGCAGAGAGTGGGTGCCAAGGTTCTGTGAAGCAGGACTGAAGGCCTTGGTGTAGGGGAAGGACAGGAGGAGAGGGGTCCTATTGCCACAGGGGGCCAGGAGGCCCTCCAGACAAAGTCGGAGAATCCAATGGGAGCAGATAGCCGTTGTCTATTTCTATCAATCACCACTCATACCGAACATTCCAAGCTTCACCTCACCCTCACACACTTGGCACTGTTGCAAGCCTCACACCCACATCTCACAGCTTGCACACACTGCCAGCTATTCAACCATGACAGACACATAACCCAAACATATTGCACCACACTCACTGATACACTTCCCTCTCTGTTGCAGGACAAGGTGGCTCACAACCGGAGGCAGCAGGCGCTACCTGCAAGGAGTCAGGCGCGCCTGCATGACCGCACCCCAATGGAGGAGACGGTACTGAAGATTATTAGAGCAGCCATCACTGAGCCTGTGGTCAGCGGTGTGGCCGAAACAATGCAAGATGTTGGTAGCCTCATACCTAATCCTCCTTCTCATATCACACTTCCCCCTCATCCCACAATCTCTTCTGATTTACAAGCTGCAGATGGTGTAAGCATGCACCTCTTGCTTTCCCTCCCTCCTCTCACCACAACACTACCCTTGTGCCTTTCTCCTTTCAGAGAGCCAAGAACTGACACCTGGCCAGGTACTGGTGGAGGAGCAGGAACTGCAAAAGGAAGAAGGCAGTGATGCTGAAGACACAGCACTGTCACTCGATTTCACACTCGCTGCCACCAGCTCAGATACCGACATTGTGTATCATTTAGAGGGTAAGACAGAGGCAGCATCTGCACGTGGTGAGTCACCGGGCATAAGTGGCATGCAGCCAGGGCAGGGGGACAGGGTAGCGCAGGTGCCAGCTCGCCAGAGGTCACTACGGGTGCCGATTTTACCAAATGGGCCTATAGTTACATGAAACATCCTCCTCACCTTCATTAGACAAGGCAAACACCATCATCTGCAGTTATTATTTAAATGAATTATATTTTCTGAGGTATTGTATCTTACTAGGAGGACAGAAGCAGCCATCAATGCAGTGGTCCTCACACATCTGGCTCCGATCAGGATTTGAGCATGTGTCTGCACATGGAATACCACACTCTTCATAGGTCATATTAAACTGGCATGTCTCTTCTGCAATAGAGAAAAACAGCCAACTTTTAGTGTCTTCGTCATTTCCATAAGTAAATAAATGCATTTGTGATTTTATTAAGAGCGTTTGAGAGTGATCGATTTTAAAGGTACTTGCCACACATTTCTTCCTTTCGCCAGTTGCTGGGTTTCCCTCCAACATGGGCACACTGTCTAGAAAATTCTGATAAGGTATTGCAGATGCAGGATGATGATTTTTTTAAATCCTTACACAGACACAAGTCCAGCATGCAGCTTTTGATAAAAGGTGCTAAATCTAAGATATCATAGCAGTTAGAAAAACCTGGCTCTGTGAGTACCCTTTCACACATGGATTCCTGAAGAGAAAAGGAAGTTATTTAGTGAAGGACATATACAAACATTATCTGTACATCAGCCTTTAAAAGGTTTACTTTTTAATGTACTTGGTAAATATTTCTTGTCAGAAAGGTGTGGAATGTCAGTGCTAGAGATGCTTGCACCTTTGCTACCAGTATCTGCATTAAGTACTATGAGTTAGAATAAGAATCTCTCTACCCTGACCTCAGAAGAGCACACTTTCTGTACCAATGTAACATTATCGTTCTAAACACCTGCCATCCTGAATATTTGAAAGTATAAAATTAGAAAAGGCCATTTACATCGAGTTATATCGAGTCTATAGCACAGAAACAGGCCATTCGATCCAACTGGTCTATGCCGGCTTTTATGATCCACACAAACTGCCTCCCATCCCTCCTCATCTAACCCTATCAGCATACCCTTTTATTCCTTTCTCCCTCATGTGCTTATCCAGCTTCCCCTTATATACATCGATGTTATCTGCCTCAAATGCTCCTTGTGGTAGTGAGTTCCATATCCTTACCACTCTTTGGGTAAAGACGTCTCTCCTAAATTCCTTATTGGATTTATTAGTGATTATCTTATATTTATGACCTCTAGTTTTGATCTTCTGCACAAGTGGAAACATTTTCTCTACGTCTACCCTATCAAACACTTTATAATATGGAGACCAGATGTGTGGCCTAACCAAACTTCGATAAATTTTAACATAACTTCTCTGCTTTAACAAACATTGTAATATTACAAGAAATTCCCTTTTCTAAATTATTAGTGTTAACAGCAAGAGACCCAAAACAGACGCACTTTCGCAACGATAGCTTTTCTGATTTACCATCACCCTCTGCTACCAGTTAATTTGCGATTAATTCAATGGGAAAGTTATCAAATCTATTCTAAAAATCCAAAAGATTGTATTCACTGAATTATTCTTGTTAACTTAATGATCTTCTAATAGATTGGTGGGGCACAACTTCCTGCTTCTAAATCTATTTTGATTTACAGCCTCTGGGCTCCATTAACACTGACAGAATCCCATAAAACCCATGACTGAGGTTAGGTTTACTGACTTTTCATTTCCAGGTTCATCTTTCACTCCTTTTTTGGATATCAAAAATAATATACTTCATCATATATTTCTGAAAATCCTGAGAATATTAGCTAGAGCCTTGCCTATTCCTTATCTCATGTCCTTGAGGAGTCCTGGGTGTATTCTAGTCCAATCATACGCCTTGTGGCCTTTCTCAGTGAGAATTTCAATTTAATGCCAATTTTGCTGAGTTAATACCAGTTTTGTGCTGTGGACCTGTGCCTACTTAGAACTAAGATTATCCTGCAGAAAAGAAGCTATAATCCCGCAATAGTCTGGGCAACATTCAATCCAAGGTGCTAGTGGTGTAAGAAGTTATGCTAAACTTGTACAAAACCTTGGTTAGACTACACTTAAGAGTACTGTGCACCGCTCTGGTCTCCAGATTATAAAAAAGGTTATAGGGCAGTGGAGAGAGTGCAAAAAAGATTTACAAGGATGATAGTAGAACAGAGAGGTTCCACGTATCAGGAAAGACTGTACAGGCTGGGGCTCTTTTTTCTAGAAAAGAGAGGTCTGAGGAGTGGCCTGATAGAGGTCTTTAGAGTATAAAAGGGTTTGATAAGGTAGACAAAGAGAAGGTGTTTCCACTTGTGGGGAAGACCAAAATTCAGGGGGCCATAAATATAAGATAGTCGTTAATAAACCCAATAGGGAATACAGGAGAAACTTCTTTACCCAGAGAGTGGTCAGAATATGGAACTTGTTATGAGAAGGAGTAGTTGAGCCGAATAGCATAGATGCAGTTAAGGGGAAGCTGGATAAATACATGATGGGGAAAAGTATTGGTTATGTTGATAGGCTTAGACGAAGAGGGGTGGGAGGAGGCTCATGTGGAGCATAAACACCAGCCTGGCCCAGTTGGGCCGAATGGCCTGTTTCTGTGCTGTACATTCTATGTAAGAATAGTTTACTTATTCACTGTCCCACCTAAATTCACAGCCTTTAATAACTATTAATTAACTGTGAAAATGAATAGATAGATTAGAAACTTAAGGCTAGAAATTCATTATAGCCCAGGAATGGGTGGTATCTTTAGAAAAGTTTGAGAATTAGTGCCAGACTCCCTCCGCTGTAGATTCTGGAGGGTGAGGTGGTATTCCAGTACAGCCCCCAATAATGTTGCTCAGTGTAGCAGTTTGACTCTTTGAGCAATAAATGTAGCTACTTTGCACTTGCCAGAAGACTGCTGCTAAAAAAGTAGCTTGAAATTACAAACTGTTCTACTGGGTGAAACTGACAAGAAACCACTGAAACTAACCTGCTCTGACAGCTGCGAGTGATTATTACTGATGCCTTTAAATAACGTCATTGGAGTCGGCTTCCTGCAGCTGCACGCCAGCTCTCCCTGTCACTGTCTGGTCGAGGCGCTAAGGTAAGTGGCGACAATGAATTTTCCAGATCGGGCATCCAATGAGCGTTGCACACTCACTGACGTCACAATCTGCCTGGCTTGGAAGTCCCCAGTGGTACCTCGTGCCAGCGGTGCAACGTGGGGGGGGGGCGGATTTGCCGTGCGGTGCTGGATTTGCCTTGCTACTGCATCAACGCCCCACTACTGCCATCTGCAGGTGCTAACGGGAGGTGTTAAGCTACCAAATTTTCCCCCTAAGAATTCTGTGAGATAAAACAGGTTCAAGCCAGAAGGAGGTTTAATTAAGGAGAAACATTCACTTACAAATTCTGAACAATTTTTGTCATTATCAGATAAGGGTATGTCTTTGCATTGCTCCATGGGACCATTCAGTTTCTGCAAGTTTCCATATTGGATAGGAGTCAGGTGGTAGCCTGTAATCAGTGATGGGCAATAAATCAACAACATGCATCTAGTAATAAACATAACACAATCAAATGTGATGGGTAGTGCCCATTACACGTACCATTTGAAAAAAATTCATTATCACGGATGCCGTTGAAATCACCGCACAACCCGCATGTTGTATTGACAAACCGCTGGTCTAGTTCAAGCTAATGCAAAAGAGAAAAACATTAGAAAATGCAATGTGAGCTACATTTCAAGTAAATTATGAAAAATATTAAAAAAATTCTTTCAATGAGAAAGTTTTGAAGAAGCTGAATGATTTAAGTGTCATTAATGATAGAATCACTAAAATTGTGTCAACTAAAAACATGTAAGTGATGAATTATTTTCTTTTGCTATAACTTTATATCCAGCAGGCTGGATATAAAGTGGCTTTCCTGCCAGAGCCACTGTTTCGATTGTGGACTGATCTCTCACAATGCAGCTGCTCCTGCCTATCCAGACCCAATTTCCATCAATTGCTGTTAAATCTGTCGCTCCAGCTGTCCTAGGTAGAAAGAATGGGGCTGCTGGGTTTGGGATGCAACAGTTAAAAATGAATCACCTTTAATAACAATATTCTTGGGATATAATTTTATATTTATAATTTTTTTTGTTAATATGAGTAACACTATGCTCATTGCAATAGTTTACATCAGTTATGGCTTCGATTGATAAATGATATTGCCAATGTATCCCCACCAGATGGCAGCATTGACCATACACAGGTTTTAGATTCCAAGGGGGTGATTTTGCCAATGGGGACGTGATGGAGGCCCAGCGGGCTTAGCAGGCCAATTAAGGGAAAGCCGGTGACAGATGACATCAGCGAATGACGTTTCACCTGTCAAGAGCTTTTGACAGATGAATTGTCATCATTTGACAGCTCTGTGAAGCTGTCAAACACTGACAATCTGTCTTCTAAGTTGAGACCTGGGACACAGGCTTACTTCGAGATCTATCCTGAGCAGAAAGCAGAAGGCTGCTGCATTGAAGAATGCAGCGGCCATTCTGCTTTCTCTGCCGGTGAGATGAGGGACTCCCGAGACCTGAAGGGATGAAGCCTGGAGGAAGAAGCAAAGGTAAGTAAAGCTTTTAAAACACTTAAGACTCACCTCAAACTCTTACCTCTGCACACATGCACCCATCACTCACCTGCACACTGGATATCTCAGCCCCTCGACCCCCGCAGACCCACGGCTCGCCTCGTTGACCCTGGCGAGGTTCGGAGCTGTTGGGAAGCTCACACTTTAGGTGGCAAAATAGGGATTATCCAAAAAACTGCCTGTTAACTACCTGTTAACGGGCAGTTATTTGGCACTAATTCCCTTCCTGCCTCGAAGAGGTGGCTCCCAGCGCGGGTCAAGTATCCGCCTCCTGGGAAGATGGCACGGAGGCGGGTTGGGGGCGGGATGGGCACCCGCCCCAAGATTCTGCCAGTTTCCCGGCAGTCCCACCTCCATACCCGCCTCCCCAGGGCTGGCAAAATCGCCCCCAAAGTGTCAATTGTCAAGTGTTAGAATTTCAACTATCCAATAGGTGGTGGTCTTTCTTGTCAACTCTTGACTAACGTAAAAACAATACCAGAGCATTAATAGAAAACATTGAATGGAAATTATTTTAATAGATCGTCAGAGTTGCTGTCTTTCAGATGAAATGTTAATTTGAGGCCCTGTCTGATGGTTAAGCTGGATGTAAAAGGTTCAACAACACTATGTTTCAAATATTTGAATCTCTCTAATCAGGATACCATCTCTACCACATCGCCACTCTAAACTATTCCAATGCTCTCTTGGTCAGCCTCTCATCCTTCACCCTCTGTAAACTTCAGCTCAACTCTGCTGCTTGTATCCTATCCTGCACCAAGTCCTGTTCACCCATCACTCCTGGCCTTGCTGATCTACATTGGTTCCCAATCCCTTATTATCTCACCCTTAAAATTTACATCCTCATCTTCACACCAATTCATGGCCTCATCCCACCCTATATCTGTAACTTCCTACAACACTACAACCTCCTCCCCCCCTGAACTCTCTGTTCCTCTGATGCAACTTACCCTCCCTTCACACCACCATTGGCGGCTATGTCTTCATCCGTCTAGGCCCGAGACTCTAGAATTCCCTCCTTAAACCCCTCCGCCTCTCCGCCTCCTTCTCCTCCTTTAACCCCTCCTTAAAACCCAACACTTTGACCAAGGTTTTGCTCCCCTATCTAAATATCTTCTTGTATGGCTCAGCATTCTTTTATTAAAATTATGGGGTTGATTTTCAGTGTGCCGTGAGGCGGGCTTTTAGATGTGCGGGGGGCAAAAATCCCGAATTCGGGGGTCCTGACACCATCCCGCCCAAAACCCACCTCCACGTAAGTTTCAAAGGAGGCGGGTATCCGCCCCGCACTGGGACCCGCCGACCCGAGGCGGGAAGAGATTAGTGCCAATTAACTGCCTGTTAACAGGTAGTTAACAGGCAGTTTTTAGCCTAATTCCTATTTTGAAGGGTGTCGTGTGGGATTCCCGACGGCTCCAAACCACGCCAGGTTAGAGGAGGCGGGCCGTCGGGTTGAAGGACTTGGAGGGGTCGAGATGTCGGTGTTCAGGTGAGTGATGGGTGCATGAGTGCAAAGGTAAGTGTGTTTGGTGTGTCTAAAGTGTGTAAAGAAGTTTAAATTACCTGTACTTACCTTCACAGCCTTCCTTCCTCTAGGCTTCGGGAGTCCATCATTCAGCCGACACAGAAAGCAGAATGGCCGCGAGCTGTCAAAAGTGACAGCCTTCAGCTTTCAGTGCCGGCGAGATTTCTTACTGAGTCTGCGTAGAAGGACTCAGGTTAGGAGTAAGACTGTCAGTGTTTGACAGCTTCAAACAGCTGTGAAACACTGATGTTTCATCTGTCAACACGTCTTGACAGATGAAATTTCAGTCTGTGACGTCACCTGTTGCCGGGTGGCCCTTAATTGGCCTGCTGAGCCCGCTGGGTGGTCTCAACAAGGTCAATCAAGGGAAAATCGCGTGGATTGGCCACATCTCGATGGAGGCGGGACTAAAACCCGAAAGTTGTAGTCCCGCCTCCTTCCCGACTTCTAAATGAAAATCCAGCCCTATGTCTCTGTGAGGTGCCTTGGAATGTTTTCCATTAAAGACGCCATATAAATGAAAATTGTTGCTGTTTTTATGTCTCTGCAAGTATGGCTGTCCCAGAGCCCTCACAAGTCCAGTCACCAAGTTTCTCACCACAAACTTCATCACATCATCATGATTGAGCAAGCATCATCCATTCGCTCTGGGTATTTAGGCAGTCTGTTTGAGAATAGCACGATCGATGATGCACAGAGCATAGGTGAGCAGGGATGGGGGAAGATGGTCGATGAGGAAGAGAACGCACCTTGATGGAGGGAGAGCTCACCCCCATCAGCACTGGTGGTTCCTGGAATCCAGATCTCCAGAACCCAACTTTTGAAAGAAGAATGCTTTCAGAGCATGAAAAGTTGTTAGTCATTGGGTGATTTGCCCCACAGCTTCCAAAACATGGAGGTGTCCAAAACATGCATGTGTGGGGTACTAATGCATTACACTGAAAAAGTGCTGTAGCCTTGAAATGAAAAACAGCTCATCGGCCATCTGCAATTCAGCCCCTCATGGCCATTATGCCAGTCATAGCATCTCTCATGAATGCTGAATAGCAATTCAAGCCTTCGCTTGCAATGTTACCTCCTCAGTGGGAGGGCTTGCTAATGAGATTGGCCAATTAAGACAGGAGCTTACAAGATGTCACTCCTGCGATGGTGTCTGCTCACCCACAAATCTGTGTCAGGGCGGCAGGGAGCAGATACCGGATGGAGTTGCACAAGGCTGATGTTGATGGCTCTTCAACATATCCACGGTAGCCTGAGACCCACACCTATGACTGCCCACGAACATGAGAGAAAGCAACAAACATATATTCCTCTGGGGCATAAAAACACAAAAGGAAAAGTGATCCAACCATGGCTAACAAAAGAAATTAAAGCTAGTATTAAGTCAAAGGAGGAAGCTTATAAAGTTGCCAGAAAAAGTGGCCCGCCTGAGGATTGGGATCTTTTTAGAAATCAGCAAAGGGGGACCAAGAAATTGATAAAGAAATGGAAAATGGAATATGAGCAAAAACTAGCGAAAAATATAAAAACGCATTGTAAAAGCTTCTATAGGTATGTTAAAAGGAAAAGACTGGTGAAGGTAAATGTAGGTCCTTTACAGTCAGAGACGGGAGAATTTATAATGGGGAATGAGGAAATGGAAGAGAAATTAAATAAATACTTTGTTTCTGTCTTCACGGAAGAAGACACAAAAAACCTCCCAGAAATACGAGAAAACCAAGGGTCTGGCGAGAATGAGGAACTTAAAGAAATTATTACGAGTAAAAAAACAGTACTAGCAAAATTAATGGACTAAAAGTCGATAAATCCCAAGGACCGGATGACCTACATCCTAGGGTTTTGAAAGAGGTGGCAATTGGGATAGATTCTGGAACAGTTCCTGCAGATTGGAGGATAGCAAATGTAACCCCGCTATTTAAGAAAGGAGGGAGAGAGAAAATGGGGAACTACAGACCTGTTAGCCTCACATCAGTAGTTGGGAAAATGCTGGAATCTATTATAAAGGATTATAACTGGGCACTTAAAAACTAATAGTAAGATTGGGCAGAATCAACATGGATTTATGAAAGGTAAATCCTGTTTGACAAACCTATTGGAGTTCTTTGAGGATGTAACTAGTGGAGTAGACAAAGGGGAACAGGTAGATATGGTGTATCTGGATTTTCAGAAGGCCTTTGATAAGGTCCCACACAAGAGGTTGGTGAACAAAATTAGGGCACATGGAATTGGGGGTAATATACTAGCATGGATTGAGAATTGGTTAACAGACAGAAAACAAAGAGTAGGGATAAACGGGTCTTTTTCAGGATGGCAGGCTGTGACTAGTGGGGTACCGCAAGGATTGGTGCTTGGGCCCCAGCTGTTCACAATCTATATCAATGATTTGGATGAGGGGACTAAATGTAACATTTCCAAATTTGCTGATGATACAAAGGTAGGTGGCAGTGTCAGTTGTGAAGAGGATGTGAAGAGGCTTCAGGGGGATCTCGACAGGCTCAGTGAGTGGGCGAGAACATAGCAGATGGAATATAATGTGGATAAATGTGAAGTTATCCACTTTGGTAGAAAAAACAGAAAAGCAGAGTATTTCCTAAATGGTGAAAGATTGGAGAATGCAGATGCTCAAAGGGACCTGGGTGTCCTTGTACATGAGTCACTGAAAGTGAATGTGCAGGTGCAGCAAGCCATTAGGAAGGCAAATGGTATGCTGGCCTTCATTACAAGAGGATTTGAGTACAGGAGTAAAGAAGTCTTACTCCAATTATATAGGGCCTTGGTGAGACCACACCTGGAGTACTGTGTACAATTTTGGTCTCCTTACTTAAGGTAGGATATACTTGCCATAGAGGGAGTTCAACAAAGGTTCACAAGATTGATTCCTGGGATGGCGGGACTGTCGTATGAGAAGAGAGTGAGTAAACTAGGCCTGTATTCTCTTGAATTCAGAAGAATGAGAGGGAATTTCATTGAAGCATACATAATTATTACAGGGCTTGATAGGGTGGATGCTGGGAGAATGTTTCCCTTGGCTGGGGTGTCTAGAACCATGGGCCACAGCCTCAGGATAAAGGGTAGGTCATTCAGGACTGAGATGAGAAGAAATTTCTTCACACAGATGGTGGTGAATCTTTGGAATTCTCTACCCCAGAGGGCTGTGGAGGCTCAGTCATTGGGTATTTTCAAAACAGAAGTCGATAGATTTCTGACTAGTAAGGGCATCAAGGGATATGGCGATAGGGCCGGTGAATGGAGTTGAGGCAGTAGATCAGCCATGATCTCATTGAATGGCGGAGCAGGCTCGAAGGGCCGAATGGCCTACTCATGCTCCTATTTCTTATGTTCTTATGTTCTTATGACCAGGCTGCCTCTATGCCAGTAGAAAAGCAGCAACCTGAACAAGGCCCACCTGAGGGCCTTACTCACAGAGTTTGAAAGCCATCTTGATCTCAGGAGCATCTTGCTGATACTCAGCCAGCAGCCATCTTCCCTGCTCCCGCCAATGGGTTAGTACCAAGACGAAGCATGCGAAAAGCAAGAACTCTACCAGTGATAGGAAGAGAGCACTAGGAGAGGTCACTATTTGAGGGACATTTCCATTTTTGATCAAGAAATAAATTTGAATAATTTTTATGTTGTGCGTTTTAATTTTGATTGATGATGCTGAAGTAAAAAATGTACTGAGGAATGGCGTTGCTGTGGAACGAGCAGGCTGGTCCTAGTTCTGGTGTGGTTTGTATTGGATTGCACGAAATGGGAGGTGGGAGTTTACTTTATCAAAGTTTGATGAGTGGCTCTAGCAAATGGTAAAAGGGCAACTGGTGCTGGCTTCTCTTCTGCTTCAGCCTCCTGTGGGATCTCTTCCTAATATTTGGAGGACTCCTGCTGTTGCTCCTCAAGGTGGATGTCTCTCTGTATTACAGTACTGTGAATAATGCAGCAAGCAACTTTATGCTTGAGACCTATTCAGGATATTACTGGAGGACATCCTGATTTCATGCAGGTGAGAGTGGGCATCTGATAACAGGAGGCCACACTGGTACCTTATGCGATCCGCCCAGCCGTCAAAGCAGAGCTGGAGAGTCTGGAACGTTCAGGTGTACTGCCCAAGGTAGACTGGAGCGAGTGGGCTACACCCATCGTCCCTGTGATGAAAAAGTCGTTGAGCAGCACGCCTGGGGAACCAAGGAAGGTTCGCATCTGTGGGGACTTAAGGTAACAGTGAACCTGGTCCTTCACACTGTATAATATCCACTTCCGCGGATTGAAGATATTTTCGCCTCGCTATCTGGAGGGAAACGCTTCACTAAGATTGATCTGGCCCAGGCGTATCTGCAAATGGAGGTAGAAGAAGCATTAAAAAAATACCTCACAATCAACACCCATAAAGGTCTCTACCAATACAACCGGCTGGTATTCGGGGTAGCATCAGCTCCGGCTATTTCGCAGAGGGCAATGGAACAAGTCCTGCAAGGGATCCCAGGGACCCAGTGTTATTTGGACGACATCCTGGTCACGGGCGAAAATGACAGTGATCACCTTGCCAACCTGCAGCAAGTGCTCACTAGCTTGCAGGAATATGGGCTCCGAGCTAACCGCCCCAATGCGAGTTTTTTAGAAAACAGATCTTGTATTGTGGCCACGTTATCGATAAAGAGGGGTTACATAAGTCCCCAGAGAAGATTGAGGCAGTAGTCAAGGCTCCAGCACCAGAAAATGTGTCACAACTGAGGTCGTTCCTCGGGCTGGTAAACTACTACCATAAGTTCTTGCCAAATTTGTCTACAATACTACACCCACTGAACACCCTACTGCAAACTGGGGTGCCATGGAAGTGGAGTGACGAATGTAGACGAGCTTTCCAGAAGAGCAAAACACTAATCACATCGAAAGAGGTATTGGCCCATTACAACCCAGCATTACCAATTCGGTTGGCATGTGATGCGTCACGCTACGGCATTGGAGCGGTGCTGTCGCACAAATTCTCAGACGGCCCAGATTGACAGGGAGGCCCTCAGCCTAGTGTGGGGAGTGAAAAAGTTCAATCACTATCTGCACGGGCAGAAATTCACCTTGCTGACTGATCACCAGCCTCTTGTCTCTATTTTTAATCCAAAGAAGGGCGTTCCGGCGATGACTGCGCAACGACTACAAAGATGGTCACTTTTTCTAGGGGCGCACCACTATGAGATTGAATATAAGGGCACGAAACAGCATGGAAATGCTGATGGGCTATCACGCCTGCCACTGCTTACTGCGGAGGAAGCACCAGCAGTGGATCCTGTCGAAATGTTCCATTCAACTATAGTTGAATACCTACCGGTAACTAACGCTTGTATCAAAAAGGAAACCCGAAATGACCCGACACTGTCTCGGGCATATGATTTGACGGTGAAGGGATGGCCAGCACATGGCGACTCACTGTTGCCAGCATTCTCAACAAGGAGAGAACAGCTGTCAGTGTGCCGGGGGACCTTGATGTGTGGATCCCGAGTGGTAATTCCACCCAAGTTAAGGGATAGAGTGCTCAATGAGCTTCATGAGGGTCATCTGGGAGGGGTAAAAATGAAAAGCCTAGCCAGGGCTTATGTGTGGTGGCTGGGAATCGATAAACAAATCGAGGACCTGACCAAGAGCTGCTCAGGATGCCAGAAAGTCCAAAATGCACCACCACAGGCCCCTCTACACCCATGGGAGTGGCCCTCATCTCCATGGCAACGGGTGTATATTGATTTTGCTGGTCCATTCATGGACTCAATGTTTTTAATAGCCGTGGATGCGCACTCGAAATGGCCTGAGGTCATCAAAATGTCCTCCACCACCACGGAGAAAACTATTGCAGTCCTACGGACCATTTTTGCCAGGAATGGCTTGCCAGAACAGATTTGCTCCGACAACGGACCACAGTTTGTGTCCGAAGAGTTCCGGAGGTTCTTGAAAAAGAATGGGGTAAGGCATTACACATCCGCCCCATATCATCCAGCCACAAATGGATTGGCTGAGAGGTTCGTACAAACCTTTAAGAAGGCAATAAAGGCTATGTACAATGACAACATTCCGCTGCAGCACAAGGTGGACAATTTCCTGTTCGCCTACCGGAATGCGACACATGCAGTCACCAACCAGGCCCCAGCCATGATGTTCTTTAACCGAAGGTTAAGATCTCGCCTGGATTTGCTCAGACCAAACGTACGAAGAGATGTTGAGAGTAAGCAATTCCAGCACATCCATGAGAAGCCAACAAGGAGCTTCAATGTAGGGCAACCAGTCTTGGCCCGCGACTACCGAACAGAAAAATGGCAGCCAGGAACGATATGCACACGGCAGGGCCCACTAATGTACACAGTGGACGTTGGGGAGAGCATCGTGAGACGCCATGCTGACCAGGTCCTAGAGTCACAGGAACAAGTCAACCCCATGCCTCGCCCATACGTACCTGGTGATGAACCCGACGTACAGGTAGCATCTACCCCAGAAACAGTAGCATTGGAAGCTGATGAACCAACCGACGACAGGGGGCCAAAATCGCCTCCGCACCAAGAGCAAGACACTTGGGAAAGGCGCTATCCAGAAAGGATCAGGAAGCCTCCCCAAAGACTGAATTTATAAATAGACTATTTTCAGCTAATGTTGCATGTTAAAAGTGTTAATTGTAATTAGTTTGATATTTAATTGTTAAATGAGTGTTATGGTACTGTTAATCTAAAAGGGGAGGAATTGTAATGTATGTACCTTTAAGGGAGGGAACTACTTTTTACAGCTCATGTATACTGTAGTACCGGCAGTGACCACACCTGTATATAACGTTGAGTAGTAATCTGTACAGTTCAGTTGCAGTCTGAGCCACGTTGAGTAAACACCGTTTGTACCGTTCTCCGCAGTCTGTGTCTGATTATACACGGACGTAACAAGTAGCAGTAGCAATATTGCTAAAAGACAGTATTACAGCAGTTGAAAGAAAGAATATCAGTAAGGGTGATGAGGCAGTGGAAACACTCTGGTAGAATTAAGAAACAGCAAAGGATTCAAGACTCTGGTGGGAGTTGTTTATACATCTCCTTATAGTAGTGATGTAGTAGCGGGATGATTAAATACGGAGACCAGAGAAGCATGTATTTTCACATAGATTGGGAGATGCAAAATAGCTCATCGTAATTTATAGAGCGTATCCAGGACAGCTTTCAAATATGTTTTAGAACCAACAAGGGAACAGTCCATACTAGACATCGTAATGAGCCAGAATTAATTAATAATCTGACAGTAAGGGAGCATTTTGCAAACAGTGACCATAATGGCCTAGAAATTGGGTTTTGGCTTAGCCAGGGCTTTAGCGCCGGAAGTTAGTGCCGGCGCTAAGTCCCCTGCGCGCGCCAAAAATTCAGTGGCGCCGCGCCCAAACGGCTGCCGACGCTACTGAAGGGTCTTTGCGGCGGTACATCGGCGCTAACTGCCGTTTCGCGCCGCAATTCCGGCGCTGCGGCACCCGATGCGGTGCGGCAGGCTGGGGACGTGCAGGCCTCCTCCTCCCGTTAAGGAGGAGCTGCCTGCACCCGGCCGCGGCCCGCGCAAATCAGCTTAAAAATGAGCCCGGCACCTCGGACAAGTGCCGGGCTTGCATCTGTTCCGGGGGGGGGGGGGGGGAAGTCCGGGGAGGGAGCTGCGGGCAGGCGGCCGGCGGGAAAGTGGCCGGCCGCCGCGGGGCCTTTAATGCGCCGGCGCAAACTGGAGTAAGGCACCTCTGCCAGAACGTTGCTTGCGGCTGCCACGGGCGAGGCGGCCGCAAGTCAATTTCGGAGTTCGGGCGGGTTACCACGGCAACCGGGACGCTGCGCACACCGATGACGTCATCGGTGCCGGCGCAGCGCTACCGGTGCAACGCCGATTTAGGGCCCCAGGGAATTTTTAAACTGGCCATAACTCTGGCGCTAGTCCCTCTAGCGCCTCAAAAGCGGCGCTAAGGCTAGTGAATTTCTAGGCCAATATGTTCAGGTAAGACTGGAACAATGCAAGGAAAATTCCGCAGAGCTGGACAACAGAAGAGAAGCATTAGAGGAGGGTAGCATTATTGACCATGTCAAACACTGCAGAGAAGTCAAGAGGGCAAGGATGGAAAAAGCACCATGGTTACAGTCACAGAGGATGTTTGTCATAACTTTGGTTCGGGCTGATTTGCTGCTGTGTGGTGCTCAGATACTGGACTGGATGGATTCAAACACACTGTTAGGGGAAAGATGGGCAAAGGTGACGAAACATTCATGGTCCTGAGATGAAAGGGGCTTTGGAGATGGAGTACTAATTGTTAAGGATGGAAAAAATAATTTTCAAAATGGGGGTGATCACGGCAGTTTTGAAAAGAAGGACAGTGCTGAAGATAGGGAATTACTGACAACATAAGCTAGCATGGGGGCAGGAAAGATACTTGGGTGGTCTGATGTTGAGTGGAAAGAGGATTAAAGGAGATGGAGGTGGGTCTCATAGCCGATATAAACTTGGAGAGGGCAGGAAGAGAGATGGGGAGAAGATGCATAGAGATGGGGGTTCAGAGCTATAGTGCATGGGAGCCTACTGTCAACAAGGGCAGACGTCGATGACAAAGTCCAACACCACCTTCAGTGAGCCAGTGCAGCCTTCGGTTGCCTGAGGAAGAGAGTGTTTGAAGACCAGGGCCTCAAACCCAGCACTAAGCTCATGGTCTACAGAGCAGCAGTGATACCCGCCCTGCTGTATGCCTCAGAGACATGGACCATGTACAGCAGGCACCTCAAAGCACTGGAGAGGTACCACCAACGCTGCCTCTGCAAGATCCTGCAAATCCACTGGCAGGATAGGCGCACCAACGTCAGTGTTCTCGCTCAGGCCAACATCCCCAGCATCAAAGCTTTGACCACGCTCGATCAGCTCCAATGGACGGGTCACATCGTCTGCATGCCCGATACGAGACTCCCAAAACAAGCGCTCTACTCGGAGCTCCGGCATGGCAAGAGAGCCCTAGGTGGGCAGAGGAAACACTTCAAGGACACTCTCAAAGCCTCCTTGAAAAAGTGCAACATCCCCACTGACACCTGGGAATCCATGGCCCAGGACCGCACAAAGTGGAGGAGAAGCATCCGGGAAGGCGCCGAACACCTCGAGTCTCTTCGCCGGGAGCAAGCAGAAGCCAAGCGCAAGCAGTGCAAGGAGCGCACGTCAACCCAAGCACCCCACCCACCCGCCCCTTCAACTACCGTCTGCCCCACCTGTGACAGAGACTGTAGGTTCGGCATTGGACTCATCAGTAACCTGAGAACTCATTTTTAATGTGGAAGCAAGTCATCCTCGGTTCCGAGGGGCAGCCTAAGAAGAAGCATGGAAGGCTGCAGCAGACTGGGGCCAAGGGGAAGGGGTGGATATAGTGGAAGAGGTTGCACAGAGATACTCGATTTCAGTTGCAAAGAAATCCATGAACTCTTCACACTTGGTGTTTGGGGAGAGACGTTTGAGGAGGCAGTTGGTTACAGAAAGAAGATCAAATGAAAATTAGAGGAAGAGTCAAACTGCATCAGCCTCAAATGACTCAACAGTTGGCTGAAGAGCAGCACCGTCAGATGCCTAGGAATCAGGCACCTGCCTGCTCTCTCAATTAAGGAAAGGAAAATGGTTCTAAGAAAGGAACTGATGAGGAGGAGGAAAGGGAAAAACACAACATCCATCATTTACATATGATAAGGAATTTGAAACACAGCAAGAACTCTATGAAAATAGAATGGTGAAACATGTTTAGTGTTGTAATACTATATCTGTTTAAATTTCAGCTAATGTAGAAATTCTCATACCATGAGGGCATCATCTCCATTCCACATGAGAGTCAGGCCGATCTTTGCAGTGATACGGGTGTAATTGCTGACTTTCTCGATCATTATTCCAGAATGGGTGTAAGGTAGTATTAACCTAGGATAAGAAAAACAAGCAGTTATCCCAGTTTTCAACATGGTTTGTAATTTAATGGTCTCAATAACTGCATAATGATGTGATTATTTACAAAACAGATTCCTTGTTTCTTAATTCCATTTGCAACTCTGTCCAACACGCCTAGCTCCACCCTACTCCAGCACAAATTCCAACTCATCCAAAACTCCGTCACTCGCATTCTATCCTTCTCACCCATTATCCCATCCTCACCAACCTTGACTGGAGTTCATTTTCCAGTACGATATAAATGAAAGTTCTTTCTTTATTTATATTGACTTGAAAAAATTCTTCTTGTTTACTAATTCTGCACTATAAAATTATCTTCAGAAAACCCCTCATCCTTGTTAAATATCTTCCCACCTTCAAAAACTTCCTTAAAACTTATCTCTTTGACCACATCTTTGGTGACTTCCGTGAGCTTTATTCCTGCTCAGTGTGCAATTGTCTTGGGAAGACTTGCTATGATGTGGGTGCTCAGAAGTGTCAGTTCCAGTTGTTGTATTGATTTGAACTTAAAAATGTGTGAAAAGTTTCATGCAGCGTTAGGCTGAGATTCACTTTTATTGCATTGTAAAACCTTTGCTCTGAAACAAAGATTTTCAAAACTGAATGAAATGTAGAGATAATCAGCCTCTCTTTGGAGGGGAATGATCTCTTGAACTCTGTTCAAGAGCAGATTATACCTGGAAGTGATTCGGGAATAACTCAGAACTATGTACTCTCTACTGCCAGCTTTACAATGCAAATGCCCATGATACACATTCTGATGCGTTTTTACATAGAATTACATAGAAAATACAGCACAGAAACAGGCCATTCAGCCCAACCAGTCCATGCCGGTGTTTATGCTCCACTCGAGCCTCCCCCAATCCTTCCTCATCTAACTCTATCAGCATAACCCCCTATTCCCTTCTCCCTCATATGCTTATCTAGTCTCCCCTTAAATCCATCTATATTATTCGTCTCAACCACTCCCTGTGGCAGCGAGTTCCACATTCTCACCACTCTCTGGGTAAAGAAGTTCCTTCTGAATTCCCTATTTAATTTCTTGGTGACTATCTTATATTGATGGCTTCTAGTTTTGCTCTTCCCCACAAGTGGAAACATTCTCTCTGTGTCAAAACCTTTCATAACTTTAAAGACCTCTATTAGGTCACCCCCTCAGCCTTCTCTTTTCAAGAGAAAAGAGACACAGCCGGTTCATCCTTTCCTGATAGGTATAACCTCGCATTTCTGGTATCATCCTTGTAAATATTTTTTGCATCCTCTCCAGTCCTTCTATATTCTTTTTATAATATGATGACCAGAATTGTACACAGTACTCCAAGTGTGGTCCTACCAAGGTTCGATACGAGTTTAGGATAACTTCTCTACTTTTCAATTCTATCCCTCTAGAAATAAACCCGAGTGCTTGGTTTGCTTTTTTATGGCCTTATTAACCTGCATCGCTACTTTTAGTGATTTGTGTATTTGTACTCCCAGATCCCTTTGCTTCTCTACCCCATTTAGATTCTTATTTTCCAAGTAACATGTGAACTCCTTATTCTTCCTCCCAAAATGTAATACCTCACAATTCTCTGTGTTGAAATTCATTTGCCAATTATATGCCCATTCTGCAAGTTTATTAATGTCTTCTTGTAATTTGCTGCAGTCCTCCTCAATATTTACTAACCCCCTCCCCCCAATTTGATATTATCCACAAATTTAGAAATTGTGTTTTTGATTCCAAAGTCTAAATCGTTAATATAAATTGTGAACAACAGTGGTCCCAGCACTGATCCTTGCGGGACACCACTTTCCACCTTCTGCCGCTCTGAATAGCTTCCCTTTACCCCTACTCTCTGCTTTCTGTCATGCAGCCAGCTAGCTATTCATTTTGCTACCTGTTCCCTGACTTCATTTGCTCTGACCTTATTCATTAGTCTATTGCATCGCACCTTATTAAAGGTCTTTTGGAAATCTGGATAAATTACATCTACTGCATTACCCTTGTTTACTCTCTCTGTCACCTCTTCAAAGAATTCAATGAGGTTGGTCAACCAAAATTTTCCCTTTTGAAATCCATGCTGACTATTCATTATTATATTTTTGGTTTCTAGATGTTTTTCTATTTTCTCCTTTAACAAGGATTCCATTATTTTTCCTACGACCGATGTTAAACTGACTGGTCTATAGATCCCTGGACATGTTCTATCTGCTTTCTTAAATTTAGGTATCGTGGCACTACACCTTTTTCTAACGAATTATTCATGGACTCGATGGGCCGAATGGCCTCCTTCTGTGCCGTTATGACTCTATGGCCTAGAAATTGGGTATAGCCCCGCTTGGGGCGTTAGACTTGGCGCTGCGCAAAGTTTTGCGCCAGGCGCAATTTAGTGCCACCTAGCGCGATATTGGGTCGTAGCGCCCCTAAGGTGATCGCGGCGCTAAATCAGGCGTTGCACGGTAGACTTAGGGCACTAACATGGCGGTGCAACTCAATATCGGGGCGACCGGGTGCAGCGCAGGCGCAGTCAATCATCGATGATCACGAGAGAGCCAGGAGCCGGCCAGCTCTTAAAGGGGTGGGTCCAGAAGGATAAGCAGCCACACTCTGCGCCCTGCAGAACTGAATTTCGGCGCTGTGTTTTGTTTGGCACTAAAAACTTTCTGAGGATGGAGAGGGCAAGGCAAAGAGCAGAGCGCTTCACGGATGATGCATTAGATGCATTGGTAGGGGGAGTGGAGTGCCGTTGAGCGGTCCTGTACGCGGACAATGGCAGGAGGCCTTGTCAGCAGGATTACCGCAGAGCATGGAGGGCCATCACTCAGAGGGTGAACTCCAGCAGCTTGGTGGTCAGGACTCCATTGCAGTGCTGCAAGAAATTCAACGACCTCACTCGGGTCGTCAGGGTGAGTGATGTTTTTGCAGTCCTCTTCATGCCTTCTTCTGCACCTGACTTTTTGGCCAATGGGTGCGCCATGCCCCACTGGCCATCTGTCAGCACGCACCCATGGCCCTTTCTGGGAACACACTTGCACATACAGCTGACGCCATGATGTCAGGGCTATTCCACCAAGAGGGGCATGACATGACAGATGAGGCCATGATGTCAGGGCTATTCCACCAAGGGGGGCATGACATGACAGATGAGGCCATGATGTCAGGGCTATTCCACCAAGGGGGGGCATGACATGACAGATGAGGCCATGATGTCCGGGCTATTCCACCAAGGGGGGCATGACATGACAGATGAGGCCATGATGTCTCATCATTTCCTGTCCTTTCTCCTGCAGTCCAAGCTGGCAAGGAACTGGTGAGAACAGCTCTGGACCGGTGGAGGACCTCCAAACCTCCAGAACCTGACGGACCTGGAGGAGCGAGTCCACCAGATTGTTGGCGGCCGCCTGACTGGTTCTGTCACTAGTGGAGCAGCCGACCCCATTGTGCACGGCGATGGTAAGGTTATGACCTTTTTGATCTGTGTCCTTCCACTTGTGACCCCCCACCGGCATGCTTTTTCACTGTGGACCCATGTCATAGCATTGCACCAATCTTGCATCCCTTGCTGCCACCCTCTCCTCTCGCTAAAGCCACTCTTCAACCTCCCTGCTTTCAGATGCTGCATCACCAGATGGGGAGCCGGGCCCTCAAGCTGCCAGTCCCACTGAGTCCGGAGGCGACCAGCTGGAGGAAGCCGGACCTTCCGTGCCAGCCTCAGGGGAGGCACGCCAGCTGCAGAGTGGGGATAGTTCTTCCCTGGAGGGGAGCGGGGGGGGGGTGCCTCTGATGAGGAACCAGCTCCAGGAACCAGCGGGCTGCACCAACGCAGGGGGGGAAGGGAAGCTTGGGGGCCGTCTCCCCGGAGGCCGAGTCAGGCCACCATGACTGCTGCACAGAGCGCAGAGGAGGTTCGGTCCCTAGCTGAAATGAGCGCCCAGGCTCGGCTCAGGCACAATGAGCTGATCGCTGCAGTACACTGGCAGGGAGTCTCCAGGACTTCGGTGCAGCACAGGAAAGGAGTGCGCAGGCCTTCTCCGATGCACAGGAAAGGACTGTCCAGGGCTTCTCCGATGCACAGGAAAGGACTGTCCAGGGCTTCACCGATGCACAGGAAAGGAGTGTCCAATGCTTCTCCGATGCACAGGAAAGGACTGTCCAGGGCTTCACCGATGCACAGGAAGGAGTGTCCAGGGCTTCTCTGAAGCACTGGAAAGGAGTGTCCAATGCTTCTCCGATGCACAGGAAAGGACTGTCCAGGGCTTCACCGATGCACAGGAAAGGAGTGTCCAGGGCTTCTCCGAAGCACTGGAAAGGACTGTCCAGGGCTTCACCGAAGCACTGGGAAGGACTTTCCAGGGCTTCATCGAAGCACTGGCACCTGCCACGCAGTCACTCGCTGGCCTCATGCAGGCGCAGATTGAGGCCACGCGAGCATTGACTGCTGCCACCGTTGAAGGATCAGGTAGGATTACCCGGGGCCCTTGCAGCACCACAGCAGGGCATCAATCTGTGGGCCAGCCGATTGGGGCGCATGCTGCGCTGCTGCCCCGTCAGAGTGCCAGTGTGTCACACGCCCACGGAGCAGGTGTCCGCTCTCAGGATGTCAGCATTCCTGATGCCACCACTGGCACGCCTCCACTGCAGCTGCTACCACCTGCAGGACAGACTGCATCCGCCCATGAGCAGTTGGAGCAGTCAGCACCCGGGCCCTCCAAGCCCAGAGGTCGTCCTGCCCATCCCTCAGGGGCTTCTGTGCTTTCGGCCACTCAGCAGGCCTCCCCCAGCCTTGATGCAGCCACTGGGGTCCAATTAAGGAGGAGCTGCAGGGAGGGAAGGGGGCGTTCCAGAGAGAGAAGTCGAAGCCCATCAAGGGGTCAAAAGTAGAGGGAGCTTCGGAGATGGCGAGGTTGAACATTTCAAGGCCCTCTACAGCTCTTGTGAATGATGGGGATGTGTTGGTTACTGTCGCGGGTTTGGCAGACATTAAAGTTGTATTTCCTTGCTGATGTGTTAAATCCGTAGTTATGTATTTTGCCGTTACTTTTGTGTTAAATCCTTAGTTATGTGTTAAGCCGTTACTTAAGTGTTAAATCCTTAGTTATGTGTTAAGCCGTTACTTAAGTGTTATTTCATTAGATTTGCTTTCTGCTGCAATTGCTTTATGTAGTTGGAAGGCTCCACTTTTTTGAAAATAAAGACATTTTTTTATTTACACTGGACATCTAAACTATTTACACTTATTCTGTCCTTCATAGGCTTTGGGTGAACCGGACAGTCCTCTCCCAAACACACCAAGCAATCCGTCAGTGGGGCCTAGAAACGAGTCGTTATGAGCCTCTGACGAACGGCCCTTCCAGTTTCGGGAACCCTCCCGTCTTCCTCCTCCTCCTCCTCCGCCGCCTCCGCCTCCTCCTCCTCCTCCTCCTCTGCTGGTCCTTCAAGCTCGGCTGGCATTGGCTGGGTGCGTTGGATGGCGAGGTTGTGGAGCATGCAGCAAACAACGACGATGTGGGTGACTCGCTCCGGCGAGTACAGCCGGGCGCCCCGCGAATGGTCGAGACATCGGAACCACTGCTTCAGCACGCCGATTGTGTGCTCCACAGTGTTCCGCGTCGCCTGATGACTGGAGTTGTAGTTCTCCTCTGCCTGGGTGCTGGGCGAACGTAGCGGGGTCATAAGCCATGGGCACAGAGGATAGCCCTTGTCTCCGAGAAGCCAGCCTCGTGGGTGAGCCGGGGCCTCGAAAAGGTCTGTCACTGTGGTCTGACGCAGGATGAAAGCGTCGTGGCTGCTGCCAGGGAATTGTGCGTTAACCGCGAGGATCAGCAGCCGGTGGTCACACACCAGCTGTACATTAAGGGAGTGGAACCCCTTGCGGTTGCGGTAATCCTCGGGATTGTTCACAGGCGCCCGCAAAGCCACGTGCGTACAGTCAATGGCGCCCTGCACCGTGGGGAAGCCAGCTATTGCCGCGAAGCCTTCTGCGTGCTCCTGCTGCTTCTCCGGTGTCAAAGGGAACGAAATAAATTGCCGCCTCCTGTTATATAGGGCATCTGTAACTTGGCGGATGCAGCAATGCACCGCAAACTGGGAAATGTTAGCTATGTCCCCAGTCGCGGCCTGAAAGGAGCCGCTGGCAAAGAAATTGAGGGCTACAGTAACCTTTACAGGCACCGACAGAGATGTCCTGCACCGTATGCGCGGCAGAAGATCATCCTGAAGCAGCTGGCACAGCTCAGTCACCACCTCCTTATAGAATCGCAGCCTTCTGACACACTGCTGCTCCAACATGTTGTGGTAGGAGAACTGCTGTCTGAAAACCCTCGCTGCGTAAGGTCTGGTGTGGCGACGTCTGTTGGCCCTCCTCCATCTGGCCACTCCTGGCCCTCTCTCCCTCCGTCTCTGTGCCCTCTCAAGATGTTCTAGCAGCAGGATGTTCCCTTCCAGAGCAGCCCCCATAATAAGAGTGATCAAGGTTAAGGTTGTAAGCTCTTACCAGCAGCTAGGTAATGTTCACAGGGCTAAAGGTCCTCTGGCACCGCTGGTTGAATGGCAATAAGGCTCTAGCACTGCAGCTGCTCAACTGTATCAAACCAGCCAACAAGTTGCGTTCACAAAAGGGCTGACGTTTTCAGAACAGTGGTGTCCCCTTTAAACAGCGCCCCCCTACTCCGAGAGTGCCTGGGGAACATTCCAGTGAGCTGTCACTATTAGCGCCAGGCGCAACAGAGGCGGGTACCACCCAATTTCCGGTCCGGTGCGCTAAAAAGGCGTTGCACCATGGAATGAAGTCATGATCAGCCTGCGCCCGCGAGCGCGCGCTAAGCTTTTGCGCCAGCGCTAAATGCATGATCAATATGGGGCGAGGTGCTAGGTTCCCTGCGACCACACAGAAATTGGCTATCGCCCCACTTTTCGGCCTCTTTAGGCAATAATCGGTGGCGCTAACAACCCAATTTCTCCCCCTATGACTCTTATGACTCTATGTGCAATAGTGCCTCTGCTATCTCTTCTCTAAATTTTTTTTTAAATGCGTGGATGCAATCCATATGGACCAGGGGTTTTATCCTCTTTGGGTTTGATTAGTTTACTTAATATTTCTCCTCTTTTTATTTTAAATGGGGTTATATAATTTCTAACCTCATCGTCCAATGTCTCCCTGGTAAATACTGAAGAAAAGTAATTATTTAATATTTCTGCCATTTCGCTATCGCTACCTGTGACTTTATCATGTCCATCCCTCAGTGGCTCTATTTCCATCCCGACTTTCATTTTTTTATTTATGTGCCTGCAGAATATTTTACCATTTTGTTTTATATTCCTTGATAATTTAATTTCATAGTTCCTCTTTGCTTTCCTGATTGTGTTTTTGACTTCTCTCCTAATCGCTTGATAGTCTCCCTTGACATGCTTTCCCCTGCTGTCTATGTACTTAGCGTATGCCTATTTCCTTCCCGTCAATTTTTCCCTTATGTCTTTATTCATCCATGGTGTCTCATTCGTGTTTAGTTTGTTCTTGTCTTTTAGTGGAATATATTTTTCCTGCACTCTGTTGAGCACCATTTTAAATATTTCCCATTGCTGTTCTACATCATTGTTTGCCAATATTGTTGTCCATTTTATTTTCCCAAGTTCTATTCTCAGCCCCTCAAAATCAGCTTTTCTCCAATCTATTACCCTGGTTTTCGTCATATTTATGTCCTTCTCAATTATTATCTTAAAGCTTATTATATTACGGTCACTATTGCCTAGATATTCCCCCACATTTATTTCTCTTATCTGCTCTGGTCATTCCCCATTACTAGATCCAGTCGCGAATCGTCCCTTGGGCTTCTTACACATTGTAGGAACTCCAGTCCCTTATCCCTTTTACCTACCTCTTCTGGCCAATTAATTTTGGGGTAGTTGAAATCCCCCATGATTATTATTCTATGTTTTTACTCATTTCCCTAATTTTGTTTGCATATTTCTTCCTCCGCCTCCCTTCTACTATTACCCCTATTAGTGTAATTTATCTTTTTTTTTTCTCTCCACATGGATTCTATTTCTGTCTTACTGATGGCTGCATCACTTTTTTCTACTTCCATTATGTTATCTCTAATAAGTATAGCTGGTCCACCTCCCCCTTTTCCCTCTCTATCTTTTCTAGCTATGTTATCCCCTTCCATGTTTAATTCCCAGTCCTGATTTTTCTGTAGCCATGTCTCAATAATCCCTACTATATCTGGTTCTTTGCAATGTATTATTGCCTCCAGTTCCCCTCTTTTATTACGGACACCATGTGCATTGCTGTACAGACTGTTTGCTCCTGTTATCAATGTCATACACAACAGGATAAAACATGGAAATCGATGTTTTTTCATTATATTGGCTCCAGATTGTGGTGAGCAATGTTTCACATGGGTCCAATGTTGGGACTGCTCTTACTTACTTTATATATAACTGGTGGATTTAGGAACTGAGGGAATAATATCAAAATTTGCTGATGACACCAAATTGGCTAGGTAGACAGATGGAAGCAGTTCAATTGAGAAATGTGAGGTAATACATTTTGGAAATAAAACTAGGCAAAAGATGAACACTTTTGATGGCTAGAATTTAAATGATGTAGAAGATTAGAGGGGTCTTGGTGTGCAGATACTCCAATCATCGAAGGTAACAGCACAGGTAGATAGGCATTAAAAAGGCAAATGGAATCCTTGTTGTTTGGCTGGAGGCATACATTAAAGAAGCAAGGAGGTAATGTTGAACTTGAACAAGAGCTTTGTTAAAGTTGAAGTATTGAGCACACTTTGGGCACCCATTATTGGAAACACAAAAGCAATGGAAAATATGCAGCATAGCTTCACTAGGATGGTACCAGGGATGAAGAGGCATAGTTACAAAGTGAGACTTGAGGAGTTATTTTTTTCCACCAGGGCTAAGAAGTTTAAGGGATGACCTGATAGATGTTTCATGATCACGAAAGGTCACGAGCGGGTAACTAGTGATAGATTGTTTCCATTGGTCAGCAAGATGGTAACAGGAAGGTACAAATTTAAGTTAATCACAAAAGGAATTAAAGTGAAAGTTAGAGAAACAAATTACTACACAAGCGTGGTTAGAATGTTGTTGATGCAGAATCCAGAAATTATTTTAAAAGGGAATTAGGTTGGTGTTTGTAAAAGAGACATATTAAGGGGTATGGGGAGTGAGCAGGAGAATAGGATTAGATGGTGGTTCATGTGGAGAAAAAGACTGGTGCAGATTTGATAGGCTAAATGCCCTGTTTTTGTGCTGTAACATTCTATGATTCTACAACTCACCCTTCAACCGTTACACTATGCAATGTTCTGTTACATTGTTATATGTTGAAAAAAGCAAAATGAAAGCATTAAATTACAAAATACTTACACATTATCATCGACTGAAATAGTTGAATTATGTACTTCAACAACTGATCCGTCAATTTTCATGACAATTTGAGTGATCCTTGGAAGGCCATCAACAGTGGTACGCCTCATCTGGATGTTGAATTCCTCATAAGTACTCAAACATTGGGAAGCGAAGACATAATTGCAGGTTCCAGGAAAATGATAAACATCTCCATCAAAGATTTTAAAGTGGTAATTTCCCCAGGTACTGCAAACACGGTAATTGTGGTCTGGATTGTGACCTATGAATTGAGAATAGTGTATAATTATTTTGAGGAGTTACATAGGGAGTTTTTTTGGAAGATTTAGTCAGCAGAGCAGCTGGTGCAGTTATGGTACTGGCTGCCACAACAAGGTCATACTGCAATAGGTTTTATATCTGCCAAAGTAATAACATTTGTAATGTATTTGTTCATTTAATTCATCCTTGTTTAAAGAAATTTAAAAAAATACTTCCACCAAATGTGATCAGCAAAGAGATTATTGCCTCTGATCACATTTTCCTGATCATCCTTCTGTTTACTAACCTGGTAAATTGTTTTGTGTGACGCAGAGAACGTTGCTTACTTAATCAGATAAAGCTGGCACAGGCTGGTCTATAAGAACATGCTTCATAGGTTGATTTTTTTCAAGTTCCTAAGAGCTACCACCTCCTCCCTTTAATGGATCACTACCTCCTCAGACCTCAGATAGAACTCCCACATCTCCTCCATTACAATGATGCCTCCAGGAAGCCTGATTTCTCTTTCCTAACAAACACTGTTTTTTGTTTGAATAGCTTTTCATTCTCTATGAAGCACAATCCATTCCAGAATTGGATACTACCCACATTTCTGGAGAGGTGCTGTTAGCATCTCACACACTTGTGGGCAGAATACAAGAAAAGCTTCTCAATGGAATGGTTCTCCCTCTCTTTTCTAGCCTCCAGCGTTCTTCCTCAATGCAATATTTATTGTCCCTCTCTCTCTATTGTAATTGTGCTACTATGGTCATAAACCCTCTGAACTTTCTTCTCTTGCTCCTTCTAATCATCACATGTGATTCTACATAATTTTTCTCCCACCTGCACCCTCACTATGTTGAAATTAGGATTTATCATACTGGTTCTTACTGGAACTCATTCTTTCCTGAGACCTCAACACTTTGCAATTTGTTATCTTCCTTAGCCTCCTCTTCCTCCTGAAATATATAGACTTTACTAAATAAATATATAGTGTGGTATCATCAAATCACTGTTACTTGATTTATCCCATCTTCTATTCTATTCTATTCTTTTGAACCTTGATGGTATCCTGACTATGGATCTTAGCCCATTAACTAGGTTTCTCAATTGGAAAAAGGAATATAGCTTTACAACTGGAAGGCAAATTTACTTATTTTATTATTTAGTTACTTGTAAAAAATGGAGCTGATGGTATTCCTGGAAACAGCACCACAGTCTTGTCAAACGAAGTAGATTCTGTTGCCTCATCTAAAAACACAACAAAAAATTACATTTGAATAATGAACTAACCAGTATAAAAATGTGAATTATCTCATGTTATAAAGTAGTAACTAGACACTTATACATTACACTGAGTTGGAAGAGTGTTCTATTAATCAAAGGCTGAACATCACTGTCTTCTTAAATTATGCTATTTGTTGTCTGTTTACCAATATTGTATGTGTTTGAATTCAATATAAAATACAGAACTATATAAAAGTTCAGTTTCAAGCTTTAAATTAATGTTCTGATATGAGTAAATGTTTATCAAGTTCCTGTTACTTTCCTCTGTCCACTATTTTAACATATTTAAAAGTGGATAAATCCCCAGGCCCAGGCTGTTAAGCAACGCAAAAGATGAAATAGCAGTGCCCCTGACCATCATTTTCCAATCCTCTCTGGCTTCAGACGTGGTTCCGGAGGGCTGGAGGACTGCTAATGTGGTACCCTTGTTTAAAAGGGGAGAAAAGGATAGACCGAGTAATTACAGGCCAGTCACCCTAATCTCGGTGGTGGGAAAATTATTGGAAAGAATTCTGAAGGACAGGATAAATTTCCATTTAGAAAGACACGGATTAATCAAGGATGGTCAGCACGGATTTGTTAAGGGAAGGTCGTGTCTGACAAACTTGATTGAATTTTTTGAGGGGGTAACAAGGAGGGTAGATGAGGGTAGAGCGTTTGATGTAGTGTATATGGACTTTAGCAAGGCTTTTGATAAGGTTCCACATGGCAGACTGGTCACTAAGTTAAAAGCCCATGGGATCCAGGGCAAAGTGTCAAGTTGGATTCAAAACTGGCTCGGAGGCAGGAAGCAGAGGGTAATGGTTGATGGGTGTTTTTGTGACTGGAAGGCTGTTTCCAGTGGGGTTCCGCAGGGCTCAGTACTGGGTCCCTTGTTTTTTGTGGTATATATCAATGATCTAGACTTGAATATAGGGGGTATGATTAAGAAGTTTGCAGATGATATTAAAATCAGCTGTGTGGTTGATACTGAAGAAGGAAGCTGTAGACTGCAGGAAGATATCAATAAATTGGTCAGGTGGGCAGAACAGTGGCAAATGGAATTCAATCTGGAGAAGTGTGAGGTAACGCATTTGGGGAGGGCTAACAAGGAAAGGGAATACACATTAAATGGTAGGACACTGAGTAGTGTAGAGGAACAAAGGGACCTTGGAGTGCATGTCCACAGATCCCTGAAGGTAGCAGGCCAGGTAGATAAGGTGGTTAAAAAGGCATACAGAATGCTTGCCTTTATTAGCTGTGGCATAGAATACAAGAGCAGGGAGGTTATGCTTCAACTGTATAAAACATCAGTTAGGCCTCAGCTAGAGTACTGCGTGCAGTTCTGGTCACCACATTACAGGAAAGATGTGATTGCACTAGAGAGGGTACAGAGGAGATTTACAAGGATGTTGCTGGGAGTAGAGAATCTTAGCTATGAGGAAAGACTGGATAGGCTGGGTCTGTTTCCCTTGGAACAGAGGAGGCTGAGGGGAGACCTTATTGAAAATTATATGGGGCCTAGATAAAGTGGATAGAAAGGACCTATTTCCCTTAGCAGAGGGGTCAGAAACCAGGGGGCACAGATTTAAAGTAATTGGTGGAAGGTTTAGAGGAGATTTGAGGGGAAATTTCTCCACCCAGAGGGTTGTGGGGGTCTGGAATTAACTGCCTGACAGGGTGGTAGTGGCAGAAACCCTAACCACATTTAAAAAGTACTTGGATGTGCCCTTGGGGTGCTGTAACCTGCAGGGCTACGGACCAAGATTGGGAAGTGGGATTAGGCTGGATAGCTCTTTGTTGGCCGGAGCGGACATGATGGGCCGAAATGGCCTCCTTCCGTGCTGTAACATTCTATGATTCTACGATTCTATATTTATTTTAAACTGGCCAATGTCCCATTAGAATAATAGACAGAGCAAAAGCAAAAGAATGTATTAAGCGTTTGCACCCAATTATCTATAACCATAATTTCAAAGTTATAATGTTTCTGTTGGAATGCACTGTTAGGAACTGCTATTTTCCTACATCTCGGTTATCTTGATAATGGTACTGTTTACATCGTCACGCACTGGCGATGGTACTTTCTGCCTTGCTTTAACCAGTGTGCATTGCTGATGGTATTTTCTGCCTTGTTATGTCCCTGGTGCACTGATGATAGTGATATCTTCCAGGCAATATCCATTATATAGTGCACTTTTTGCCTTGTTTGCGGGCATTGCATTAAAACAGAATCCGTAGCAAGGATCTGCATAATGTGAAATGAGATAGAGGAGCTCAGAGAAATATGTAAGAACAGCAGGGCAATAATATTAAGTGATTTTAACTGTCCCAAGAAAGGCCTAGATAGACTGGGATAAGGTAGTGGTCAAAGAGTTGGGTTTTAAGGAGGGTCTTAAAGGATGAGAGGAAGGTGAAGCGGCTTAGGAAGAGATTTTTTTTTCATTTTCAACAGCTATTCCTATCAGTTATTCCATGTTCTCCTCCAATACCATTCATTCTTACTTCCACCATCATTTGTAAAAGTAGACACACAATAACCATTTACACCTCCACTGGACCCATCTTTTGTTTCTTACTTGTCTCATTTTTACCTACTTTTGCCTTGCACCATCATCACTTTTGTCATTTAATCACTCCTGTCCATCATTCTATCACAGACCTCTTTTGTTCTTCCCCTGCCCCCCTTTCCCCTGGCTCTGCACTTGCTTAAAAGCTGGTCATCTCTTACATCTTCCAGTTCTGATGAAATGTCATCAACCTGAAACGTTAACTCTGGATGAGCAGACATTTTCTCCAATTAAATATTGGGAAGACCGAAGCCATTGTTTTCGGTCCCCGCCACAAACTCTGTTCCCTAGCCACTGACTCCATCCCTCTCCCTAACATCTGTCTGAGGCTGAACCACACTGTTCGCAACCTTGGTGTTATATTTGACCCTGAAATGAGCTTGACCACATATCCACAGCATAACTAAGACCGCCTGTTTCCACCTCCATAACATTGCCCGTCTCTGCCCTTGCCTCAGTTCATCCGCTGCTGAAACCCTCATCCATGCCTTTGTTACCTCTAGACTTGACTATTCCAACGCACTCCTGGCTGGCCTCCCACATTCTACCCTACGTAAACTTGAGGTGATCCAAACATCGGCTGCCCGTGTCCCAACTCACACCAAGTCCCGTTCGGCCATCACCCCTATGCTCGCTGATTTACACTGGCTCCCAGTTAAGCAACACCTCGATTTCAAAATTCTCATCCTTGTTTTTAAAACCCTCCATGGCTTCGCCCCCTCCTATCTCTGTTATCTCCTTCAACCCCACAACCCTCCGAGATATCTGCGCTCCTCTAATTCTGTCCTTTTGAGCATCCCTGATTATAATTGCTCAACCATTGGTGGCCGTGCCTTCTATTGCCTAGGCCCTAAGCTCTGGAATGCCCTACCTAAACCTCTCCGTCTCGCTACCTCTCTTTCCTCCTTTAAGATGCTCCCTAAAACCTACCTCTTTGACCAAGCTTTTGGTCACCTGCCATAATTTCTCCTTATGTGACTCGGTGTCAAATTTTTTGTCTTATAATACTCCTGTGAAGCGTCTTGGGATGTTTTACTATGTTAAAGGTGCTCTATAAATACAAGTTGTTGTTGTTGTTTCTCTTTCCACAGATGCTGCTTGAATTACTGAGTGTTTCCAGCATTTTTTTTATGACAGTAATGGGTTTTTACTAAAAAAAATCAACACACCTGAACCTGACATAGATTTAGAAAAAAAGTTAAGTCACAAAGAACATCGTTATTTTTAATTAGACATGTAAACTGTGACAATTCTAAGGTATTCTGTAAATACATTTTCCTCATTTAAAAAAAAATCCGTGCTAACATTAACAATTATCAATGCAATTTAGACTGAATTAGAAATCAGACTAATTGGTAGAAATGTATTAGAAACACGCAAGTTAACTATTTTATACAATAATCAGCAAACCAATTTTTGAACTGCACTTGGATTTGATGCTCATTGAAAATACTCCTCCCGAATTGGATTGATAAGTAACATTCAGGAGGCTTTTCTGTTCCCACAATGGTATTCACATTTAACACAGCCTTGCAACAAGAACCACAGAGCAAAGGCATCAAGTTCAGAGCAGCAGATTGAAGCCTTTCAGATTATTCAATACTTGTAAAAACATTTAACTCATTTACCAAGTGCATTCTCAAAATTATCGAAAGATTATGAAAAGGAGAACATTCTTACGTTCTAAGACGACAGAGCCATAAGAGTATGAGATTATCAGTATAAGGATCCATACTGAGGCTACCCTACTTGTCCCCATCTTGGTCAAAGCTCGGTACGAGCTACCGAGGTCCCTGTGAGGTGTCGGTCACCTGTGGCTCAGTCTTTTATACAGGAAAATTTGGCACAGTCTCCACCTTACAAGTGTCTATCGGGCGGAGCTCAAAAAGATAGAATTTGTTTTACTCCCAGTGTAATCAGCAAAACACTACAGAGATCTGATTTCTGGAACTTGTAGCAGAGATTGTTTACTGAACGGGAGTTCAACCTTTGTGGTTTATTTATTCAATAAGAAAGAAAATTCCATGCACAAATTTACCGAAAAACATATCTGCGTGCAATAGCAATTATTATAAAATAATTATTTTGTATATTAAAGAAGATAATTGGAGAAAAGGGCAATTTAAATCCAATTTCCGTGTTTGACCACGACTTCCACAGGGACACCAAAGAACATGAAATTTAGGGGGAAAAATTGGGTGGCGCCCATTTTGGTGCACTAACATATTAGCGCCCTGAAAAAGTTGGTGCCCCTCCCGCCATAAATTCAGTAGTAGCGCCCCAAGCAGGAGGTGGGGCACGACTGGAAAGCGTTCCAGCTCCTGCTTGAGGCGCTACTACTGAATATCACGGCGCTACGTGTAGCAGTGCCACGCGCGGTGGCACGTAGCACCGTGTCATTTCAGGCCTCCTCCGCTGATTAAAGGGGAGGGGCCTAGCGCTGCGTGCACCGGGACCCTGCTGGATCAGCGGGGAGCGGGATGCCGTGAAAACAGCCTGGCACTCTTCTAGAATCAAGTGTCAAAGTAAAAATGGCCGCCCAACATCTACCCTTTAAGTAGCGCCACCGCCACTGCAAAATACGCCCTTGATCCTGTCGGACATATCATCTGGCGATAGGTCAGGGGGCGCAACAGAAGTTTGTGGCCGGGGCACAAGCGGGGCACTGCGCACGGCGATGACGTCAACGCCGGCAGTGCAGGGCGCCAACGGCTACCGCCGCCACTAACCTCCAGCTGAATTTCGCGAGAGGCGTAAGTGGCGCCGCGCCCAAAGATTTATGCCCCGTTAGCATCCCCCAGGGGCGCTAACGAGAGGTGCAAACCAACCCAATTTTTCCCCCTCAGAATTTAAATATTCCCATGCTGCTAAAATCCATTCTATATTGAACAAAGTACCCATGTAATTTTATGATGAACAGAAATGTTATTAGTATCTTCGCAAGCTAGAACAAATGGTTCATCTGGTAATAAGAGAAGTTCTGCAAGCAACTAATCAAAATCACAACAATCAGAATGTGACTGACGGGTAACAATTGCTTTTCCTAATTTGAAGCTATTTGTAAAACAGTCTTTGAGAAACACACACAGAGTCTGTTCTCTGTAAATATATCAATACATTGACTACAGCAATAAGATATGGATGCAAGTGGGCCTGGATTTAAATCTTACTCAGACTAACAGCTGAAAAATCTGCTATCTACCAACTATAAAGGTCCCAACTGCTATGAGCTTGAGCAATCTTCAACCCAGTTCCACAACACAAACTGACCAGAATTTGTCACAAATTGACACTTAAATGGTCAATCCTACTCAGACATGGTACAGGATGGCTGGTGTAGGAAATAGATGTGCCACAATAGTTTAATAAAGATGCTCTTCTGAATTTTGAGTGGACAGTATAGAGAAAATGTTACTATTTGCAAGCCATGTTAACATGGAAGTAGTTGATACTGAGCACAGGGTGCAAGAAGTGGAAGAGTTCTGTTCCCCAGCATTGACATTCCTTGTCCTATGAGCACAAAAATAACTATATATAATGTAAATATACATAGAAATTATTGAGTTTTTTGAGTTTGTCAGATTGTGGCACATTGCACATTGAAATCAATGGGTAATGCTGTAGCAGTAACAACTGATATTTTTACTTCTTTTAAAGATTGCAAGGTAACTTGAAAATCGATTTTACAAGCATGCCTGTTATTTTTCCTTGCTCCAGCAGTTCCACTGAAACATCCCTCAAGCTGTTACAATACACAGATCTGAAATACACACAGGCTTGGACTCTCCTCTGAATTAGTTCACATCTTTGTGCGGCTTTGGGGGTGGTAACCAGAGGGAAATGTGTTCTTAAATGCTATTGTTTACAAAAAAAAGTACCTGAATTCCTCTCCATCTCCCTTTAATTTGGGTTCCCTACCGTCCTGGTTTCAGCGGGAGTTTACCAAAATCAGTGATTCGTCACCTGGGCTCTAAAGGGGGTGCAGGAACAGAGAAACCAGGGGGTGTACGTACACAAATCTTTGAAGGTGGTAGGACAAGTTGAGAAGGCTGTTGAAAAAGCATACTGGATCCTTGGTTTTATTAATAGAGGCAGAGAGTACAAAAGAAGGAAAGTTATGCTAAACCTTTATAAATCACTGGTTAGGCCCCAGCTGGAGTATTGTGTCCAATTCTGGGCACCGTACTTTAGGAAGGATGTCAAGGCAAGGGTGCAGAGGAGATTTACTAGAATGGTTCCAGGGATGAGGGCCTTCAGTTACATGAAGAGACTAGAGAAGCTGGGGCTGTTCTCCTTAGAGCAGAGAAATTAAGGGGAGATTTAATAGGTGTGTTCAAAATTTTGAACAGTTTTAATAAGGAAAAATTGCTCCCAGTGGCAGAAGGGTCGGTAACCAGAGGACACAGATTCAAGGTAATTGGCAAAAAAAAGAGATGAGATAAAGAGAATTTTTTTTATGGGTGGTGCAACCAGATTCGATAATACCTTTCAAAAGGGAATTGGATAAATACTTGAAGGGGGGTAATTTGCAAGGCTCTGGGGAATGGGACTGATTGGATAGCTCTTTCGAAGATCTGGCACAGGCATGATGGGCCGAATGGCCTCCTTCTGTGCTGTGATTCTATAACATTCACCAGAAAGTGTCCTGTTCAGAACCCCTATTGAAGCATTAGCACCTGCCACTCCAGAAGCCACCAATGCCCTAAGAAGCTCTTCCTGATGTTTTGTTGTCACAGCCATTACCTGGACTGTCACAATGTCCAGGGTGTTCTGCAGCTCCTGAGAAATTTCCTGTAATGTGTTGTAGATGTTGGTAATGAGCTCCTTCCACTTATCCATCATTTCAACTATGTGTGTGAAAACCGTCTTCACTGTCGACACATAAGATCGATGCTCCTGAATTGTTTTTTGAAGACTGGGCCCTTGAGATCTGGATTCCTATGCTTCTTAGCTGAGGGAAGTAATTCCTCCCGCCCGCACCCCCCCCCACCCCCCACCCCGACCCCCGGCCTCCCTTGCAGGAATGGTAATTTCTTTCCCTTCCACTCCAAGTTTAATAGCAGCACATAAGATGGCTTCCTCAACAGGGTATCTGCCTCAAGGATACTTTGCAGCAGCTCTTACAGCTAATGATATAGTGGTGGTAATTATTTGGGGCAGGTTTGTGGCAGAAGGGTTAACCATGCCCCTTTGACCACATTTAAATGTACTCGATTGGACTTGATCTTAATGTTTTTGGTAGGAGAAATCAGGTGCAGCTTTTTGTGGCAGATTTGATGCGGTAGTCTTTAAGAATGCATTTTTTCTCTATTTACCACTCCTAATACGCTTCAAAATGAGCAGTAATTCAGAGGAGAATCGAAGCCCTTAAGTCAGCACACTCATTTCTTTTTTAATTTGTTCTGAGTTTGGACTATGTTGGCTAGGCTGCATTTAGGGTCCATTCGTAGTTTCCCTAAGAATGTGGTGGTGGGCTTTCTTCATATATAATTGCAGTTCCTATTGTGATCGTGTTCCCATGATGGTGCTTGATAGAGAATTCAAGGATATTGATCCAGAAACAAAGAAGGAACAGTGACACATGCCCAAGTCAGAATGGCAGGGGAACTTGGATGTGATGATGTTCCCATGGGCTCTGTTCCTTCTTGGTGGTAGCAGCCATGGTGCTGGGAGGTGCTATCAAAGTAAGTTTGATAAGTTGCTGTAGTGTATGCTGTAGATAAAATATACTGCAGCACAGTGTGCCAGTGGGGAAGGGATGACTATCAAGTTCAATTGCACCGTTCTTTTTGCAAATGCTTTCTTCTACTGTGGGCTTCCTTTGCCTGCAATCAAAAATTGATGATGGCTGACAGTTCCCTGACATCTACTACAGTTGTGCAATTGGCCACTGTGCGTCCCCAAAGAACCATGCAAGAACCATGCAAGAATATGCAGCATACGAGTGGATATTAAAGGAATCTTTCATGGCCCTAGCCACCATCTAGGGATGTGAAATGCATCCCTGATCACTTGAAAATGGTGCTGGCAGCTCATTATAATGATTCAGACCAACAGCCAGCACAACCTGCACTATTAATTGATTGCATGCCTGTTTGGGGGTGAACGGGAAATCGTGTGTCTCTGATGCCAGTTAAAGGCAGCCAGCACCTTTTAAGAGAGAGGTGCACTCTAACTGCAGACAACAGAGAAACTCCCGAGGTTGGAAAAAATGGTTGGAAGTGGACCAGAGAGGGCACCCAAGTTCTCTGATTCCGCGATGGAGGCCCTGGTCCAGACAGGAGGAGGGAGATTCTGATTCCCCCCCAGGAAGCAAAAAGCCCTACAGGCAACACCTCCACCACTAGAGGTAAGTGGTCACTGAGGTGATCAATGCCAGGACTTTATCTCTCACGCCATGGCTGCAACACCAAAAGAAGTTCAATGACCTAACCAGAGTTGTCAAGATAAGTCTACTGCTCTCTTATTCTTTACTCACACCTCCACCACCTCCAGCTTCATGACTCACAATATGCTCCCTCCCAGCTTCCCTTCACTCTTGTACTGCAAACTTCACTGCACCTCATTCTCCTCATACTCACACTCACCACTTCCCCACACCTCACATCTTATACACTGCATATGAACTATTCTACAATGACAGGCACAATCTCTAAACACCTCACAAGTCTGTCACTAGCACACTCCTTCCTTGCAGAAGGTCGCATGCAGCTTGTGCTATGAGGCTGCCACTGAAGGAGGCCAGGCCTGCATGCACACCCTCTCTCATGTGAAAAAATGGGCTGGGCATCACAGGCAGCGGGAGAGTCGTGGCTGTGGTGAGTGGCAATGCTGTAGGAAATGTCACGCAGGGTTTCTTCATCCTTATTTTTTCCTTCTTACTTCTATCTTACCCTACACATCCTGCATGACAAACTGCAGCTGCTTTCACCAGCCACTTCTTACTCTGCTCTCACTTCAGAATAAAAGCTAACTGTTCACCCTCTCTTTCATTTAAGATACTGAAAATGTGGAGATGCCACCGCCACTTCAGGAAAAGGACAGAGAATTCCTGAAGAGGCACCTTGGCTCGATCTGACCCGAGCATACATCAGGTCAGAGATTGGCATCATGTGTACTTCAGAGGCTAGGCTAGAGGAGTCTTCCCGTGGTGAATCACCAGTCACAAGTGTGCAGGAGCTAGGGCAGGGGAGATAGAATGCCACAGGTGCCAGACCACCGGAGGGCAAGATCACATACTAGCTTTGCTGCAGAAGACTCAGATGCTGACTTTGAATGTCCAGACTAGTGAAGATGCCTGATGAGCGTACACCAGGAATTCTAAGTGCACTGGGCAGTTTGCTAGTGAGCTTGCGCACAATGGATCAGAGCATGGAGGAGTCCAACTCCAACGTGTGTCATGGCTTTGCGCAGAGCATGGAGACCATATGGTCCAAGATGGAGAGTGGTCAGCTCCATGAACACCACTGTGGCACCCACCATGATGAAACCTCTGCTGAGAGTTCTGACTGCTTCTATGGCAACACACACTGCTGCCATGCAAGCTTAGACAGCTGCCATCTTGGGGCTAGTGTTGACAAAGGCTTTCAGTGTCACATCCCTTCTGAATGCTGTTCTTGCGCAGAGCAGTAGGAGTGCTGATACGCAGAATCAGGAGACTGGACTTGGCTCCATGGGAGAGGCACCTGCTGTCCTCTCAGGATGTCAGCATGCCTGCTCTCCCGCTACCCACTCCGCCAGTGCCCTTGTTCATGCCACACAGCCAGCTGAGCCAGATTGCATAGGCCTACGCCGAGATGCTGCAGTGTGCAGGCGGGTCGTCAAGTCCCAGAACTGCTCAAGGTCAGACACCAGGACCATCTGAAGTGTCCTCAAAAGAAAGCTCAGCAGCCTTCCACCTCCCAAGCTGTAACCACTGGGGATACACTTCTTAGGAGCACTAGAATAGGTAAATATATGTTCTGGATTTGGTGTTGATGTTAATATTTATCGTGAGGTCAGGGCAAGACTCATAAGGCTGAACTGAAGGAAGACAATCAGATGGTGGTGATAAGGATTGCGGGACTATTGGGAATGGGAGGGATAGTTCCCAAGAAGCACTCTTGAATGAGCTGCTATCTGAGAACTGTGTAAGCTAAGGGCATTATGGCCAGTGCCACTCCTGCACTTCATGTGTACTTTAGAGGCTAGGCTAGAGGAGGAGTCTTCCTGTGGTGAATCACCGGCCACAAGTGTGCAGGAGCTAGGGCAGGGGGATAGGATGCCACAGGTGTCAGAACGCCGGAGGTGTAGACATGACTTGTCCTCTACAAATCTATGCTGGCTGTAGGGTCCTTGCTACCTGTTAGCTCCATGAGCTGCTGAGTGAGTTTCTCAAGTGACGTGTCAAGTGCTGTGTATTGGAGGGAAAGTTTATGGTATAGAGCCCATGCACTCCTGTAACATGACTTGAAAAAAACTTTTACATTCTGCCACTGAATCTGGACTGCGGTATTGCTGGCATTTGAGCCTACCCGATTCCACAAGCACAGTATCAGGACTCGCCTCTCTGATGGTTCAATGAAATTGAACTTTACTAGTAAATTTTATTTATTTTTTTGTTTAAAAATTTGTCTTCATTTTGAGACCATCACCAGTAATTTTCACAGTGGTTCTCCCAATGTCCAGCTGTAGCTTCATCAGAAGATCATTGGAAACCCTGACATAAACCCTCTGCGATTCCCTTGCTAATTTTCTTTGCCTTGCTCCTCGCTCCCTGCCTATCTTTCTGACCATTTATTTGGTCAACACTCCTAATTCTTCTACTACTGCTAGGTCTACTTTTTCCTATGTGCAATGCTTTGACACATTTTATTAAAAATAAAGTTGCTATAGAAATAAATACAAATTGTCAATGAACTGTGGCATTTCTTACAGCGAAAAATAAATCACTAAATTGTCACTCTCTCCGTAAAAACATATCCCCGCTTGTCTTGCACTCTAGTTCATTCTGTGCTCGCTGACCTACATTGGCTCCCGGTTAAGCAACGCCTCGATTTCAAAATTCTCATCCTTATTTTCAAATCCCTCCATGGCCTCACCCCTTCCTATCTCTGCAACCTCCTTCAGCCCCACAACCACCCCCCGCACCCCCCCCCCCAAGATATCTGTGCTCCTCTAATTCTGCCCTCTTGAGCATCCCTGATTATAATCGCGCCACCATTGGTGGCCGTGCCTTCTGTTGCACAGGCCCCACGCTCTGGAATTCCCTGCCTAAACCTCGCCGCCTCTCTTCCCTCCTTTAAGACGCTCCTTAAAACCTACCTCTTTGACCAAGCTTTTGGTCACCTGCCCTAATTTCTCCTTATGTGGTTCGGTGTCAAATTTTTTGTCTTATAATACTCCTGTGCAGCGTGTTGGGATGTTTTACTACGCTAAAGGCGCCATATAAATACAAGTTGTTGTTGTTGTTTTCCTCCGTGTCTTTCAGTTTTTTTCCCCCCCGCCTTCTGTCTTCCTCTCATTCTCTGCATGACTTTCACACACCTCTTGTCTGTACCTCTTCTCTGACTCTTTCTTAATGTGTCTGTCTGAAAATGTCTATATCCTTTTATCTTCTGTATCTCTCCTATTTCACTTTATGGGTTGGATTTCCCAAAATTGTCCGAAAAATAGCACTGAGACTTCCCCCAGCTCATGTGATCCCATCAGTAACTGACCACATTTTCCTGGTTGGGGGGGGGGGCTAATTTAATATGCAGGGTGGGATTTCAGAGAGAATCCTGCTCCTGACTGAGTCTCAGCCGCAGGGAGAGAGAAAAATCAAGGCAAGATGCATTCGAATGATTAAACGCGATGGGAGAAGGAAGAAACTAGGCCTATATTCTCTAGAGTTTAGAAGAATGAGAGGTGATCTCATTGAAACATATAAAATTCTTACAGGGCTTGGCAGGGTAGATGCTGGGAGGATGTTTCCCCTGGCTGGGGAGTCCAGAGCCAGGGGTCACAGTTTCAGAGTAAGGGGTCGGCCATTTCGGACTGAGATGAGGAGAAATTTCTTCACTCAGAGGGTGGTGAATCTTTGGAGTTCTCTACCCCAGAGGGCTGTGGATGATCAGTCGTTGAGTATATTCAAGACAGAGATTGATAGATGTTTGCATATTAAGGAAATCAAGGGATATGAGGATAGTGCGGAAAGGTGGAGTTGAGGTAGGAGATCAGCCATGATCTTATTGCATGCGGTGCAGGCTCGAAGGGCTGAATGGCCTACTCCTGCTCTTATTTCTTATGTTCTTATGTTCATAGTACTTTCTGGAAAGACCAAGGCCCCAAGATTCTCAGAAGCAGCAATGGTGATGAAGCTGGCAGAGATCACAGCATAAACACAAAGACTGGGAACTTGCTCATAGCTTTTCCCTCTCCTCCACAATAACTTTGCCAGAAGTGCAGTGGAAATCCTGTTTATATGCTTAAACAAAGTTTCAGCCGCACTTCCAGCGAAGTTGCAGAGGCAGAGTGGAATCAGCACTAAGGAAATTTCAGCTCAACGGTTCTTTGTCATCATGGGAGTCTTTCCCCAGAAAAGGTGGTGTAGTTGCTCTGCTGATTATTATGTCCGTGTATAATTGAGACACGGACTGCAGGAGTTGATTATAACAAGTCTTTACTGAATGGAGACAACCTGGAAAACTGAAACTACAGAAGCCTGCTAGGGCCTTTTATACAGGGGTGGTCACTGCCGGTACTGCAGTCTGAGACCAGTTATTCCCTTAAAGGTACATACACAACACTGATCAGTGCCAATTATCCCATTCCATGAAATGCAAGTTTTTCTTTCTTCCTTTAGTGCCAGAAACATTTTGATGACCTCACCTGGCTGGCCAAGGTAAGTGATCAGTTTTTTAATTATTCGTTCATGGGATGTGGGCGTCGCTGGCAAGGCCAGCATTTATTGCCCATCCCTAATTGCCCTTGAGAACGTGGCGGTGAGCTGCCTTCTTGAACCTCTGCAGTCCATGTGGTGAAGGTACTCCCACAGTGCTGTTAGGAAGGGAGTTCTAGGACTTTGAACTAGTGACAATGAAGGAACAGCGCTATATTTCCAAGTCAAGATGGTGTGTGACTTGGAGGGGAACTTGCAGGTGATGGTATTCTCATGCGCCTGCTGCCCTTGTCCTTCTAGGTGGAAGAGGTCGCGGGTTTGAGAGGTGCTGCCGAAGAAGCCTTGGCGAGTTGCTGCAGTGCATCTTGTAGATGGTACACACTGCAACCATAGTACACCAGTGGTGGAGGGAGTGAATGTTTAAGTTGGTAGATGAGGTGTCCTGGATGGTGTCGAGTTTCTTGAGTATTGTTAGAGCTGCACTCATCCAGGCAAGTGGAGGGTATTCCATCACACTCCTGACTTGTGCCTTTAAGCTGCTAGAAAGGCTTTGGGGAATCAAGAGGTGAGTCACTTGCTGCTGAATACCCAGCCTCTGACCTGATCTTGTAGCCACAGTATTTATGTGGCTGGTCCAGTTAAGTTTCTGGTCAATGGTGACCCCAGGAAGTTGACGATCATGCTAATGCTGAGATACTGCTGGCGGCCTGACTCTCCTCCGTACTATCCAGGACCACACAATGTAAATGAGTAAATGAATGACCCTTATTAGGCACAAAAAGACCTCAACCATCTCCCTCAACAACAACTTACATTTATATAGCGCCGTTAATGTAGTAAAATATACCAAGGCACCTCACTCAGCTCAGGATCAAACAGGACATTGAATTTGCAAACAGCCTGGTTCAGCCTGAGTGGCCAGGGAGGGGGTTGGAATCGGTGGCTGGGGAATGGAGTTCATAGCGGGGACTGAAGACAATGGCTTCGGTTTTCCCAATGTTTAATTGGAGGAAGTTTCTGTTCATCCATTACTGGATGGCAGGCAAACAGCCTGACCCCACAGTGATGGGGTCAAGAATGGTGGTGGTAAGATAGACTAGGTGCCGTCAGCATACATATGGAACCTGACACTGTGTTTTCAGTTGATGTTGCTGAGGGGCAGCATATACATAATATGAGGGGGCCAGGAAAGATTTTTGGGGGACTCCAGAGGTAACGGTGCAGGAGCGGGAAGAGGAGCCATTGCAGGAGATTCTCTGGCTACTACTAGACAGATAAGAATGGAACCAGGTGAGGGAAGTTCCATTCAAAGGCTACAGACAGTTCAAGGAGGATGAGGAGGGTTAGTGCACCACGATCAGTCACATAGGTTGTCATTTGTGACTTTGATTAAGGCCTCAAGTGTAGACCTCCTCTGATTTCCTACAATGTTTGAGTGAGAAGTACAGAGACTGCTGTATTGCCAGCACTTGATAACATGTTCACAAGAGAATGTCTGCAGACACCTCGATAAAAAGATATTGTAAATTAGTCAGTAACATGTCTAAATCTTTGTGTTCTTTAGGAGGAGTGACACATGCGCAAACAGACGCAAAGGACTGCCATGAGTGGAGGAATGGCAAGCATCAGGTCCCTCAGTAGACATGAAGAGGAAGCTCTGCAACTCTTTGGAAGGCACACCAGGGAGGCTGTGGGAGATGAAGAAGTTGCAGTGATAGAGGTGAATTTAATTACATTACTCCGAGATGCATTCAAATCCAGGCCCCGGGAAAAAAGGGACAATATGCTGGCACACCACATCAGCAAGCCCCAAAATGATGTGATATCTAAACAAATGGGATTTAAAACACAAAAGCTACAATCTTAATTTAAGGATTACACTGATTAAGAAAGTATTTGCTTTGGATTGTTTTGTTCAGAAATAGTTATACAACTTACTCTTTAATTGAAGGGCCTGAGAAATTGCTTATTATTGCACTGAGTAATTTACGTCACTTAACTGCCACTTGCACCTCTGTAAACATGCAGGTAATGGAACATTAGCGCCATCATAAACCAGAAACAAGATACTCTTCTTAAATAAATGAATTGGATTTTATTGATTGCCCATTGTTGTTTACACTGGCTAAATCTGTCTTAGAAGAAGTATCACCTCAGCTGTGCATAAGGTTTTTGCTCTGCTAAGACATGGTGGGTTTGGAACATGTTAGTGTTAACAAATCCAATCCAAACCAGTACTCACCACTATTTATGCTATTATCTATGACACTCATTCCAACAAATTTTGATCAATTGACATTCTGGTCAATTCATACATAGAAGCAAATGACTCAGCTTAGATTTGCGTTTCCAACCAGGGTGGATCAAGAACAGCATCCTGTTTGCTGTTGTGAAATGTTACAATAGAAGAACAATGTTAATCAGATTGTCCTTAATCTCCTGGGTGCACGATAAGGATGACTGCACAATTCTGTGCTCTTAGCAGGAAGCCTTGTTCACAGGAAGCATAGGTCAGAATCAGGGCTATAATACAGTAGCCTATCTGAAAATATGGCTTCCCTGCTGAGAGCAAGAGCTTATCCTTCTCAACTCTGCTTTTGCAAGTGCAGGCAGACAGGCTTTCTTATCATCCATGCTGACAGCATGGGTCCATTGCACATCTAATTCTGCCTCATATCGTAAAAGCCTCCCCCTAGCATCAAGCACCTGAATTGCCTCTTGAGGAAAGTGACATTTTGCTCAATAACAGCATGTCACCTTGTACTTGTGTTTTGTTGATACCTACAGATGTAGAAAGGAGCATGACTTACATTTTCAGGTCATAGTCCATATACCTTGACATCAGCCTTACAGTCAGTTATTACAATCCAACTGAGAATAAAGGCATCACGTGATGATCCAGGAATTATGTGAATCTTTCATTGTGCACTGCAAACAACCAACACATTAATTGTGTTAGGCCATCAATTGGCTGTAGGCACCCATGTACACATTTGTATGCAGTTGATAATCCCTAGAATGTAATGCTAAGAAACTCAATCATCAAATAATTTGAATTAAGTGACGTTGAATTAAGAGTAGATTGTACTGTTAGACTTAGAAACATTGCCAACAGCTGCAAATGCAGTCCTGATATTAGCCATTGGGTCACATATTTTTAAATTGAGTCACATGAATTGGTTTAAAATTCAAAACTCTCCTGCTACAAACCATATAATTATTTTACTGAGTATTAAAAATGGAAGGAGAGGAGAAAGATAATGGCCGGAATTTTCTGGGGTGGTAGCAGGTGCGATTGGTGGTGGGTGGGGTGGGAAAGTTGCTGTTTTTGACAGTGGGTCAGGAACAACGGCAACTTTGCTGGCGAACACGAATTCTCCCCATCCCCCCACCCCCGCCTATTGTTCTGCACAAGAACAGAGTGCAGGAGTGATGTGATGTTCTGGAAGCCCCTGTTAACACTGGCTCCCAAAGCCAAGACAGCATCCATCTGCGCTTCGATGGCAGCAGGTTGAGCTATCTGCAGAGGCTTCATTTTGGTGCGTGGCAATGACATGTTCACGGAGATGACCACTCATTCTATGTTGGACAGAAAGGGCTGTGCAAAGAGTACGGTGACCAAACACAAGTTGGAGCTGGACTCTACCATGCTCTGAGCCATTTTGTGTAACCTCACTGCCAAACAGCCCATTACACCTAACATTTTCTGGTGTATGACTGTCAGCCTTCTTCAATTGCCTGCGGCCTTGAAGTATGCATCCGAGTCCTCTGCAGCAAAACTTTTATGTAATTTGACCCTGTGGTGTCCTATCCCCAGCCTTGGATCCTGCACACTTGTGACCAGTGATTCACCACGGGAAGACCCCCTTCTCTAGCCTAGCCTCTAATGTATGCGTGGTGCCACACACTTGCGAGGGTCAGATCGAGTGATGGTGCATCTTCCTGAAGTAGCACAGAAGCGTTTACACTTCCAGCACCTGAAATGAAAGAGAGGATCAAGGGTTAGCTTGAAGGGAGAGCAGAGAAAGATGAGTGGCTGGTGAAAGCAGCTGCAGTTTGTCATCCAGAGTGTGTAGAGTGAGATAGAAGTAATAAGGGGAAAAAGAGGATGAGGGGGTGAAGAAACCCTGTGCAACATCTCCTCTAGCTTTGCGACTCACCACGGCTATAACTCTCCTGCTGCCTGTGATGCTCAGCACATTTTGTTCCACAGGGGAGAGGGTGTGATCGCGGGCTCCGCCTCCTATGGTCGCAGCCTCCTGCTGCACATTGTGCACAACCTTCTACTGCAAGAAAGGAATGTGCCAGTAACAGCCTTGTGAGTTGTTTTGAGAATGTTCTTGTCAAGGTAAAATAGTTCATATGTTGTGTGGAAGATGTGAGGCGTGGGGAAGTGAGTGTTGCAATAATGGGGAGAGGAGGAGATGCCGATTGTGTGAGTAGGAGGAGAAGTAGGTGGAGTGAAGTGCGGTGCATTAATTGCAGGAGAGCAAAGGGAAGAGCAGGAAGAGTACAGGTAGACTATCCTTTATCCGCACTTCTGAAAACCGAAAACCTCTGAAAACCGAAAGTTTTTTTGTGGAGCACGACATAACCCGAGTGGCGCCAAACATGACCCGACGCGGCCAATGCTTTTCTGACCTGATTTGCGGGCCAGCTTAGCGTAGGAGTCCGCCGATATCCGGCTTTCCCACAACTGGTGATGGCAGTCGAGCCCCAGACCCCCGCTAAGTCAAGGAATTCAGATACGGAGCAGGGGTAGCTGTAAACAGACTGTGAGCGGCAGCACAGAGAAGCAGGAAGGGGAATGAAACACGGAGCAGGGGGAGCTGTAAACAGACTGTGAGCGGCAGCACAGAGAAGCAGGAAGGGGAATGAAACACGGAGCAGGGGAAGCTGTAAACAGACTGTGAGCGGCAGCACAAAGAAGCAGGAAGGGGAATGAGACATGGAACAGTCGCAAGAGGTAGCCTGAACTTTTAAAATTTATATTAAATACAAATACTAATTACCAAATTAACTTAATGTTCAGAGTTTCGCAGTCTGAAATAATACCTTCTGAAATCCGAAAATTTCTGAAAACCGAAACACAGCTGGTCCCAAGGTTTTCGGATAAGGGATAGTCAACCTGTATTGTGAGTAGTGTACCTGTAGGCAGTGGAGGTGTGAGGAGAGCGTAATTAAGGTGAGAGGTAAGATTCTTACCTTGATATCTCTGGTGAGGTCATTGAACTTCTCCCACAGGCGATGGGAGGTGTTGCCTGGAGGGTTATCTGTCCCCTGTGGGGGACAGGAGCTTCCTGTCAACAGCCTGAACCACATCCTCCAAAGCTGTACCCAAAAACCTGGGTGCTCCCTCTGTACCTCTTCCAGCCATTTTAGATGATCCCACCCTTTCCTTTTTAAGAGATGCAAGCTCCATTTAAGTGACATAAGTGAAGCCCCATTTCTGACCCACCCCAAACAGACGCACAGCCAATGAATAGCATGGGAAGCGCTTGCTGCACGTCTGACTCATTATAATGAGCTGGCAACACCAATTTAACGTGGTCCTTGTGACCATCTGAACTGGGGCATGCCTGTTTTCAGGCGCAATCAAATTTCCAGGCTAGTTTTTCTGTATCTACTCTAGCAAATCCTTTTATCATTTTAAACACTTCAATTAGATCATCCCTCAACCCTCTAAACTAAAGGGAATATAAAGCAAGTTTCTGCAACCTCATAATTTAACCTTTTAAGTTCTGGCATCATTCTGGAGAATCTGCATTGTACCTCTTCCAAGGGGTACAATGGCCAAGATGTATTCCAGATGGAGTCTGACCAAGGCTCTCTGTAACTGAAGCATTCTTTCGTCACTTTTATATTCCAACTCTCTTCAGATAAAGGATAACATTCCATTAGCCTTTTTCTACTTGTGCACTAACTTTAAATGATGTGTGTACATGGACACCTAAATCCCTTTGCTCCTAAACAGCTCCCAGTCACTCGCCATTAAGAAAATATTCTTCCCTTTTGTTCTTTCATCCCCTCCCCCTTTTCCCAGCCCCTAACTTGCTTCACAATCTATTCCTTTTCCTGCTTTTTTCCAGTTCTGACGAAAGGTCATCGACCTGAAATGTTAACTCTGTTTCTCTCTCCACCGATGCTGCCTGGCCTGCTGAGTTTTTCCAGCGTTTTCTGTTGTTATTCAAGAAAATATTCTGATTTGACTTTCTTGGAACCTCACACTTCCCTACATGAGCTCGATCTGCCATCGTTTTGCCCACTCACTCAATTTGTTTATGTCCCTTTGTAACATCTTGACAACTTACTGTGCCTCTTAGTGTTTGCATATTTGAATAGACAACTCTCTATTCCTTCATCATTATTCCAAATCAGTACAGATCCCTGGGGAACACAACTCTTTACACCCTGCCAAACTAAACACTCCCTTTATAGCACCAGCAGTATCTTAGAGGGAATAACTTGTGGGCGGCCTGCGCTGTACCTTTCCCATTGCTGCACACACACTGCAGCTTAGAAGGAACATTGGTGAAATTCTCTTCTGAGTATTAGCTAAAGAACATAAAAACATAATATAAGAACATAAGGAGTAAGAGCAGGAGTAGGCCACACGGCCCCTCGAGCCTGCTCCGCCATTCAATAAGATCATGGCTGATCATCGACCTCAACTCCACTTTCCCACCCGATCCCCGTTTCCCTTGATTCCCCTAGAGTCCAAAAATCTATCGATCTCAGCCTTGAATATACTCAAAGACTGAGCCTCCACAGCCCTCTGGGGCAGAGAATTCCAAAGATTCACCACCCTCTGAGTGAAGAAATTCCTCATCTCGGTCTTAAATGGCCGACCCCTTATCCTGAGACTATGCCCCCTAGTTCTAGACACTCCAGCCCGGGGAAACAATCTCTCAGCATCTACCCTGTCAATCCCCTTCAGAATCAAGTATGTTTCAATGAGATCATCTCTCATTCTTCTAAACTCCAGAGAGCATAGGCCCATTCTACACAATCTCTCATCATAGGACAGCCCTCTCATCCCAGGAATCAATCTAGTGAACCTTCGTTGCACCGCCTCCAAGGCAAGTATATCCTTCCTTAGATAAGGAGACCAAAACTGTGCACAGTGCTCCAGGTGTGGTCTCACCAAGGCCCTGTAGCAAGACTTCTTTACTCTTATACTCCAACCCCCTTGCAATAAAGGCCAACATGCCATTTGCCTTTCTTATTGCTTGCTGTACCTGCATGCTAGCTTTCTGTGTTTCTTGCACGAGGACACCCAAATCTCTCTGAACACCAACATTTGAAAGTTTCTCACCATTTAAAAAATATTCTGTTTTTCTATTCTTCCTACCAAAGTGAATAACCTGACATTTCCCTACATTATATTCCATTTGCCACCTTACTGCCCACTCACTTCGTCTATCTATATCCCTTTGTAGACTCTTTGGGCTGGATTTTGTCATTGGGGGCGGGCTGGGGGCGTGCCAGGTGGTCAGCGTGTCAGGACCCCGCCTCTGATGTGAGGTGGGACAAAAGTGCGATTTTACCCTAATCGGGCCCTTGATTTCCAGCATGTGGGAACCCCTGGCCCAATGAGTCTTTTGATACTGAAACTCGCCTCCGATGATGTCATCTATGCAGCTGGATTTAAGGCCTGCAAGCAGCCTTGGTTCTTTTTCAGCCTTACAACTTTATCAACATACTCCTGAGGGATTCCTACTGCAACTATGTCCAGCACCAGATTCGATGAGGCCTCCCTCAAAGCTCTGGTGGAGGGAGCAAAAGCAAATAAGGAAGTGCTCTTTCCTTCCTCAGGGAGAAAAAAGCCTCCACAACAGACCAAAGCTGTGTGGCTGCAAGTGGCCCAGGAGGTGAATGCGATATCAGTGTGCAGCAGAACCTGGCTGCAGTGCAGAAAGAGGTTTCATGACCTTCTCCGTACAAGAAAAGTGAGTATTCCATCCCCATGACCCTCAATCTGATCCCCATCGCCTCACATCACCAGCACTTTGCTTTGTCAACCTCTTCCTCCACATCCCCCTTCACCCTTACATCCCTGCACCCTTACCCATTCCCTCTCTCTGTATGTTCACATTCACTTAACTATTCGACTATGCAGCCCTCACACTCCCTATCACTGTGATGCTATGACAACAACTTGCAACACACAGGGAGGGTCCTTGGTCTTGGCACCTCACTCCATCTTTGTGTCCTTCTAAGCATCTATGCTATGGATTCTCTAGACTCGCTCCTTCATTGTCACTCAAACTCCACTTGTGTCCCTCATTGCAGGAAAAAAGAGCCCACAATAAGAGGGGGAGGGCGAGGACAGGAGGAGGGCCACCCTCAATAGCCCAGCTCACCACTGCAAAGGAGGCGGCCCTGGAGGTCGTGGAAGTGGAGGAGGATGCGCAAGTGGGGGACGGACAGATGGGCGCATCACAGCAAGCCGATGGTTTGCTCGATTATGGATCTGGTGGAAATGTGGCTGGATTTGTAGCGCTCCTCAGCTTCGTTGGATGGACTCCTCAATGGCGTTATTAGCCACGTCGTCGGGGGATAGCCCTTGTCTCCAAGTAGCCATCCAGAAAGTTGGTCTGGCAGACTGAAGAGCGGAGGCACACTAGACTGGTGCAGGATGAAGGAGTCATGGCAACTGCCAGGTTACTTGGCGCAAACATGCAAAATGTCCTTCTTGTGGTCACACACCAGCTGCACGTTGACGGAGTGGAAGCCCTTGCGGTTGACAAAAATACCTGGATTGTGATGGGGTGCCTTAAGGGCCACATGTGTGCAGTCAACGACGTCCTGCACCCTTGGAAAGCCTGCCAGATTTGCAAACCCAACCGCACGTGCGGTTACACTAGCTTGATCCTTGGAGAAGTTGATGTAATTGTGCGTGATGGCAAAGAGGGCATTGGTTACCTGCATGATGCAAGTGTGTGCAGCCGCCTGGGAGACACCGCTGATGTCTGCTGTTGATCCCTGGAATGAGCCTGAAGCAAAAAAGTTGAGTGTGGTGGTGACTTTGATGGCCACTGGTAAGGGGTGTCCACCCACTCCTCTGGGCTCCAGGTCTTGCTGCAGCATTGCGCAGATGTCACCCACTACCTCTCGCGAAAGTCTGAGCCTCCTTTGGCACTGCTGCTCAGTCATGTTGAGGTAGCTCATCCTCTTTCTGCAATCCCTGTTTTAGGGGTATCTCATGCGGCGACGTCCTTCCCTGCGCTGGCGCCTGTTGTGTCTCCTTGTGTTCTTTTACTATAAATAATACAGACACTTTTAGCTCATTTTAGTTACTGCTTTTACTAGCTGTATTTCTGTTTTGTTTCTGTGCTGCCGCATGGTGCGGAGTGATACAAGATGTCCGATGCTGCACTGTGCACTGCCCGTGCACAGTGTGCCATATAGCAATATAACTACACCATACCAAAATAGTTCCATACCAAAGTAGTTCTATTTAATGATGTGATACTATAACAATGTAACATCCCTCTTTCTCAAAAAACAAAAACATGAAATTTAACAATTTAAATTAACAAATATATCTAAACTATTATTATCAACTACAAAGAATCGTGAGGTTTTTTTTTATTCGCGATATCGCTCAGGTGTTTGGATGTTGTCCCTCCATCTTGTGGATTTGGTGGTGACCATTCCTCTCTGCGGGGTTTTGGTGTGTTCCGCTCTCGTTGTTGTTGTTGCTGTTGCCTTTGGAGTTGGAGTGTGCATGCTCGTGGTTGTTTGATTTGTGGCGCTTGTTTCTTGTGTTGTGCTGCTTGTGGTAGCTGGTGTTGTCAATGTTGCTGATGTTGTCTGCTGCTTATCCAGTTCAGGTGAAGGTCTGATGTGGAGTCTGTTCCGTCTGTATTGGTTACCAGGTTCAGTCTCTACGAAGTAGGATCTTGGAGTATCAGCTTTTCCAATGACATTGGCTGGATTCCAGGTTTTCAACACCGGGTCTTGCACATGCACTGATTGTCCATTCAGCAATTCTGGTAGCGTCTTTGCATGTTTATCGTAATGTTTGCTTCCTACGATTTGTGCTTCTGCCAGCTTTTGTCTGAAGTCCTCCTGGTCCTGGGGAGGATGTATTTTTGCTGGTAGTGTAGTCTTAAACTTCCTCCCATTCAGCAATTCCGCAGGTGATTTCATGTCTGCTTTCAGTGGTGTTGATCTGAGTGATAGGAGGGCAAGGTCTTGGTCTTCCCCCATCTCACTACTTTTGATGAGAGTTCTCTTGACAGTCTGGATCTGTCTTTCGATGAACCCGTGTCCCCTTGGGAAATGTGGGGATGAGGTTACTATTTTGAACCCATACTTTTCTGCCAGAGCTCGGAATTCACTCGATGTGAACTGGGTTCCATTGTCACAGATTACCTTTTCCGGGATTCCTTGTTCAGCAAACAAGCTCTTTGCAATCCTGATGGTAGTTGTGGCTCTCAAGTCTTTCATCCTTCTCACAAAAGGAAACTTGGAATAGTAATCTGCCACTATGAGATACCATTCTTGATTGCACATGAAGAGATCTGCCCCAACACTGTGCCATGGTCTTGACGGTATTTCACTAGGTATCATCTCCTCTTTCTGTTGTGCATTTCTCGTCTCGGCTGACGTCAAGGCCTTTGATGCGAAAGCTATCGGCTTTCCTTCCTGCACCAGAGCTGCCCCTAGTCCTCTGGTAGAAGCGTCTACTTGCAGAGTGACTGGTTTTCTTCTGTCATAATATGACAGACTTGTTTCTTTGCACAACAGTTCTTGAAGTTGTTTGAAATTCCTTTTGTGTGATTCAGACCACTGGTATTCGGCGTCTTCTTTCAATAGCTCTCTGAGATTTGTTGTATGTTCCGACAAGTGTGGGATGAAAGAACTCATGTATTGGACCAAGCCGAGGTAACTCCTCAGCTCTTTCTTGTCTTTGGGTGGTTTCATTTCAGCAATCGCCGCAATCTTCTCTGGATTTGGCTTGACTCCCTCTGGTGTATAAATCATACCGAAGAATTGGCATTCCTTGACTTTAACTATGCACTTATCTGCATTTAACTTGATGCCAGCCTTCCTGGTACTCTTCATGGCCTCATGTAGGTGCATGTCATGGTCTCTTTCATCTGCTCCATAGATCTGAATATCATCAGCTATTCCTATAGCTCCTTCACAGCCTCTGTATGTCTCGTCTATTTTCTGTTGAAAGATATCTTGACTGACCTTTAGCCCGAATGGTAGCCGCAGGAATTTGTAACGCCCAAATGGTGTGTTGAATGTTGTCAGTGTTGTTGATTCCTCATCCAACTTCACGTTCCAATATCCATTTCTGGCATCTAGTTTTGAGAAAACCTTGGCTCCTGCCAGTGATGGTGTAATCTCCTCTAGCGTTGGGGTGGGATAGTGGTCCCTCTTTATCGCCTGGTTTAGATCTTTGGGGTCCAAACATATTCTGAGACGTCCATTTGGCTTTTCTCGTACCACAATTGAGTTTACCCAGTCTGTGGGTTCAGTAACCTTTACGATCACTCCCTTTTCTTCCATCCCCTTTAGCTCTCTTTCAAGCTTTGTCTTCAGCTCAATGGGTACTTTTCATGGAGCATGGATAACGGGCTTTACCTCTGGATCGATGATGATGTGGTATTGGAAATCTCCGAAGCATCCCACTGTATCATCGAAACATTCCGGATACATGTCTATCAAGTCCTTTTTACTCTTGATTTGTGGGCGGTTCTCCAGTGGGGTGTTGCTGTCTATCTTCAGTGGCGTTTCCGTCAGCTCGTGATGCACTGAGATCAATCTCAACTTCTCGCAGCTGTTTAATCCCAGGATCGCTGGCCCCTCAGTGTTGGTGACATAGAACATGCAGTTGATGTTCTTTCTTTTATGTGTCCCTTTGATAAAGGTTATTCCGAGTTGTTTAATCTCACTCCCCCCGTATGCTGTCAGCGTGACATTACTTGCCTTTAAACAACCATTTTTTGGGTAGCCATCTTCTCTCAGATTTTCGGCAAAGATCTGCTGGTACAGTCTCAATGGGAGAATGTTGCTCTGAGCCCGTGTCCAGCTTCAACTTTAAGCTGATGGTTTTGGGCCGACCTTTGATCTTTTTTTTGATTTGGATGATGGTGTGCAATTCTCTCCTCGGAGTATTTTCCGCTCTGGACATCTCGTGAAGCTGTATCTTTATGGTTTCGATGTTTAGTGGATTGTCGTGATCATCATCATCATCCTGCTCATCCATGGCATGGATATTGTGTTTCTTTCTCTGGTTCTGCTGTCCACCTTTGTTTTTGATGTATGTTCCTTCTTTCTTCATTCTACACCTCTTTTCCCAGTGGTTTGGTTTGCCACATGCATTGCAGCTTGTTCCATATGCTGGACATTTCCTCTTGTCTGTGTAATCGTGCGGTCTTCCACAATTTCTGCACGTTTCCCCCGTTGTCATGTGTATGTCTTTGTGTGTTGTACTTTTCTCTCACTGCATCCACTCTGTTGTCCGTCTCAGAAGCCGTCCGCATGTCAGCCGTTTGAGAAATCAGCGTTTTCATTTGCTGCTTCATGGCTTCATGAGCTCTCGCAGTATCTACAGCCTCTGTTATTCCGAGCTTTTCTTTTCCTATCAGGGCTTTTTGTACCTTTACATGCGCTGACCCCCATATTAGCTGGTCCACAAGCCTTTCCTCCATTTCCTTAAATTTACACTTGCTGGCTTCATTTCTCAGCCTTGTTAGGAAATTGTTAGCTGTTTCACCGGGTTCCTGTCTTAGACTCTGGAATTTGTATCTGTGTATACGGTGATTGGATTTAGGCTCTAGATGGTTGCTGAATTTATCAAAAATTGTCGCAGGGTTTTCATTTTCGTCTTCAGTCAAACTCCAGCTATTATGCAAATCTAGACCTTTTTCTCCTGTCCACAACAGAATGTAACTAACCTTTTCCTCGTTGGTAGCGCTCTTCAGGAAGCTTTTGAATGTAAGTTCACATTTCTGTTTGAACTTGCAGAATGCTTCTACTATATCGTCGGCTTCCCAGTTCATGAGGGGTTGCATTTGCACAGTCGTCATTTTAGTTTCCCAAATGATTCACTCTCAAATCACCGCAGACATCGGCACTCACAATCAGCTCATAAAATCACTTTTCGTCTTATTTGTAGTTCGTATAGCACAATTCTTTACTCACTTATACCGCTGCCACCATGTTGTGTCTCCTTGTGTTCTTTTACCATAAATAATAGACACTTTTAGCTCATTTTAGTTACTGCTTTTACTAGCTGTATTTCTGTTTTGTTTCTGTGCTGCCGCATGGTGCAGAGTGATATAAGATGTCCGACGCTGCACTGTGCACTGCCCGTGCACAGTGTGCCACATAGCAATATAACTACACCATACCAAAGTAGTTCCATACCAAAGTAGTTCCATTTAACGATGTGATACTATAACAATGTAACAGCGCCTTCTGACCTGTGCAGCTTCAGGTGGGTGAGCAGCAGCTTGGTGCTCCTGTTGTTGCTCCTGCTGTTGGTGCTGCTGTTGTTCATGGTTCTGCTGCTGCCGCGGCTGGTCTTCGTCTGAATCTGATGTCCAGGAGGAAAGGAAATAAATGGTTCCCATTCTTCTGGTATACACCTCAGTTGAGGAAGCACTCAGTCAAGGTGGGGAGAGGGGTTTTCCAGGAGGGCACACTTGTAAGATTCGCGAAATTTTCATAAATAATCACGCAAGAAGTTAGGGTTAATAAAACAGCTTTATTGACCAAATGAAGCTTGTACAGAGAAACCTTTGATAAAAGGGCACACAAAATGGCCACCAGACCTCGTGACCAGCTTCTGGGACCATTTGAATTTCTGTTACTGCAAGCCAGACAGGCTTGTGGATTAAGGACATTAAAAACCCGCGAAAACCAGTTTCGGGAAACCGAAACTCATGGAACTGAGTATACATATTGATTAGATTATAAGTACAGGACAGATTTGGGTAGCAGGGTGAGACCCATCAAGAAATGGGCGGACATTTGAATGATCACTTTAACCCATTTACTGTACAAAGAGAAGCCGTTTAACAGCCATCAAGGGCAATCTCCAGACCGATCAATATACAAGCCGAGTTACGGTGACAAAGCAAAGACATTATCGGCCCAGGAAGGCCAGTTAAGCTATCACCGACTCCCGTTATGAAGACAAAACACCCCTGCAGAGAGTTCTGCCCGCCAAAATTATTACAAAGACAGGACTATGATTTGGCGGGAGATAAGAATGTTCCAAAAAGGTATAACTGTGGATTGAAAAAGTCCATCAGGGGCTTCACTTCGGCTTCACTTCTTGGACGCTTCAGAAATGCTTCGGGACAGACTCTTCGGTGAGACAGCACTTCAGTTGCGGAACGTGTTCGGTGTTCGGGCAGGCAAGGCCCGGCCACGACGGGAAGACGACGAGGGTGGCCCGGGTACTTTCGTCGGGCGATCATCGACGACCCAGGCCGAAGAAGAAGACACCCTCGGAAGGACAATTATCATGACTGTATAAGAGGACACTCAGGGCCCGGCACTCCAGTGTCTCAACATCACATCGGTAATGGATTCACCCATGTGCATCCAGTTCTTAAAATCACGTCGGTAACGGATTCATCCATGGCGAGCGCTCACCAAGGCTGTACCGGCTGCCTACATCGCAGGAGAACCAAGAGGAAAACAAGCTGCGCCAGAACTTTCCAAACCCACGTGACGACGGAAAGCTGTGTCGAAAGGCTGCAAACCCCTTTTTCGCAATTCTTAAAGTGGTGAGCATGATCCCGAGTTCCTCAAATCGAAACGTAGTTAGGTCTAGGGGAGGGGGTTAAGGGTAGTTGTAATGTGTTACCCCTTTTACGATGTGCCGTGTGTTCCCCATTTCCGTAGAGTTATGTTAATAGATGTGTGCATGCTTGTAGTTACTTTAATCTGTGCATATGACATGTATTTTATAATGCTGCAAACTGTTCAATAAAGGCATCCATTTTGTGCTATTCGACCTGGTCTATTGAGTTTTTCTGCACTACAGCTCCCTGCATCTAAGTCCAAGGTCGAGAACCGTAGGGGCGAGTGGGTCGAACCACTCACGGGTAATTATTGCAAGAAGCCTGGCAGGAGACCAGAGCAAGCAAGAGAAACCCCCTACAGAGATGGCGACCGCGGCAGGACCTTGGCAGCAGGAATGTAGTGTTTTAGATCAAGGTCTGAATAAACGAAATGTGATGGATGAGAGAATAGCGGATTATGTTTTTGGGAAGGTAAACCTTACAAAACAGTGGATATCTGACCTATTAAGAGATAGGCGCCCGCTAGGCGCAGCCATCAAGTGGACAGAAAGCAAAGAGCACAAAAGATCTGTAGAGAAAGCGGTCTGGCTGATGTGCTACAAGAAGCAAGTCGAGCTTTTGGACCAAGTCGTTGTAGCACAGACGGCCCAGATCAAAGGGTTACTAGCAGAAGTAGAGGAAAAGGTTGCGGGAGGAAAGAAACTGATTGCATCGCTCAACGCGCTGAATCAGGAACGCCAATCCGTAACCCATCGCCATGAGACCAAGATAGATTACTTGGAGTGTCAGGTCATTGAGGCCAAGGCCAGTGAAGGTAGAGTAAGAGACAGGTGTTTCCGCCTAGCTCAGCAGGTAGAGGCACAGGAGGAAAGTATTCTGGGAGCTAGGGCAGCTTACAAGATGGCCATCGAGGATAGGTCTGAGAACGCTGATCATAGCGCTTGCCAAAGGGAGCTAGAGGACCTGAGGACGGCCCTAGCGAAGGCAAACGGCTTGGTGTGTCTCATAAACCCACCAGCGAGCCATCTACAGTTAGCCAGGGAATCCAAAAGACCGATTCCGCGAGAGGCAGTTAGGGTACCAACCACCGAGCCCTCGGCACCTCCCAGCTATAGTGAGTCTTGGGATGAGGGGAAGGAAACGGAGAAGTTAGTCGAAGAGATTCCTGAGGTAGAGCAACTCCAGGTAGTAGGGTCGAAGCCGGCACCGGTGTGTCCCGTTCGACACCGGAGGCTCGGTCCGGACAATGAAAATGGCGATGACGGACCCCTCGTGAATCAGGTCATAATGCCCCACAGCGCACAACAGCTAAGGGCAATGGTAAGCCACATCCCAAAACTCTCCGAGTCAGGAGATCCCTTCGTCCATTTTCGGGACGTGGAGCAGACCACAGCAGTTAATGACTGCGACGGGAGAGAGCAGTCCAGAATGCTGCTGTTCTCCCTGGACAGCTCGATCCTCCAGTGTCTCTCTGACGAGCGCAAGAGAGGACACGGGGATTATGAGGAGTTACGGGACGAGGTCCTGCAGGTTATAGGGGAAGATGACGGAAATCCGTTCCTCCGATTGGGTAGGACGGTACAGCTAGAGGGAGAGCCCCCACGGGTTTTCGCCGGAAGGTTGTGGTCAGTGTATCGGTGCAGCTGCCTGGGCGGGCCGCCCAGGGACGGGCTGGACGCTGGTCAAAGGGCTCATTGGCTCTGGTGCCTGGTCACAAATTGCTTGCCACAGGCAAGGGTGCAGGCCAAAACATGGTTTGACCCCAATAACCCCCGCTCCACGGAAGAGATAGTACTTGATCAGCTCACGATAGGTTACAGGAACAGCAGGAGTAAGGAAGTGCCTCCCCCGAAGGGAAAGGTGCATGAGTTGAGGCCTGCAGCTCCTGTTAAAAAGGAATGGCATCAGGAGGGGAATCGCCCTCCCCAAGCCAAAAGTAGTTGTTACGGGTGTGGGAAGGAAGGTCGCTGGCGCCGGGACTGTAAAAATCCCTGGAAGCATTCAAAAGGAAAAGCTCCCTCAGCCCCAGCCCAGACGCCCATCCGGGAGAAAGGAGCCGATGTGTCGATCCATCCCGATGCGATCGAGTCAGTTTTAGAGGCAATGCGGTCTCTAATGACCTCACAGGGGAAGGTGGCAGTTGCCAACGGCCCTGTTGCTCCCCCAGCCCAAACCGCAGCGCCCAAATGACTAAAGCCCGCGCAGCCCGTCTACCTGTGTCCGCTCCGGTATGATGCGTGGAGAAGACCCCTTGTGGAGATGGAGGTAGAGAAGGAAACAGGGACATCATGTACCGTGATCCACACAGCTAAACACTTTGCCTCACCTCTGTCTGCCCAGGCTCCATTCTCAGTAACGGGTTTCACAGGCAAAGAACAGGCTGGCGCGTTCTCCATCCCGCTCTCCATTCATTTGGGAGCACTCCAAACCACATGGACGTTTATCCTGCTGAAGTGGAGCAAGGGGGGTGGAAAAGGCATCCTCGGGTCTGATTTCTTGGTGGAACACGGGATCCTCGTGGACCTTAGAAATCACTGTCTCTGGGGAGCCGAGAATGGGTTAGGCAAGGTAGTCGTGATCCCAGGGAAGGGAGAAAAAGGGGCCCTGTGCACCATGAAGCCGTCAGGAGGTTACGACCTCGAGCTTATGGTCGCGGACGTCCCAACGGACTTGCAAGCGCGTGTGTCGGACAATCTGACCGCGTTTGCCACCCACAAGCACGACTGTGGGAAGGTCACCGGGTTTGAGGTCAGCGTAGACGGGGACCCCATGATCCGACCCCAAAAGCAGTATAACTTCCCCAAGGAAGCAGAACCCGATATGGAGATAGCAATATCTTCATTAGTGCAGCAGAGCATGTTGAGGCCGATAGCCACTCACGTGAACTCCCCATTATGGCCGGTAAAGAAGCCGGACAATTCATGGAGGGCCACAGTGGACTACAGAGTCCTCAACAGTAACATCCCAGCCTGCGCGCCCACGGTAGCAGCAGTTGCCGACCTAATAGGGAGTATTCCAGCATCCGCGACCACGTTCACGGTGCTGGATATCTCGAACGGTTTTTGGTCCATTCCGTTGCGGCGGGAGGATCAGTACAAGTTTGCCTTTACTTTTAAAGGGCAACAGTACACTTGGAACTGCTTGCCACAGGGTTTCCACAACAGCCCCAGCATTTTCCATCAGTGCATGGCAGGAAGTTTAAAGGAATTTAGCCAGCCCAATCAGATAGTGCAGTATGTGGACGACTTGCTCCTGTTCACGTATTCGAGGGAGGAGCACGGCCCACTATTAGCCGAATTATTGGAGCTGCTGGAAAGAGAGGGTTTTAAAGTAAACCCAAAGAAAGCACGGATCGGCCTGCAGGAGGTGAAATTCCTGGGTCTGACCATCCGCGCTGGGGAAAGAGCCATAGATAAGGCTAGGTGGGAATCGGTGCAAGATTTGCCGATTCCTAACACAGTAACGGGTGTGAGGTCCTTTTTGGGACTGACCGGGTACTGCAGAGACTTCATCGAGGACTATGCAGCCACAGCAGCCCCGCTACTCCGACTCTTACACAAGGGAGTCGAGTGGTCTTGGGACGAGGGTTGTCAGGCAGCATTCGAGAAGTTGAAGAGGGACCTGCAGACCGCGCCAGCCCTAGGGGCCATAGATGGGGGAGAGGAGTTTTTCCTGGAAGTAGCCGCCAGTGGAGACAGCCTGAGTGCTGTGCTGCTCCAGGAGCGACACGGCAAGCTGAGGCCGGTGGTCTACTCCTCCAGGGTGCTTACGGATGTGGAGAGGAGTTTTTCCAATTGCGAACGGCATCTCCTGGCCACGCATTGGGCTGTGAACAGATCATCGATCTTCACAGGACCCTCTCCCATCACTCTCCTCACCCACCACACACCCACAAAGATGCTTCTGGATGGAAGGATTAAGGATGGGACCGTAAGCAGCGCTCGGATTGCGCGCTGGACCCTCCTCCTTTCCCAGATGGATCTCAAAGTTAAAGGTCTTTGCGAGCCGAAGCTCGCGGCCAACATGGTATATCCCGGAACAGCCCATCGGTGTTCCGTCGAAGGGGTATGGGAGGTCAACATAGGTTTACGGGCCGGGATACACCCCAACGGCCGCGAGATCTACGTAGACGGTTCCAGCACGGTATCTGCTGGCGAACGACTCACAGGGTGTGGAGTTTATGACCCCGCGGCAAACATTGCCCTGGCGATTAAGCTCCCCAGCACTATGAGCGCACAACAGGCTGAACTGTCCGCGGTGGCGTACGTGGTTACCCACCCCGAGATCTTCCCCACCCCATACACGATCTGCTCGGACAGCATGTTCACATGCAATTCGTGTATGGAATACCTGGCCATTTGGTCTCGTCGCGGATACACCTCCGCGGACGGGCGACCTTTAACAGTTAAGCCCTTGCTGGAAAAGATCCTGGCAGCAGTGGGGGAGGAAGGGGAAGTGTTCATCCACAAGGTGAAGGCTCATTCCACCACAGAACCCCGCAGTCAGGGCAACCAGCAGGCGGATGCGCTAGCCAGGGAGGGTGCCCGCAACGGCATTTTCTGGGACCCCTATGGACCCGGACCCGTGGCAGCGATCCGAGGCAGGGAGGGGACTCCAGGGAACACAGGGGTGACACCGCCCCTAGACCTAAAGACCGTCCAAACCCGGGATCCCGCCCTGAAAACAGTCCTCAATGCCATCACTGAGGGCAAGCAGGTAGAGGGTCCGTACAGTACGGCAGCCCTCTCCGTAAAGGAAGGCATGTTGTTCCGGGAGGAACAGTGGGTTGTGCCGCAGCAGCACCGGAGGGAATTCCTTCAACTGGCCCATGAGGGTCCAGGGGCAGGACACCCCGGGCCTGAGGTTACCTGGCAACGGGTAGAGCAGGCGGGATGGTGGCCGGGACTTCGAGGCGATGTCCGTGAGTTCTGTGCAAGCTGTCTTGTGTGCGCTGCAAACAACCCAGACCCCCAGAAAAGGAAGGTGCCCATGGGGCACATCAGGAGGGTAGAGGGACCATGGCAGTCGATACAGGTCGACTACATAGGGCCCCTGCCCACCGACCAGGGAGGCTATAAGTACTGCCTTGTCCTAGTGGATGTGTTTACCAAGTGGGTAGAAGCCTTCCCGTGTAGAACAGCTATGGCGCTGGGTACTGCCAAGATCTTGATCCGGGAAGTGTTCTCACGGTGGGGGCTCCCCCGGTTTGTGGAGTCCGACCGAGGGAGTCATTTCACCGGCCAAGTGATGCAGAACACCTTCATGCTCTTGGGCATTGAAGGGAAGTGGCACATAGCGCACAATCCCCAATCATCCGGGATTGTTGAACGCATGAACCGGACCCTCAGGGAAAAGCTGAGGAAAGAGGCAATGGGCTCGCCCCAGAAGTGGGCGGAGGTCCTGCCTCTAGTCCTCATGGGGATCCGGGCCAGCCAGTCCAAAAGTACGGGGTACTCCCCGCACGAGTTAATGACTGGGAGGATCATGCGAACACCCACCCATGTACTAGCCCCGGTGCTCACTGAGGGCCAGCTCCAAGAGGTGAATCGGGACAAGTTCGTCCAAACCCTTTTGGAGCGCCTGAAACAGGTTTATGAGCAAGCGGCTGGGAACATGGGGAGACAGCATCAGGGCAATCGACTGTTGCTGTAACCCCGTAAGATGCAAGAGTGGGAAGTCGGAGACCAGGTCATGGTTAGGAACTATGCCCGAGTAGGGAGTCTAGAACCACTGTACATGGGGCCCTACAGCATTGTAGACAAGGCCAGCCCCATGGTGTACGCAGTGAAGGTGCCCCGACGCACTAAATGGTTTCACATTAACCAGTGTAAACTGTTTAAGCCGGGTGCACAAGGGCCAACAACAGGGGCCAGGTCTGAGGACAGAAATCCTCAGCCTGAGACAGGGTCACAGACCACACAGGCTGGAACTGTAGCCTGCGTGAGGGGAGGAGTCATCCCATTGGAGTGGGAGGTCTCCCCGTTGATCTGGGATTCGGACGAGGAAGAGCCCGAACAGCTCGACCCCGCCCCTGAACCGATCAAGGAGGAGGAGGAGGAGGAGGACGAAGGTCTCGCCCCCGACTCATGCTTGGGGGAGGTAGGGATTGGAGGCGGAGACTCACCACCTGTGGGGACAGGTGGAGTGGAGTCGGATGCCACAGATCCCAGCCCCGGGGGGGCGGAGCCTGAGGGAAGGGAGCCGGAGCCAGCAGCTGTGGTGGGACCACAGGCTGCGACGGTGAAGGTCCCGATCCCCGGTCCGTTAGCCCTGGGAGCCTCACCCAAGGTGCCCCCTCGTAGGTCGGCTCGGACGCCTCAGCCCAGAATGTTTTGGTCAGATCCTCCATACTTCCCCCAACCTCGACCCAGGGTAGCCCAGGAAAGGCACGATTCCCGTTCAGCAGCGACAGGTTGCGGGGGATCAAAGCCGAAGGTCAGTGCAGCCCCGCCACAGGGGGCGGAACGCTGCAGCCCTCACAGGAATTAGGTAGGCCGCCCGAAGGAGGGCGGCGCTGTACATAAGTTTAGGTAATGATAAGTTAAGTTAAGTAATTTTTAATGTTAGTTTAAGGCATGCAAAGTTTAAGATGATGGGGATGTTTTAACAGGTAGTTTTCAAAGTCTGCCCAGTATGTGTGTGTGTTTGGAAGCAGGGTCAGGGGACCCGAGCATCCGTTTAATTAGGCCAGCGCCCATTGGGAGCCGGGCTACATCATCTTATCGGTTACAGAAACCAGGGATACAATGGAGAGGATTCTCGTGGTGCTCGCGGCGATCGGGTGCGGGTTGGCCTACCGAGGCCGCACCAAGGACGTCATCGTGTTCGGATGCTCCGGGGACACAGCCCCCATCGCGACGGATGGGACGGGGAAGCGAGAGGTTGAGGAAACCGCCACCTACTTCCACCAAGGGAGATGGCCAGGATGGCTGGGGTCGAATTCTACAGAATACTGCAGCAAATCCGGGTTTGCCTACCAAGAGACTTCGTTACTGTGCCCTCGGGTGAGGATCATTGCACCCAGAGTCAGCGTTACCGTGGGAAAGAGGATCTGTTTGGTGTGTAATGGGAACGTACCGCTAAGTAGATGATGGTGGCTCCGAAAGCTGGGAAAGAATATGAAGAACTCTACAATCGAGTGGGAGCGACTGGGTAACAATACCCATCGGACAATTACAGGGACTCACGGACAATTACGTGTGTGTTGGGACAAATGGTGGGAACCAGATGAAGGGATATATGTCTGCATGTGGGGTTCAAAGCACGTTTGCCCCAAAGGCATATCCATCTTTTTCCAGAGGCAGTGGCAGGATGAAGGGAAGGGGATGAGGTGGGACGTCAGCACCCGGGCGTGCGGAGCCCCATTCTCCCCGATTCCGGTAAACGCCACCGAACTCATCACCCGCCCACGCAAACCCCTGCCCACGATTCCGGTAGCACTAGCCCAGAAGGAAGGGTGCCCCACCACCACAAAGGGACCCGGGAACGGTTTAGTATTGGTACCCACCGGTCAGATGCTGTACCAAGGGGTACACTACGCGGTGGCCTCAGTGATTTTAAACCTCACTGAGGTACGATTGCCAGAGTGGTGTCCCAAGGAAACGGAGCAATTGTACCAGGTTCTGTTAACCAGGATGTTCAGACAATTTTATGAATTTGACTTTGCCGACATCGACAAAGCCAAATTGTACACCACACCACAGGAAGTTTTGGATCGGGTAGGGAGGCAAAGAAGGGGTACTGTAAATGACATATTCACTGCTTTTAGTACCGGGACATCTGTTGTCAACGCTCTAGACAATATGGAGCTGCAGACACAGGTTAATGGTCTAAAGGCACAGTTAAGGAACATACTGACAAACGAAAATAAGGTAGTGGGTTCTGAGCTACATGAGGACCAGGCCATGACACTACACTTAAAAGAGATAATCGCTGAGCTGGAGAAACACGCTAGAATGGTAAATGCACTCATTAGGGAGGATCGGAATGCGTCCGATCAGGCAGCACAGAACGAGGCTTGTGTGCTATATGGGGCATGGTTACTGGGCGAGGGCCGCAGTAATCTGGAGGATTTAAAACAAGGTTTGGTCCCGTCCTGGATCAGCAACAAGCACTTGCAAGCGCTCCACCCTTTTGAGAATGCATTAAGTCCGTGCCAGCTCAGACTAGCTGCAGAGGCGTACCCAGTCCCAGTGGACTGCGGACGCTCAAATCACACTATCATGGGAATAGTGGTGAGGATGCCGGTGTTGGGTCCCACAGCAAAACCCGCTCCGGTATACAGGGTGGAGAACATTGGAGTCATTCAGGGGGGTGCGCACATTCGTTACGCAGTGGTCCCGCCTTATGTCATCAGATGGGAGCGTACGATGACAGGCACCGACCTCTCGGGGTGTCGAAGCCGGGGAGCACACATCATCCTGTGTCCCCAGCACTTGAATGCCTTTTTAAAACCACAGTGCGGGTTCAGAGCCGCTAGCGCGAAGCCGGTAAATTGCACCATGGAGGCAATGGCAAAAGACCATGTGCCCCCGCAGGTGGCATATATCGGAGGTGGGACTTAATGTGTCACCACTGCAGCGCCTCACTACCAACACGGACAGCACAGGTGGTGTCCGGTCAGTGACAGCAGTTTCTGTTTCAAACCCAGGGCTGAAGTTCAAGTGGCACAACAATGAATTGTCCCCATTCCTGTACCTTCCACTGTTCACCTCACTGTAAAAGAGAATTTCACGGATTTGTAGCGATTCGTTGTGCATTTTGGTTATGTCATTCCCCCTCTCCCCGAACACCTCACCAAGATTTTAAAAGCCGTAATAGTTTCACAGAAGCATTTTTACACACTAGAGCAGAAGACATTGGAGATAGGGAAAGACATATTGAACACAGTCACCCCACCATGGTGGGACCTGTTCACTAATATAGAGATCCCGCCCTGGATTAGAATAGCATCTCACATCCTAGTAGTGTGTCAGGTTTTGATTGTAATATATCTACTGTTCGTGCATTGCAAGAGAGGCAAACGCCTCCAGAGGCACGAAAACACAGGAGAATGGAGAGAACGCTATGTACGAGTGGCTGAAGAGACCCCCGCTTAGGCTGCTACGTATTAAAGGATAAAGCGTCCCTCCACTCCTGGCTTTGGTTACTATATGATTTAAGTGTATGGATACTGTTGTGTTATAACCGTTGATTGGTTTTTCAATTTTGTTCAGCAAAATGTGTATGCAGGTGGTGTAAAGGTTATCGGCCCCTTTCACATCTGAAAGATGAATGTATTATAGTTTAAGGTAGTACTGCCTATGGTTGTCCAACTGTACACAACGTAATTTTCTGAAATGGGAACTGCATGTGTCGTGGGGGTTATAGGTAGTTAATTACTAGGAATGTTTGGATGTGAGGAATCAGGGAAAATTTGCTCACCAAGGGTTATTGATACTTTAAGCAAGCTATCAGTATCACAGGAGGGACTGTAAGATTCGTGAAATTTTCACAAGTAATCACGCAAGAAGTCAGGGTTAATAAAACAGCTTTATTGACCAAAAGAAGCTTGTACAGAGAAACCTTTGATAAAAGGGCACACAAAATGGCCGCCAGACCTCGTGACCAGCTTCTGGGACCATTTGAATTTCTGTTACTGCAAGCCAGACAGGCTTGTGGATTAAGGACATTAAAAACCCGCGAAAACCAGTTTCGGGAAACCGAAACTCATGGAACTGAGTATACATATTGATTAGATTATAAGTACAGGACAGATTTGGGTAGCAGGATGAGACCCATCAAGAAATGGGCAGACATTTGAATGATCACTTTAACCCATTTACTGTACAAAGAGAAGCCGTTTAACAGCCATCAAGGGCAATCTCCAGACCGATCAATATACAAGCCGAGTTACGGTGACAAAGCAAAGACATTATTGGCCCAGGAAGGCCAGTTAAGCTATCACCGACTCCCGTTATGAAGACAAAACACCCCTGCAGAGAGTTCTGCCCGCCAAAATTATTACAAAGACAGGACTATGATTTGGCGGGAGATAAGAATGTTCCAAAAAGGTATAACTGTGGATTGAAAAAGTCCATCAGGGGCTTCACTTCGGCTTCACTTCTTGGACGTTTCAGAAACGCTTCGGGACAGACTCTTCGGTGAGACAGCACTTCAGTTGCGGAACGTGTTCGGTGTTCGGGCAGGCAAGGCCCGGCCACGACGGGAAGACGACGAGGGTGGCCCAGGTACTTTTGTCGGGAGATCATCGACGACCCAGGCCGAAGAAGAAGACACCCTCGGAAGGACAATTATCATGACTGTATAAGAGGGCACTCAGGGCCCGGCACTCCAGTGTCTCAACATCACATCGGTAATGGATTCACCCATGTGCATCCAGTTCTTAAAATCACGTCGGTAACGGATTCATCCGTGGCGAGCGCTCACCAAGGCTGTACCGGCTGCCTACATCGCAGGAGAACCAAGAGGAAAACAAGCTGCGCCAGAACTTTCCAAACCCACGTGACGACGGAAAGCTGTGTCGAAAGGCTGCAAACCCCTTTTTCGCAATTCTTAAAGTGGTGAGCATGATCCCGAGTTCCTCAAATCGAAACGTAGTTAGGTCTAGGGGAGGGGGTTAAGGGTAGTTGTAATGTGTTACCCCTTTTACGATGTGCCGTGTGTTCCCCATTTCCATAGGGCTTTGTGCATTGAGTGCTGCTGGAGTTTTGCTAAGTGGGAGAAAAATCATTTAAGTGTATTTTGTGAATTTTAGTGTGTTAAGAAGTCAATTATTTGAAGTAAGTTTAATTTTTTAAGGGTTTTTTAAACTCTTGGGCAGTTTAAACAGGAAGTAGAATCCAGGTATAAAAGGGGAGGGGCTAGTGCGGTGCACGGAGTGCTTTGTGCATTGAGTGCTGCTGGAGTTTTGCTAAGTGGGAGAAAAATCATTTAAGTGTATTTTGTGAATTTTAGTGTGTTAAGAAGTCAATTATTTGAAGTAAGTTTAATTTTTTAAGGGTTTTTTAAACTCTTGGGCAGTTTAAACAGGAAGTAGAATCCAGGTATAAAAGGGGAGGGGCTAGTGCGGTGCACGGAGTGCTTTGTGCATTGAGTGCTGCTGGAGTTTTGCTAAGTGGGAGAAAAATCATTTAAGTGTATTTTGTGAATTTTAGTGTGTTAAGAAGTCAATTATTTGAAGTAAGTTTAATTTTTTAAGGGTTTTTTAAACTCTTGGGCAGTTTAAACAGGAAGTAGAATCCAGGTATAAAAGGGGAGGGGCTAGTGCGGTGCACGGAGTGCTTTGTGCATTGAGTGCTGCTGGAGTTTTGCTAAGTGGGAGAGTTTGGATAAGTGGGAGGTGAGGGTGTGTTTTTTGCTCTGTTTTATTCCCCACTCCCAGGCTTAGACAGCACTGCGGAGGCGGAGCAGCGAGACGAGTCAACCAAACAGGCTCCACAGACAGTATTCAAGGAGGAGGTTGGTGATCAGCTGGTTGGTTGGTTTTCTTCCTTCTCTTCTCTTTCATACCTTTAAGTTGGTAAGTCCTATTGAATAGTGGTGTGATATTATCATATATATCCGGGCAGGGTCTTCATAACTAATAATAAGAAATTTAATTAATTATATAGAATGGAGCAGGTGATGTGTTACTGTTGCGAGATGTGGGAGCCGGTGAACCCCATTGAGGCTAACGGTGATTACATCTGCGACAAGTGTTTGCTGCTAGAGGAACTCAAGTTCCATGTTATGGAGCTTGAGACCGAGCTTCGGACACTGCGACACATCAGGGAGGGGGAGAAGTTCCTGGACTCTATGTTTCAGGAGATGGTCACACCTATGAAGTTAATTACTGCAGATGTAGTCCGTGGTCAGGGACAGGACGGTGTGACTACGAGTGAGGAAGGTACAGGGATCCAGGATGTAGTGTTGAAGGAGACGCAGCCCTTGTTCTTGTCCAGCAGGATCGAGGTTCTTACTCCCTGTGAGGGCGGGAGCGGGGACTGCAGGGAGGATGAGCAACCTGGCCACAGCACCGTGGTACAGGGGGCCATTCAAGTGGAGGGAGTAAAAAGAAATGTTGTAGTGGTAGGGGATAGTATCATTAGGGGGATAGATAGGGTTCTCTGCAGTCAAGAGCGGGAGTCCCGAAGGCTGTGTTGCCTGCCTGGTGCCAGGGTTAAGGACATCTCTTCTGGGCTGGAAAGAAACTTGCAGTGGGAGGGGGAGGATCCAGTTGTCGTGGTCCATGTTGGTACAAACGACGTAGATAGGACAAGGAAGACGGTTCTGTTAAAGGAGTATGAGCAGCTAGGGGTCAAATTAAAAAACAGAACCTCAAGGGTAATAATCTCTGGGTTATTACCTGAGCCACGAGCGAATTTGGCTAGGATAAATAAAATTAAAGAGTTAAATGCGTGGCTCAAAGACTGGTGTGGGAGAAATGGGTTTTGCTTCTTGGGACACTGGCACCAGTACTGGGACAGGAGGGAGCTGTTCTGTTGGGACGGACTCCACTTGGCCAGTGCTGGGACTAGAGTCCTGGCGAATCATATAACTAGGGCTGTAGAGAGGGCTTTAAACTAATTAGTGGGGGGGAGGTTTCTAGAGAGCAAATAATAGAAATGACAACAGAGAAGGTCATAGACTTAGGTAGCAGTGGGGGAATTAAAAAACAGAATGTGTCAGGAAGGGACAGAAGGTATGAAGTAAAAAGTAAAGTACTAAAAAGGGAAAAAACAGGAACTAAGTGTTACAAAACATATTTGAAAGTTCTTTATCTGAATGCACGTAGCATTCGTAACAAAATGAATGAGTTAACGGCACAAATAATGACATATGGGTATGATCTTGTGGCCATTACAGAAACATGGCTGCAGGGTGACCATGACTGGGAATTAAACATACCAGGTTATTTAACAATCAGGAAGGACAGGCAGGAAGGGAGAGGAGGTGGGGTGGCTATGTTAATAAAGGAAGGAATCACTATAATACAGAGAAATGATATTGGGTCAAAGGAGCAGGATAGTGAAACAGTTTGGGTGGAGGTAAGGAATAATAAGGGGAAAAAAACACTAGTGGGTGTAGTCTATAGGCCTCCGAACAGTTGCAACTCTGTTGGACGGAGTATTAATCAGGAAATAGTTGAGGCTTGTAATAAGGGAACAGCTATAATTATGGGGGATTTTAATTATCATATTAACTGGACAAATCAAATTGGGCAGAGCAGCCTTGAGGAAGAGTTCATTGAGTGTATTAGGGATGGGTTTCTTGAGCAGTATGTAACTGAACCGACCAGGGGGCAAGCAACCTTAGATTTGGTCCTGTGTAATGAGACAGGATTAATTAAAAATGTCCTAGTAAAGGATCCCCTTGGAATGAGTGACCATAACATGGTTGAGTTCCATATTCAATTAGAGGGTGAGAAGGTTGGATCTCAAACAAGCGTGCTGAGCTTGAATAAAGGAGACTATGAAGGTATGAGAGCGGAATTAATTAGAGTGGACTGGGAAAATAGATTAAAGGGTAAGACGGTACATGACCAGTGGTGTACATTTAAGGAGTTATTTTACAACTTCCAAAAAAAATATATTCCACTGAGGAAAAAAGGGTGTAAAAGAAAAGATAGCCATCCGTGGCTAAGCAAAGTAATTAAGGATAGTATCCGACTAAAAACAAGGGCATATAAGGTAGCCAAATCTAGTGGGAGGATGGAAGATTGGGAAGTCTTTAAAAGACAGCAAAAAATAACAAAAAGATTGATTAAGAAAGGGAAGATAGATTATGAAAGTAAATTAGCAAAAAATATAAAAACAGACAGTAAAAGTTTCTATAGTTATATAAAAAGAAAAAGGGTGGCTAAAGTAAATGTTGGTCCCTTAGAGGATGAGACCGGGAAATTAATGGTGGGAAACATGGAGATGGCAAAAACACTGAACAATTATTTTGTATCAGTCTTTACAGTAGAGGACACTAAGAATATCCCAACACTGGACAAGCAGGGGGCTCTAGGGGGGGAGGAACTAAATACGATTAAAATCACTAAGGAAGTGGTACTTGGTAAAATAATGGGACTCAAGGCGGATAAATCCCCTGGACCTGATGGCTTACATCCCAGGGTCTTGAGGGAAGTAGCGGTAGGGATTGTGGATGCATTGGTAATAATTTTCCAAAACTCACTGGACTCAGCAAAGGTCCCGGCAGATTGGAAAACTGCTAATGTAACACCCTTATTTAAAAAGGGTAGTAGGCAGAAGGCTGGAAACTATAGACCTGTTAGCCTAACATCTGTGGTTGGTAAAATGTTAGAGTCCATTATTAAGGAGACAGTAACAGGACATTTGGATAAACATAATTTAATAGGGCAAACTCAGCATGGTTTCATGAAGGGGAAGTCATGTTTAACAAATTTGCTTGAGTTTTTTGAGGAAGTAACATACAGGGTGGATAAAGGGGAACCAGTGGACGTAGTGTATTTAGACTTCCAAAAGGCATTTGACAAGGTGCCACACAAAAGATTATTGCTCAAGATAAAAAATCACGGGATTGGGGGTAATATTCTGGCGTGGGTGGAGGATTGGCTCTCTAACAGAAAGCAGAGAGTTGGGATAAATGGTTCGTTCTCAGATTGGCAACCAGTAACTAGTGGTGTTCCGCAGGGGTCAGTGCTGGGTCCCCAACTCTTTACAATCTATATTAACGATTTGGAGGAGGGGACCGAGTGTAACATATCAAAGTTTGCAGATGATACAAAGATGGGAGGGAAAGTAGTGAGTGAGGAGGACATAAAAAACCTGCAAAGGGACCTAGACAGGCTAAGTAAGTGGGCAGAGATTTGGCAGATGGAATACAATACTGGAAAGTGTGAGGTTATGCACTTTGGCAGGAAAAATCATAGAGCAAGTTATTATCTTAATGGCAAGAAACTGGAAAGTACTGTAGTACAAAGGGATCTAGGGGTCCTGGTGCACGAAACTCAAAAAGTTAGTATGCAGGTGCAGCAAGTGATTAAGAAGGCCAATGGAATGTTGGCTTTTATTGCTAGGGGGTTGGAATATAAAAACAGGGAGGTATTGCTGCAGTTGTACAAGGTATTGGTGAGGCCGCACCTGGAATACTGCATACAGTTTTGGTGTCCATACTTAAGAAAAGACATACTTGCTCTCGAGTCAGTACAAAGAAGGTTCACTCGGTTAATCCCGGGGATGAGGGGGTGGTCATATGAGGAGAGGTTGAGTAGATTGGGACTCTACTCATTGGAGTTCAGAAGAATGAGAGGCGATCTTATTGAAACATATAAGATTGTGAAGGGGCTTGATCGGGTGGATGCGGTGAGGATGTTCCCAATGATGGGTGAAACTAGAACTAGGGGGCATAATCTTAAAATAAGGGGCTGCTCATTCAAAACTGAGATGAGGAGAAACTTCTTCACTCAGAGGGTGGTAGGTTTGTGGAATTTGCTGCCCCAGAAAGCTGTGGAAGCTACATCATTAAATAAATTTAAAACAGAAATAGATAGTTTCCTAGAAGTAAAGGGAATAAAGGGTTACGGGGAGCGGGCAGGAAATTGGACATGAGTCTGGGTTCGGAATGGTCATGGCCCTGTGGGTAGTGGAGCGGGCCCAGGGGCCGTGTAGCCTTGTTCTGCTCCTACTGTGTTCTAATTCTGTTAGATTTCAGGAGATGGTTTTATTCCTGTTCCTGGCTGGGGTGGAGATCGCCTTTACAGAAGGTAAGTACTGTAGAAAATATAGGGACAGAGTGATCTCCTGGAAGAATTTTGATCGCCTAGATGGGTCGGAGAGGAATTTCCCAGATTTTTTTCTCCCAAATTGGCCATTGGGTCTTTATCTGGTTTTTCGCCTCTCCCGGGAGATCACATGGGTTCGGGTGGATGCAGAGTGATAGAAGATTTGAGGTTAGGATCAGATCAGCCATGATCTTATTGAATGGTGGAGCAGGCTCGAGGGG
>NC_141001.1:12155011-12478157 GCF_052327205.1 Somniosus microcephalus | reverse complement strand
ACTGAAATGCCCCTTAACAAAGTCACAAATGACATCCTATGTGACTTTGACCATGGTGAACTATCCCTCCTCATCCTTCTTGACCTGTCTGAAGCCTTAAACATGGTTGACCACACCATACTCCTCCAATGCTGCTCCTCCATTTTCCAGCTGGGTGGGACTGCCCTTGCCTGGTTCCATTCCTATCATTCCAGTCGTAGCCAGAAAATCTCCTGCAACGGCTTCTCAACCCGCTCCCGCACCGTTACCTCAGGTGTCCCCCAAGGATCTAACCTTGACCCCTTCCTATTTCTCATCTGTATGATGCCCCTCAGTGACATAATCTGAAAACACAATGTCAGATTCCACATGTACGCTGATGACACCCAGCTCTACCTCACTACCACCTCTCTCAATCCCTCCACTGCCTCTGATTTGTCACGCTGATTGTCCAACATCCAGTGTTGGATGAGTAGAAATTTCCTCCAATTAAATATTGGGAAGAGTAAAACTTGAAGAGCTGAACTTCCAACCCCAGATCCTCTCCATCACCAAGACCACCTACTTCCACCTCTGTAACATTGCCTGTCTCAGCTTATCTGCTGCTGAAACCCTCGTCCATGACTTTCTTACCTCTAGACTCGACTATTCCAGCGCTCTCCTGGCTGGTCTCCTACCTTGCACCCTCCGTAAACTTGACCTCATCCAAAACTCTGCTGTCCGTATCCTAACTCGCACCAACTGCCATTCCCCCATCACCCCTGTGCTCACTGACCTACATTGGCTCCTGGTTGGGCAACACCTCGATTTAAAATTCTCATCCTTGTGCTCAAGTCCCTCCATGACCTCGCCCCTTCCCATTTCTGTAACCTCCGAGATCTCTGCACTCTCCAATTCTGGCCTCTTGTGCATCCCCGATTTTCATTGTTCCACCATTGGCGGCTGTGCCTTTGGCTTTTGGAAATACCCTTCCTAAACCTCTCCGACTCTACCTCTCGCTCCTCCTCCTTTAAGATACTCTTTAAAACCTACCTCTTTGACCAAGTTTTTGGTCACTTGTCCTAATATCTATTTATGTAGCTTTTGACTGATTATGCACCTTGGGACATTTTACTATCTGAAATGCGCTATATAAATGCAAGTTGTTGTTGTGAGCTTGATGGGTGAGTATTAGCAAAGTATTCACGAATGGGGGACATCACAGCTGAGCTCAATTCTGTTCTTACTCAATATTTATTTGGCATGTATACACACCTTTTGGAAAGCATTTTCTACCTCACTACCACCTCTCTCAACCCCTCCACTGCCTCTGATTTGTCATGCTGATTGTCCAACATCCAGTATTGGATGAGCAGAAATTTCCTCCACGAGCAAGGCTATTGTCCTCTCTATGTATATAAAACCCATTTTCACTGAAGGAGGCCTGGAGTGATGAACATTCTGCTTCTTGTGCAAAATGAACTGCTGTCCTTAGTTAACTCTGGTGTATAGTTACTACTTTAGACAGAGAGTAGGAATAAACAGATCTTTTTCAGGTTGGCAGGCTGTAACTAGTGGGGTGCCATAAGGATCAGTGTTGGGGCCTCAGCTATTTACAATCTATATTAATGACCTAGATAAAGGGACCGAGTATCCAAGTTTGCTGATGATACAAAGCTAGGTGGGACAGTAAGCTGTGAGGAGAACACAAAGGGCTGGATTATGGCAGGCCCGAGGAGGCGGGTTTGGAGGCATGTGAGTTGTTAAAATTGCAAAAAATGGCGGGCGGATCCGATCCCACCTCCAGCCCGCCTCTGAGCAATTTTCCCACAATCGGGGTTTCAGACCCTGTTTCCATCCCGCCTCCAAGAGTCGGGATAGGCCCTTAACAACCAGTTAAGGGCATCTATAATCCCATTTTGAGAGGTCTTACTGAATTTAACACATTTCCCCCATGCTGCACGTCTCCTCTCGAACATGTCAGTGAATCCTGGCGGCCTCACAAGTGGACTGCTTACTAACAGCTGCAGCTCCACCATTAAAAAGGAGTTTTCAGCGATCATCATTTGCAGGTGGCAGAACTTTGTTGTCTCAGGTCTGGGGGAACTTTTAGCAGGCCTACTCATTGTTGTGGAAGTTTAGAGCCTAAGACCCATCTCCAGTGTGTAGGGGGTTTCTCTTACTTGCTCTGGTCTCCTGCCAGGCTTCTTGCAATAATTACCCGTGAGTGGTTCGACCCACTCGCCCCTACGGTTCTCGACCTTGGACTTAGGTGCAGGGAGCTGTAGTGCAGAAAAACTCAATAGACCAGGTCGAATAGCACGAAATGGATGCCTTTATTGAACAGTTTGCAGCATTATAAAATACATGTCATATGCACAGATTAAAGCAACTACAAGCATGCACACATCTATTAACTTAACTCTATAAGAACATAAGAACATAAGAAATAGGAGCAGGAGTAGGCCAATCGGCCCCTCGAGCCTGCTCCACCATTCAATAAGATCATGGCTGATCTGATCCTAACCTCAAATCTTCTATCACTCTGCATCCACCCGAACCCATGTGATCTCCCGGGAGAGGCGAAAAACCAGATAAAGACCCAATGGCCAATTTGGGAGAAAAAAATCTGGGAAATTCCTCTCCGACCCATCTAGGCGATCAAAATTCTTCCAGGAGATCACTCTGTCCCTATATTTTCTACAGTACTTACCTTCTGTAAAGGCGATCTCCACCCCAGCCAGGAACAGGAATAAAACCATCTCCTGAAATCTAACAGAATTAGAACACAGTAGGAGCAGAACAAGGCTACACGGCCCCTGGGCCCGCTCCACTACCCACAGGGCCATGACCATTCCGAACCCAGACTCATGTCCAATTTCCTGCCCGCTCCCCGTAACCCTTTATTCCCTTTACTTCTAGGAAACTATCTATTTCTGTTTTAAATTTATTTAATGATGTAGCTTCCACAGCTTTCTGGGGCAGCAAATTCCACAAACCTACCACCCTCTGAGTGAAGAAGTTTCTCCTCATCTCAGTTTTGAATGAGCAGCCCCTTATTTTAAGATTATGCCCCCTAGTTCTAGTTTCACCCATCATTGGGAACATCCTCACCGCATCCACCCGATCAAGCCCCTTCACAATCTTATATGTTTCAATAAGATCGCCTCTCATTCTTCTGAACTCCAATGAGTAGAGTCCCAATCTACTCAACCTCTCCTCATATGACCACCCCCTCATCCCCGGGATTAACCGAGTGAACCTTCTTTGTACTGACTCGAGAGCAAGTATGTCTTTTCTTAAGTATGGACACCAAAACTGTATGCAGTATTCCAGGTGCGGCCTCACCAATACCTTGTACAACTGCAGCAATACCTCCCTGTTTTTATATTCCAACCCCCTAGCAATAAAAGCCAACATTCCATTGGCCTTCTTAATCACTTGCTGCACCTGCATATTAACTTTTTGAGTTTCGTGCACCAGGACCCCCAGATCCCTTTGTACTACAGTACTTTCCAGTTTCTTGCCATTAAGATAATAACTTGCTCTATGATTTTTCCTGCCAAAGTGCATAACCTCACACTTTCCAGTATTGTATTCCATCTGCCAAATCTCTGCCCACTTACTTAGCCTGTCTAGGTCCCTTTGCAGGTTTTTTATGTCCTCCTCACTCACTACTTTCCCTCCCATCTTTGTATCATCTGCAAACTTTGATATGTTACACTCGGTCCCCTCCTCCAAATCGTTAATATAGATTGTAAAGAGTTGGGGACCCAGCACTGACCCCTGCGGAACACCACTAGTTACTGGTTGCCAATCTGAGAACGAACCATTTATCCCAACTCTCTGCTTTCTGTTAGAGAGCCAATCCTCCACCCACGCCAGAATATTACCCCCAATCCCGTGATTTTTTATCTTGAGCAATAATCTTTTGTGTGGCACCTTGTCAAATGCCTTTTGGAAGTCTAAATACACTACGTCCACTGGTTCCCCTTTATCCACCCTGTATGTTACTTCCTCAAAAAACTCAAGCAAATTTGTTAAACATGACTTCCCCTTCATGAAACCATGCTGAGTTTGCCCTATTAAATTATGTTTATCCAAATGTCCCGTTACTGTCTCCTTAATAATGGACTCTAACATTTTACCAACCACAGATGTTAGGCTAACAGGTCTATAGTTTCCAGCCTTCTGCCTACTACCCTTTTTAAATAAGGGTGTTACATTAGCAGTTTTCCAATCTGCCGGGACCTTTGCTGAGTCCAGTGAGTTTTGGAAAATTATTACCAATGCATCCACAATCCCTACCGCTACTTCCCTCAAGACCCTGGGATGTAAGCCATCAGGTCCAGGGGATTTATCCGCCTTGAGTCCCATTATTTTACCAAGTACCACTTCCTTAGTGATTTTAATCGTATTTAGTTCCTCCCCCCCTAGAGCCCCCTGTTTGTCCAGTGTTGGGATATTCTTAGTGTCCTCTACTGTAAAGACTGATACAAAATAATTGTTCAGTGTTTTTGCCATCTCCATGTTTCCCACCATTAATTTCCCGGTCTCATCCTCTAAGGGACCAACATTTACTTTAGCCACCCTTTTTCTTTTTATATAACTATAGAAACTTTTACTGTCTGTTTTTATATTTTTTGCTAATTTACTTTCATAATCTATCTTCCCTTTCTTAATCAATCTTTTTGTTATTTTTTGCTGTCTTTTAAAGACTTCCCAATCTTCCATCCTCCCACTAGATTTGGCTACCTTATATGCCCTTGTTTTTAGTCGGATACTATCCTTAATTACTTTGCTTAGCCACGGATGGCTATCTTTTCTTTTACACCCTTTTTTCCTCAGTGGAATATATTTTTTTTGGAAGTTGTAAAATAACTCCTTAAATGTACACCACTGGTCATGTACCGTCTTACCCTTTAATCTATTTTCCCAGTCCACTCTAATTAATTCCGCTCTCATACCTTCATAGTCTCCTTTATTCAAGCTCAGCACGCTTGTTTGAGATCCAACCTTCTCACCCTCTAATTGAATATGGAACTCAACCATGTTATGGTCACTCATTCCAAGGGGATCCTTTACTAGGACATTTTTAATTAATCCTGTCTCATTACACAGGACCAAATCTAAGGTTGCTTGCCCCCTGGTCGGTTCAGTTACATACTGTTCAAGAAACCCATCCCTAATACACTCAATGAACTCTTCCTCAAGGCTGCTCTGCCCAATTTGATTTGTCCAGTTAATATGATAATTAAAATCCCCCATAATTATAGCTGTTCCCTTATTACAAGCCTCAACTATTTCCTGATTAATACTCCGTCCAACAGAGTTGCAACTGTTCGGAGGCCTATAGACTACACCCACTAGTGTTTTTTTCCCCTTATTATTCCTTACCTCCACCCAAACTGTTTCACTATCCTGCTCCTTTGACCCAATATCATTTCTCTGTATTATAGTGATTCCTTCCTTTATTAACATAGCCACCCCACCTCCTCTCCCTTCCTGCCTGTCCTTCCTGATTGTTAAATAACCTGGTATGTTTAATTCCCAGTCATGGTCACCCTGCAGCCATGTTTCTGTAATGGCCACAAGATCATACCCATATGTCATTATTTGTGCCGTTAACTCATTCATTTTGTTACGAATGCTACGTGCATTCAGATAAAGAACTTTCAAATATGTTTTGTAACACTTAGTTCCTGTTTTTTCCCTTTTTAGTACTTTACTTTTTACTTCATACCTTCTGTCCCTTCCTGACACATTCTGTTTTTTAATTCCCCCACTGCTACCTAAGTCTATGACCTTCTCTGTTGTCATTTCTATTATTTGCTCTCTAGAAACCTCCCCCCCACTAATTAGTTTAAAGCCCTCTCTACAGCCCTAGTTATATGATTCGCCAGGACTCTAGTCCCAGCACTGGCCAAGTGGAGTCCGTCCCAACAGAACAGCTCCCTCCTGTCCCAGTACTGGTGCCAGTGTCCCAAGAAGCAAAACCCATTTCTCCCACACCAGTCTTTGAGCCACGCATTTAACTCTTTAATTTTATTTATCCTAGCCAAATTCGCTCGTGGCTCAGGTAATAACCCAGAGATTATTACCCTTGAGGTTCTGTTTTTTAATTTGACCCCTAGCTGCTCATACTCCTTTAACAGAACCGTCTTCCTTGTCCTATCTACGTCGTTTGTACCAACATGGACCACGACAACTGGATCCTCCCCCTCCCACTGCAAGTTTCTTTCCAGCCCAGAAGAGATGTCCTTAACCCTGGCACCAGGCAGGCAACACAGCCTTCGGGACTCCCGCTCTTGACTGCAGAGAACCCTATCTATCCCCCTAATGATACTATCCCCTACCACTACAACATTTCTTTTTACTCCCTCCACTTGAATGGCCCCCTGTACCACGGTGCTGTGGCCAGGTTGCTCATCCTCCCTGCAGTCCCCGCTCCCGCCCTCACAGGGAGTAAGAACCTCGATCCTGCTGGACAAGAACAAGGGCTGCGTCTCCTTCAACACTACATCCTGGATCCCTGTACCTTCCTCACTCGTAGTCACACCGTCCTGTCCCTGACCACGGACTACATCTGCAGTAATTAACTTCATAGGTGTGACCATCTCCTGAAACATAGAGTCCAGGAACTTCTCCCCCTCCCTGATGTGTCGCAGTGTCCGAAGCTCGGTCTCAAGCTCCATAACATGGAACTTGAGTTCCTCTAGCAGCAAACACTTGTCGCAGATGTAATCACCGTTAGCCTCAATGGGGTTCACCGGCTCCCACATCTCGCAACAGTAACACATCACCTGCTCCATTCTATATAATTAATTAAATTTCTTATTATTAGTTATGAAGACCCTGCCCGGATATATATGATAATATCACACCACTATTCAATAGGACTTACCAACTTAAAGGTATGAAAGAGAAGAGAAGGAAGAAAACCAACCAACCAGCTGATCACCAACCTCCTCCTTGAATACTGTCTGTGGAGCCTGTTTGGTTGACTCGTCTCGCTGCTCCGCCTCCGCAGTGCTGTCTAAGCCTGGGAGTGGGGAATAAAACAGAGCAAAAAACACACCCTCACCTCCCACTTATCCGAACTCTCCCACTTAGCAAAACTCCAGCAGCACTCAATGCACAAAGCACTCCGTGCACCGCACTAGCCCCTCCCCTTTTATACCTGGATTCTACTTCCTGTTTAAACTGCCCAAGAGTTTAAAAAACCCTTAAAAAATTAAACTTACTTCAAATAATTGACTTCTTAACACACTAAAATTCACAAAATACACTTAAATGATTTTTCTCCCACTTAGCAAAACTCCAGCAGCACTCAATGCACAAAGCCCTATGGAAATGGGGAACACACGGCACATCGTAAAAGGGGTAACACATTACAACTACCCTTAACCCCCTCCCCTAGACCTAACTACGTTTCGATTTGAGGAACTCGGGATCATGCTCACCACTTTAAGAATTGCGAAAAAGGGGTTTGCAGCCTTTCGACACAGCTTTCCGTCGTCACGTGGGTTTGGAAAGTTCTGGCGCAGCTTGTTTTCCTCTTGGTTCTCCTGCGATGTAGGCAGCCGGTACAGCCTTGGTGAGCGCTCGCCACGGATGAATCCGTTACCGACGTGATTTTAAGAACTGGATGCACATGGGTGAATCCATTACCGATGTGATGTTGAGACACTGGAGTGCCGGGCCCTGAGTGTCCTCTTATACAGTCATGATAATTGTCCTTCCGAGGGTGTCTTCTTCTTCGGCCTGGGTCGTCGATGATCTCCCGACAAAAGTACCTGGGCCACCCTCGTCGTCTTCCCGTCGTGGCCGGGCCTTGCCTGCCCGAACACCGAACACGTTCCGCAACTGAAGTGCTGTCTCACCGAAGAGTCTGTCCCGAAGCGTTTCTGAAACGTCCAAGAAGTGAAGCCGAAGTGAAGCCCCTGATGGACTTTTTCAATCCACAGTTATACCTTTTTGGAACATTCTTATCTCCCGCCAAATCATAGTCCTGTCTTTGTAATAATTTTGGCGGGCAGAACTCTCTGCAGGGGTGTTTTGTCTTCATAACGGGAGTCGGTGATAGCTTAACTGGCCTTCCTGGGCCAATAATGTCTTTGCTTTGTCACCGTAACTCGGCTTGTATATTGATCGGTCTGGAGATTGCCCTTGATGGCTGTTAAACGGCTTCTCTTTGTACAGTAAATGGGTTAAAGTGATCATTCAAATGTCTGCCCATTTCTTGATGGGTCTCATCCTGCTACCCAAATCTGTCCTGTACTTATAATCTAATCAATATGTATACTCAGTTCCATGAGTTTCGGTTTCCCGAAACTGGTTTTCGCGGGTTTTTAATGTCCTTAATCCACAAGCCTGTCTGGCTTGCAGTAACAGAAATTCAAATGGTCCCAGAAGCTGGTCACGAGGTCTGGCGGCCATTTTGTGTGCCCTTTTATCAAAGGTTTCTCTGTACAAGCTTCTTTTGGTCAATAAAGCTGTTTTATTAACCCTGACTTCTTGCGTGATTACTTGTGAAAATTTCACGAATCTTACAGTCCCTCCTGTGATACTGATAGCTTGCTTAAAGTATCAATAACCCTTGGTGAGCAAATTTTCCCTGATTCCTCACATCCAAACATTCCTAGTAATTAACTACCTATAACCCCCACGACACATGCAGTTCCCATTTCAGAAAATTACGTTGTGTACAGTTGGGCAACCATAGGCAGTACTACCTTAAACTATAATACATTCATCTTTCAGATGTGAAAGGGGCCGATAACCTTTACACCACCTGCATACACATTTTGCTGAACAAAATTGAAAAACCAATCAACGGTTATAACACAACAGTATCCATACACTTAAATCATATAGTAACCAAAGCCAGGAGTGGAGGGACGCTTTATCCTTTAATACGTAGCAGCCTAAGCGGGGGTCTCTTCACCCACTCGTACATAGCGTTCTCTCCATTCTCCTGTGTTTTCGTGCCTCTGGAGGCGTTTGCCTCTCTTGCAATGCACGAACAGTAGATATATTACAATCAAAACCTGACACACTACTAGGATGTGAGATGCTATTCTAATCCAGGGCGGGATCTCTATATTAGTGAACAGGTCCCACCATGGTGGGGTGACTGTGTTCAATATGTCTTTCCCTATCTCCAATGTCTTCTGCTCTAGTGTGTAAAAATGCTTCTGTGAAACTATTACGGCTTTTAAAATCTTGGTGAGGTGTTCGGGGAGAGGGGGAATGACATAACCAAAATGCACAACGAATCGCTACAAATCCGTGAAATTCTCTTTTACAGTGAGGTGAACAGTGGAAGGTACAGGAATGGGGACAATTCGTTGTTGTGCCACTTGAACTTCAGCCCTGGGTTTGAAACAGAAACTGCTGTCACTGACCGGACACCACCTGTGCTGTCCGTGTTGGTAGTGAGGCGCTGCAGTGGTGACACATTAAGTCCCACCTCCGATATATGCCACCTGCGGGGGCACATGGTCTTTTGCCATTGCCTCCATGGTGCAATTTACCGGCTTCGCGCTAGCGGCTCTGAACCCGCACTGTGGTTTTAAAAAGGCATTCAAGTGCTGGGGACACAGGATGATGTGTGCTCCCCGGCTTCGACACCCCGAGAGGTCGGTGCCTGTCATCGTACGCTCCCATCTGATGACATAAGGCGGGACCACTGCGTAACGAATGTGCGCACCCCCCTGAATGACTCCAATGTTCTCCACCCTGTATACCGGAGCGGGTTTTGCTGTGGGACCCAACACCGGCATCCTCACCACTATTCCCATGATAGTGTGATTTGAGCGTCCGCAGTCCACTGGGACTGGGTACGCCTCTGCAGCTAGTCTGAGCTGGCACGGACTTAATGCATTCTCAAAAGGGTGGAGCGCTTGCAAGTGCTTGTTGCTGATCCAGGACGGGACCAAACCTTGTTTTAAATCCTCCAGATTACTGCGGCCCTCGCCCAGTAACCATGCCCCATATAGCACACAAGCCTCGTTCTGTGCTGCCTGATCGGACGCATTCCGATCCTCCCTAATGAGTGCATTTACCATTCTAGCGTGTTTCTCCAGCTCAGCGATTATCTCTTTTAAGTGTAGTGTCATGGCCTGGTCCTCATGTAGCTCAGAACCCACTACCTTATTTTCGTTTGTCAGTATGTTCCTTAACTGTGCCTTTAGACCATTAACCTGTGTCTGCAGCTCCATATTGTCTAGAGCGTTGACAACAGATGTCCCGGTACTAAAAGCAGTGAATATGTCATTTACAGTACCCCTTCTTTGCCTCCCTACCCGATCCAAAACTTCCTGTGGTGTGGTGTACAATTTGGCTTTGTCGATGTCGGCAAAGTCAAATTCATAAAATTGTCTGAACATCCTGGTTAACAGAACCTGGTACAATTGCTCCGTTTCCTTGGGACACCACTCTGGCAATCGTACCTCAGTGAGGTTTAAAATCACTGAGGCCACCGCGTAGTGTACCCCTTGGTACAGCATCTGACCGGTGGGTACCAATACTAAACCGTTCCCGGGTCCCTTTGTGGTGGTGGGGCACCCTTCCTTCTGGGCTAGTGCTACCGGAATCGTGGGCAGGGGTTTGCGTGGGCGGGTGATGAGTTCGGTGGCGTTTACCGGAATCGGGGAGAATGGGGCTCCGCACGCCCGGGTGCTGACGTCCCACCTCATCCCCTTCCCTTCATCCTGCCACTGCCTCTGGAAAAAGATGGATATGCCTTTGGGGCAAACGTGCTTTGAACCCCACATGCAGACATATATCCCTTCATCTGGTTCCCACCATTTGTCCCAACACACACGTAATTGTCCGTGAGTCCCTGTAATTGTCCGATGGGTATTGTTACCCAGTCGCTCCCACTCGATTGTAGAGTTCTTCAGATTCTTTCCCAGCTTTCGGAGCCACCATCATCTACTTAGCGGTACGTTCCCATTACACACCAAACAGATCCTCTTTCCCACGGTAACGCTGACTCTGGGTGCAATGATCCTCACCCGAGGGCACAGTAACGAAGTCTCTTGGTAGGCAAACCCGGATTTGCTGCAGTATTCTGTAGAATTCGACCCCAGCCATCCTGGCCATCTCCCTTGGTGGAAGTAGGTGGCGGTTTCCTCAACCTCTCGCTTCCCCGTCCCATCCGTCGCGATGGGGGCTGTGTCCCCGGAGCATCCGAACACGATGACGTCCTTGGTGCGGCCTCGGTAGGCCAACCCGCACCCGATCGCCGCGAGCACCACGAGAATCCTCTCCATTGTATCCCTGGTTTCTGTAACCGATAAGATGATGTAGCCCGGCTCCCAATGGGCGCTGGCCTAATTAAACGGATGCTCGGGTCCCCTGACCCTGCTTCCAAACACACACACATACTGGGCAGACTTTGAAAACTACCTGTTAAAACATCCCCATCATCTTAAACTTTGCATGCCTTAAACTAACATTAAAAATTACTTAACTTAACTTATCATTACCTAAACTTATGTACAGCGCCGCCCTCCTTCGGGCGGCCTACCTAATTCCTGTGAGGGCTGCAGCGTTCCGCCCCCTGTGGCGGGGCTGCACTGACCTTCGGCTTTGATCCCCCGCAACCTGTCGCTGCTGAACGGGAATCGTGCCTTTCCTGGGCTACCCTGGGTCGAGGTTGGGGGAAGTATGGAGGATCTGACCAAAACATTCTGGGCTGAGGCGTCCGAGCCGACCTACGAGGGGGCACCTTGGGTGAGGCTCCCAGGGCTAACGGACCGGGGATCGGGACCTTCACCGTCGCAGCCTGTGGTCCCACCACAGCTGCTGGCTCCGGCTCCCTTCCCTCAGGCTCCGCCCCCCCGGGGCTGGGATCTGTGGCATCCGACTCCACTCCACCTGTCCCCACAGGTGGTGAGTCTCCGCCTCCAATCCCTACCTCCCCCAAGCATGAGTCGGGGGCGAGACCTTCGTCCTCCGACTCCTCCTCCTCCTTGATCGGTTCAGGGGCGGGGTCGAGCTGTTCGGGCTCTTCCTCGTCCGAATCCCAGATCAACGGGGAGACCTCCCACTCCAATGGGATGACTCCTCCCCTCACGCAGGCTACAGTTCCAGCCTGTGTGGTCTGTGACCCTGTCTCAGGCTGAGGATTTCTGTCCTCAGACCTGGCCCCTGTTGTTGGCCCTTGTGCACCCGGCTTAAACAGTTTACACTGGTTAATGTGAAACCATTTAGTGCGTCGGGGCACCTTCACTGCGTACACCATGGGGCTGGCCTTGTCTACAATGCTGTAGGGCCCCATGTACAGTGGTTCTAGACTCCCTACTCGGGCATAGTTCCTAACCATGACCTGGTCTCCGACTTCCCACTCTTGCATCTTACGGGGTTACAGCAACAGTCGATTGCCCTGATGCTGTCTCCCCATGTTCCCAGCCGCTTGCTCATAAACCTGTTTCAGGCGCTCCAAAAGGGTTTGGACGAACTTGTCCCGATTCACCTCTTGGAGCTGGCCCTCAGTGAGCACCGGGGCTAGTACATGGGTGGGTGTTCGCATGATCCTCCCAGTCATTAACTCGTGCGGGGAGTACCCCGTACTTTTGGACTGGCTGGCCCGGATCCCCATGAGGACTAGAGGCAGGACCTCCGCCCACTTCTGGGGCGAGCCCATTGCCTCTTTCCTCAGCTTTTCCCTGAGGGTCCGGTTCATGCGTTCAACAATCCCGGATGATTGGGGATTGTGCGCTACGTGCCACTTCCCTTCAATGCCCAAGAGCATGAAGGTGTTCTGCATCACTTGGCCGGTGAAATGACTCCCTCGGTCGGACTCCACAAACCGGGGGAGCCCCCACCGTGAGAACACTTCCCGGATCAAGATCTTGGCAGTACCCAGCGCCATAGCTGTTCTACACGGGAAGGCTTCTACCCACTTGGTAAACACATCCACTAGGACAAGGCAGTACTTATAGCCTCCCTGGTCGGTGGGCAGGGGCCCTATGTAGTCGACTGCCATGGTCCCTCTACCCTCCTGATGTGCCCCATGGGCACCTTCCTTTTCTGGGGGTCTGGGTTGTTTGCAGCGCACACAAGACAGCTTGCACAGAACTCGCGGACATCGCCTCGAAGTCCCGGCCACCATCCCGCCTGCTCTACCCGTTGCCAGGTAACCTCAGGCCCGGGGTGTCCTGCCCCTGGACCCTCATGGGCCAGTTGAAGGAATTCCCTCCGGTGCTGCTGCGGCACAACCCACTGTTCCTCCCGGAACAACATGCCTTCCTTTACGGAGAGGGCTGCCGTACTGTACGGACCCTCTACCTGCTTGCCCTCAGTGATGGCATTGAGGACTGTTTTCAGGGCGGGATCCCGGGTTTGGACGGTCTTTAGGTCTAGGGGCGGTGTCACCCCTGTGTTCCCTGGAGTCCCCTCCCTGCCTCGGATCGCTGCCACGGGTCCGGGTCCATAGGGGTCCCAGAAAATGCCGTTGCGGGCACCCTCCCTGGCTAGCGCATCCGCCTGCTGGTTGCCCTGACTGCGGGGTTCTGTGGTGGAATGAGCCTTCACCTTGTGGATGAACACTTCCCCTTCCTCCCCCACTGCTGCCAGGATCTTTTCCAGCAAGGGCTTAACTGTTAAAGGTCGCCCGTCCGCGGAGGTGTATCCGCGACGAGACCAAATGGCCAGGTATTCCATACACGAATTGCATGTGAACATGCTGTCCGAGCAGATCGTGTATGGGGTGGGGAAGATCTCGGGGTGGGTAACCACGTACGCCACCGCGGACAGTTCAGCCTGTTGTGCGCTCATAGTGCTGGGGAGCTTAATCGCCAGGGCAATGTTTGCCGCGGGGTCATAAACTCCACACCCTGTGAGTCGTTCGCCAGCAGATACCGTGCTGGAACCGTCTACGTAGATCTCGCGGCCGTTGGGGTGTATCCCGGCCCGTAAACCTATGTTGACCTCCCATACCCCTTCGACGGAACACCGATGGGCTGTTCCGGGATATACCATGTTGGCCGCGAGCTTCGGCTCGCAAAGACCTTTAACTTTGAGATCCATCTGGGAAAGGAGGAGGGTCCAGCGCGCAATCCGAGCGCTGCTTACGGTCCCATCCTTAATCCTTCCATCCAGAAGCATCTTTGTGGGTGTGTGGTGGGTGAGGAGAGTGATGGGAGAGGGTCCTGTGAAGATCGATGATCTGTTCACAGCCCAATGCGTGGCCAGGAGATGCCGTTCGCAATTGGAAAAACTCCTCTCCACATCCGTAAGCACCCTGGAGGAGTAGACCACCGGCCTCAGCTTGCCGTGTCGCTCCTGGAGCAGCACAGCACTCAGGCTGTCTCCACTGGCGGCTACTTCCAGGAAAAACTCCTCTCCCCCATCTATGGCCCCTAGGGCTGGCGCGGTCTGCAGGTCCCTCTTCAACTTCTCGAATGCTGCCTGACAACCCTCGTCCCAAGACCACTCGACTCCCTTGTGTAAGAGTCGGAGTAGCGGGGCTGCTGTGGCTGCATAGTCCTCGATGAACTCTCTGCAGTACCCGGTCAGTCCCAAAAAGGACCTCACACCCGTTACTGTGTTAGGAATCGGCAAATCTTGCACCGATTCCCACCTAGCATTATCTATGGCTCTTTCCCCAGCGCGGATGGTCAGACCCAGGAATTTCACCTCCTGCAGGCCGATCCGTGCTTTCTTTGGGTTTACTTTAAAACCCTCTCTTTCCAGCAGCTCCAATAATTCGGCTAATAGTGGGCCGTGCTCCTCCCTCGAATACGTGAACAGGAGCAAGTCGTCCACATACTGCACTATCTGATTGGGCTGGCTAAATTCCTTTAAACTTCCTGCCATGCACTGATGGAAAATGCTGGGGCTGTTGTGGAAACCCTGTGGCAAGCAGTTCCAAGTGTACTGTTGCCCTTTAAAAGTAAAGGCAAACTTGTACTGATCCTCCCGCCGCAACGGAATGGACCAAAAACCGTTCGAGATATCCAGCACCGTGAACGTGGTCGCGGATGCTGGAATACTCCCTATTAGGTCGGCAACTGCTGCTACCGTGGGCGCGCAGGCTGGGATGTTACTGTTGAGGACTCTGTAGTCCACTGTGGCCCTCCATGAATTGTCCGGCTTCTTTACCGGCCATAATGGGGAGTTCACGTGAGTGGCTATCGGCCTCAACATGCTCTGCTGCACTAATGAAGATATTGCTATCTCCATATCGGGTTCTGCTTCCTTGGGGAAGTTATACTGCTTTTGGGGTCGGATCATGGGGTCCCCGTCTACGCTGACCTCAAACCCGGTGACCTTCCCACAGTCGTGCTTGTGGGTGGCAAACGCGGTCAGATTGTCCGACACACGCGCTTGCAAGTCCGTTGGGACGTCCGCGACCATAAGCTCGAGGTCGTAACCTCCTGACGGCTTCATGGTGCACAGGGCCCCTTTTTCTCCCTTCCCTGGGATCACGACTACCTTGCCTAACCCATTCTCGGCTCCCCAGAGACAGTGATTTCTAAGGTCCACGAGGATCCCGTGTTCCACCAAGAAATCAGACCCGAGGATGCCTTTTCCACCCCCCTTGCTCCACTTCAGCAGGATAAACGTCCATGTGGTTTGGAGTGCTCCCAAATGAATGGAGAGCGGGATGGAGAACGCGCCAGCCTGTTCTTTGCCTGTGAAACCCGTTACTGAGAATGGAGCCTGGGCAGACAGAGGTGAGGCAAAGTGTTTAGCTGTGTGGATCACGGTACATGATGTCCCTGTTTCCTTCTCTACCTCCATCTCCACAAGGGGTCTTCTCCACGCATCATACCGGAGCGGACACAGGTAGACGGGCTGCGCGGGCTTTAGTCATTTGGGCGCTGCGGTTTGGGCTGGGGGAGCAACAGGGCCGTTGGCAACTGCCACCTTCCCCTGCGAGGTCATTAGAGACCGCATTGCCTCTAAAACTGACTCGATCGCATCGGGATGGATCGACACATCGGCTCCTTTCTCCCGGATGGGCGTCTGGGCTGGGGCTGAGGGAGCTTTTCCTTTTGAATCCTTCCAGGGATTTTTACAGTCCCGGCGCCAGCGACCTTCCTTCCCACACCCGTAACAACTACTTTTGGCTTGGGGAGGGCGATTCCCCTCCTGATGCCATTCCTTTTTAACAGGAGCTGCAGGCCTCAACTCATGCACCTTTCCCTTCGGGGGAGGCACTTCCTTACTCCTGCTGTTCCTGTAACCTATCGTGAGCTGATCAAGTACTATCTCTTCCGTGGAGCGGGGGTTATTGGGGTCAAACCATGTTTTGGCCTGCACCCTTGCCTGTGGCAAGCAATTTGTGACCAGGCACCAGAGCCAATGAGCCCTTTGACCAGCGTCCAGCCCGTCCCTGGGCGGCCCGCCCGGGCAGCTGCGCCGATACACTGACCACAACCTTCCGGCGAAAACCCGTGGGGGCTCTCCCTCTAGCTGTACCGTCCTACCCAATCGGAGGAACGGATTTCCGTCATCTTCCCCTATAACCTGCAGGACCTCGTCCCGTAACTCCTCATAATCCCCGTGTCCTCTCTTGCGCTCGTCAGAGAGACACTGGAGGATCGAGCTGTCCAGGGAGAACAGCAGCATTCTGGACTGCTCTCTCCCGTCGCAGTCATTAACTGCTGCGGTCTGCTCCACGTCCCGAAAATGGACGAAGGGATCTCCTGACTCGGAGAGTTTTGGGATGTGGCTTACCATTGCCCTTAGCTGTTGTGCGCTGTGGGGCATTATGACCTGATTCACGAGGGGTCCGTCATCGCCATTTTCATTGTCCGGACCGAGCCTCCGGTGTCGAACGGGACACACCGGTGCCGGCTTCGACCCTACTACCTGGAGTTGCTCTACCTCAGGAATCTCTTCGACTAACTTCTCCGTTTCCTTCCCCTCATCCCAAGACTCACTATAGCTGGGAGGTGCCGAGGGCTCGGTGGTTGGTACCCTAACTGCCTCTCGCGGAATCGGTCTTTTGGATTCCCTGGCTAACTGTAGATGGCTCGCTGGTGGGTTTATGAGACACACCAAGCCGTTTGCCTTCGCTAGGGCCATCCTCAGGTCCTCTAGCTCCCTTTGGCAAGCGCTATGATCAGCGTTCTCAGACCTATCCTCGATGGCCATCTTGTAAGCTGCCCTAGCTCCCAGAATACTTTCCTCCTGTGCCTCTACCTGCTGAGCTAGGCGGAAACACCTGTCTCTTACTCTACCTTCACTGGCCTTGGCCTCAATGACCTGACACTCCAAGTAATCTATCTTGGTCTCATGGCGATGGGTTACGGATTGGCGTTCCTGATTCAGCGCGTTGAGCGATGCAATCAGTTTCTTTCCTCCCGCAACCTTTTCCTCTACTTCTGCTAGTAACCCTTTGATCTGGGCCGTCTGTGCTACAACGACTTGGTCCAAAAGCTCGACTTGCTTCTTGTAGCACATCAGCCAGACCGCTTTCTCTGCAGATCTTTTGTGCTCTTTGCTTTCTGTCCACTTGATGGCTGCGCCTAGCGGGCGCCTATCTCTTAATAGGTCAGATATCCACTGTTTTGTAAGGTTTACCTTCCCAAAAACATAATCCGCTATTCTCTCATCCATCACATTTCGTTTATTCAGACCTTGATCTAAAACACTACATTCCTGCTGCCAAGGTCCTGCCGCGGTCGCCATCTCTGTAGGGGGTTTCTCTTGCTTGCTCTGGTCTCCTGCCAGGCTTCTTGCAATAATTACCCGTGAGTGGTTCGACCCACTCGCCCCTACGGTTCTCGACCTTGGACTTAGATGCAGGGAGCTGTAGTGCAGAAAAACTCAATAGACCAGGTCGAATAGCACAAAATGGATGCCTTTATTGAACAGTTTGCAGCATTATAAAATACATGTCATATGCACAGATTAAAGTAACTACAAGCATGCACACATCTATTAACATAACTCTATGGAAATGGGGAACACACGGCACATCGTAAAAGGGGTAACACATTACAACTACCCTTAACCCCCTCCCCTAGACCTAACTACGTTTCGATTTGAGGAACTCGGGATCATGCTCACCACTTTAAGAATTGCGAAAAAGGGGTTTGCAGCCTTTCGACACAGCTTTCCGTCGTCACGTGGGTTTGGAAAGTTCTGGCGCAGCTTGTTTTCCTCTTGGTTCTCCTGCGATGTAGGCAGCCGGTACAGCCTTGGTGAGCGCTCGCCACGGATGAATCCGTTACCGACGTGATTTTAAGAACTGGATGCACATGGGTGAATCCATTACCGATGTGATGTTGAGACACTGGAGTGCCGGGCCCTGAGTGTCCTCTTATACAGTCATGATAATTGTCCTTCCGAGGGTGTCTTCTTCTTCGGCCTGGGTCGTCGATGATCGCCCGACGAAAGTACCCGGGCCACCCTCGTCGTCTTCCCGTCGTGGCCGGGCCTTGCCTGCCCGAACACCGAACACGTTCCGCAACTGAAGTGCTGTCTCACCGAAGAGTCTGTCCCGAAGCATTTCTGAAGCGTCCAAGAAGTGAAGCCGAAGTGAAGCCCCTGATGGACTTTTTCAATCCACAGTTATACCTTTTTGGAACATTCTTATCTCCCGCCAAATCATAGTCCTGTCTTTGTAATAATTTTGGCGGGCAGAACTCTCTGCAGGGGTGTTTTGTCTTCATAACGGGAGTCGGTGATAGCTTAACTGGCCTTCCTGGGCCGATAATGTCTTTGCTTTGTCACCGTAACTCGGCTTGTATATTGATCGGTCTGGAGATTGCCCTTGATGGCTGTTAAACGGCTTCTCTTTGTACAGTAAATGGGTTAAAGTGATCATTCAAATGTCCGCCCATTTCTTGATGGGTCTCACCCTGCTACCCAAATCTGTCCTGTACTTATAATCTAATCAATATGTATACTCAGTTCCATGAGTTTCGGTTTCCCGAAACTGGTTTTCGCGGGTTTTTAATGTCCTTAATCCACAAGCCTGTCTGGCTTGCAGTAACAGAAATTCAAATGGTCCCAGAAGCTGGTCACGAGGTCTGGTGGCCATTTTGTGTGCCCTTTTATCAAAGGTTTCTCTGTACAAGCTTCATTTGGTCAATAAAGCTGTTTTATTAACCCTAACTTCTTGCGTGATTATTTATGAAAATTTCGCGAATCTTACAAGTGTGCCCTCCTGGAAAACCCCTCTCCCCACCTTGACTGAGTGCTTCCTCAACTGAGGTGTATACCAGAAGAATGGGAACCATTTATTTCCTTTCCTCCTGGACATCAGATTCAGACGAAGACCAGCCGCGGCAGCAGCAGAACCATGAACAACAGCAGCACCAACAGCAGGAGCAACAACAGGAGCACCAAGCTGCTGCTCACCCACCTGAAGCTGCACAGGTCAGAAGGCGCTGTTACATTGTTATAGTATCACATCGTTAAATGGAATTACTTTGGTATGGAACTACTTTGGTATGGTGTAGTTATATTGCTATGTGGCACACTGTGCACGGGCAGTGCACAGTGCAGCGTCGGACATCTTATATCACTCCGCACCATGCGGCAGCACAGAAACAAAACAGAAATACAGCTAGTAAAAGCAGTAACTAAAATGAGCTAAAAGTGTCTATTATTTATGGTAAAAGAACACAAGGAGACACAACATGGTGGCAGCGGTATAAGTGAGTAAAGAATTGTGCTATACGAACTACAAATAAGACGAAAAGTGATTTTATGAGCTGATTGTGAGTGCCGATGTCTGCGGTGATTTGAGAGTGAATCATTTGGGAAACTAAAATGACGACTGTGCAAATGCAACCCCTCATGAACTGGGAAGCCGACGATATAGTAGAAGCATTCCGCAAGTTCAAACAGAAATGTGAACTTACATTCAAAAGCTTCCTGAAGAGCGCTACCAACGAGGAAAAGGTTAGTTACATTCTGTTGTGGACAGGAGAAAAAGGTCTAGATTTGCATAATAGCTGGAGTTTGACTGAAGACGAAAATGAAAACCCTGCGACAATTTTTGATAAATTCAGCAACCATCTAGAGCCTAAATCCAATCACCGTATACACAGATACAAATTCCAGAGTCTAAGACAGGAACCCGGTGAAACAGCTAACAATTTCCTAACAAGGCTGAGAAATGAAGCCAGCAAGTGTAAATTTAAGGAAATGGAGGAAAGGCTTGTGGACCAGCTAATATGGGGGTCAGCGCATGTAAAGGTACAAAAAGCCCTGATAGGAAAAGAAAAGCTCGGAATAACAGAGGCTGTAGATACTGCGAGAGCTCATGAAGCCATGAAGCAGCAAATGAAAACGCTGATTTCTCAAACGGCTGACATGCGGACGGCTTCTGAGACGGACAACAGAGTGGATGCAGTGAGAGAAAAGTACAACACACAAAGACATACACATGACAACGGGGGAAACGTGCAGAAATTGTGGAAGACCGCACGATTACACAGACAAGAGGAAATGTCCAGCATATGGAACAAGCTGCAATGCATGTGGCAAACCAAACCACTGGGAAAAGAGGTGTAGAACGAAGAAAGAAGGAACATACATCAAAAACAAAGGTGGACAGCAGAACCAGAGAAAGAAACACAATATCCATGCCATGGATGAGCAGGATGATGATGATGATCACGACAATCCACTAAACATCGAAACCATAAAGATACAGCTTCACGAGATGTCCAGAGCGGAAAATACTCCGAGGAGAGAATTGCACACCATCATCCAAATCAAAAAAAAGATCAAAGGTCGGCCCAAAACCATCAACTTAAAGTTGAAGCTGGACACGGGCTCAGAGCAACATTCTCCCATTGAGACTGTACCAGCAGATCTTTGCCGAAAATCTGAGAGAAGATGGCTACCCAAAAAATGGTTGTTTAAAGGCAAGTAATGTCACGCTGACAGCATACAGGGGGAGTGAGATTAAACAACTCGGAATAACCTTTATCAAAGGGACACATAAAAGAAAGAACATCAACTGCATGTTCTATGTCACCAACACTGAGGGGCCAGCGATCCTGGGATTAAACAGCTGCGAGAAGTTGAGATTGATCTCAGTGCATCACGAGCTGACGGAAACGCCACTGAAGATAGACAGCAACACCCCACTGGAGAACCGCCCACAAATCAAGAGTAAAAAGGACTTGATAGACATGTATCCGGAATGTTTCGATGATACAGTGGGATGCTTCGGAGATTTCCAATACCACATCATCATCGATCCAGAGGTAAAGCCCGTTATCCATGCTCCATGAAAGGTACCCATTGAGCTGAAGACAAAGCTTGAAAGAGAGCTAAAGGGGATGGAAGAAAAGGGAGTGATCGTAAAGGCTACTGAACCCACAGACTGGGTAAACTCAATTGTGGTACGAGAAAAGCCAAATGGACGTCTCAGAATATGTTTGGACCCCAAAGATCTAAACCAGGCGATAAAGAGGGACCACTATCCCACCCCAACGCTAGAGGAGATTACACCATCACTGGCAGGAGCCAAGGTTTTCTCAAAACTAGATGCCAGAAATGGATATTGGAACGTGAAGTTGGATGAGGAATCAACAACACTGACAACATTCAACACACCATTTGGGCATTACAAATTCCTGCGGCTACCATTCGGGCTAAAGGTCAGTCAAGATATCTTTCAACAGAAAATAGACGAGACATACAGAGGCTGTGAAGGAGCTATAGGAATAGCTGATGATATTCAGATCTATGGAGCAGATGAAAGAGACCATGACATGCACCTACATGAGGCCATAAAGAGTACCAGGAAGGCTGGCATCAAGTTAAATGCAGATAAGTGCATAGTTAAAGTCAAGGAATGCCAATTCTTCGGTATGATTTATACACCAGAGGGAGTCAAGCCAAATCCAGAGAAGATTGCGGCGATTGCTGAAATGAAACCACCCAAAGACAAGAAAGAGCTGAGGAGTTACCTCGGCTTGGTCCAATACATGAGTTCTTTCATCCCACACTTGTCGGAACATACAACAAATCTCAGAGAGCTATTGAAAGAAGACGCCGAATACCAGTGGTCTGAATCACACAAAAGGAATTTCAAACAACTTCAAGAACTGTTGTGCAAAGAAACAAGTCTGTCATATTATGACAGAAGAAAACCAGTCACTCTGCAAGTAGACGCTTCTACCAGAGGACTAGGGGCAGCTCTGGTGCAGGAAGGAAAGCCGATAGCTTTCGCATCAAAGGCCTTGACGTCAGCCGAGACGAGAAATGCACAACAGAAAGAGGAGATGATACCTAGTGAAATACCGTCAAGACCATGGCACAGTGTTGGGGCAGATCTCTTCATGTGCAATCAAGAATGGTATCTCATAGTGGCAGATTACTATTCCAAGTTTCCTTTTGTGAGAAGGATGAAAGACTTGAGAGCCACAACTACCATCAGGATTGCAAAGAGCTTGTTTGCTGAACAAGGAATCCCGGAAAAGGTAATCTGTGACAATGGAACCCAGTTCACATCGAGTGAATTCCGAGCTCTGGCAGAAAAGTATGGGTTCAAAATAGTAACCTCATCCCCACATTTCCCAAGGGGACACGGGTTCATCGAAAGACAGATCCAGACTGTCAAGAGAACTCTCATCAAAAGTAGTGAGATGGGGGAAGACCAAGACCTTGCCCTCCTATCACTCAGATCAACACCACTGAAAGCAGACATGAAATCACCTGCGGAATTGCTGAATGGGAGGAAGTTTAAGACTACACTACCAGCAAAAATACATCCTCCCCAGGACCAGGAGGACTTCAGACAAAAGCTGGCAGAAGCACAAATCGTAGGAAGCAAACATTACGATAAACATGCAAAGACGCTACCAGAATTGCTGAATGGACAATCAGTGCATGTGCAAGACCCGGTGTTGAAAACCTGGAATCCAGCCAATGTCATTGGAAAAGCTGATACTCCAAGATCCTACTTCGTAGAGACTGAACCTGGTAACCAATACAGACGGAACAGACTCCACATCAGACCTTCACCTGAACTGGATAAGCAGCAGACAACATCAGCAACATTGACAACACCAGCTACCACAAGCAGCACAACACAAGAAACAAGCGCCACAAATCAAACAACCACGAGCATGCACACTCCAACTCCAAAGGCAACAGCAACAACAACAACGAGAGCGGAACACACCAAAACCCCGCAGAGAGGAATGGTCACCACCAAATCCACAAGATGGAGGGACAACATCCAAACACCTGAGCGATATCGCGAATAAAAAAAAACCTCACGATTCTTTGTAGTTGATAATAATAGTTTAGATATATTTGTTAATTTAAATTGTTAAATTTCATGTTTTTGTTTTTTGAGAAAGAGGGATGTTACATTGTTATAGTATCACATCATTAAATAGAACTACTTTGGTATGGAACTATTTTGGTATGGTGTAGTTATATTGCTATATGGCACACTGTGCACGGGCAGTGCACAGTGCAGCATCGGACATCTTGTATCACTCCGCACCATGCGGCAGCACAGAAACAAAACAGAAATACAGCTAGTAAAAGCAGTAACTAAAATGAGCTAAAAGTGTCTGTATTATTTATAGTAAAAGAACACAAGGAGACACAACAAGCGCCAGCGCAGGGAAGGACGTCGCCGCATGAGATACCCCTAAAACAGGGATTGCAGAAAGAGGATGAGCTACCTCAACATGACTGAGCAGCAGTGCCAAAGGAGGCTCAGACTTTCGCGAGAGGTAGTGGGTGACATCTGCGCAATGCTGCAGCAAGACCTGGAGCCCAGAGGAGTGGGTGGACACCCCTTACCAGTGGCCATCAAAGTCACCACCACACTCAACTTTTTTGCTTCAGGCTCATTCCAGGGATCAACAGCAGACATCAGCGGTGTCTCCCAGGCGGCTGCACACACTTGCATCATGCAGGTAACCAATGCCCTCTTTGCCATCACGCACAATTACATCAACTTCTCCAAGGATCAAGCTAGTGTAACCGCACGTGCGGTTGGGTTTGCAAATCTGGCAGGCTTTCCAAGGGTGCAGGGCGTCGTTGACTGCACACATGTGGCCCTTAAGGCACCCCATCACAATCCAGGTATTTTTGTCAACCGCAAGGGCTTCCACTCCGTCAACGTGCAGCTGGTGTGTGACCACAAGAAGGACATTTTGCATGTTTGCGCCAAGTAACCTGGCAGTCGCCATGACTCCTTCATCCTGCACCAGTCTAGTGTGCCTCCGCTCTTCAGTCTGCCAGACCAACTTTCTGGATGGCTACTTGGAGACAAGGGCTATCCCCCGACGACGTGGCTAATAACGCCATTGAGGAGTCCATCCAACGAAGCTGAGGAGCGCTACAAATCCAGCCACATTTCCACCAGATCCATAATCGAGCAAACCATCGGCTTGCTGTGATGCGCCCATCTGTCCGTCCCCCACTTGCGCATCCTCCTCCACTTCCACGACCTCCAGGGCCGCCTCCTTTGCAGTGGTGAGCTGGGCTATTGAGGGTGGCCCTCCTCCTGTCCTCGCCCTCCCCCTCTTATTGTGGGCTCTTTTTTCCTGCAATGAGGGACACAAGTGGAGTTTGAGTGACAATGAAGGAGCGAGTCTAGAGAATCCATAGCATAGATGCTTAGAAGGACACAAAGATGGAGTGAGGTGCCAAGACCAAGGACCCTCCCTGTGTGTTGCAAGTTGTTGTCATAGCATCACAGTGATAGGGAGTGTGAGGGCTGCATAGTCGAATAGTTAAGTGAATGTGAACATACAGAGAGAGGGAATGGGTAAGGGTGCAGGGATGTAAGGGTGAAGGGGGATGTGGAGGAAGAGGTTGACAAAGCAAAGTGCTGGTGATGTGAGGCGATGGGGATCAGATTGAGGGTCATGGGGATGGAATACTCACTTTTCTTGTACGGAGAAGGTCATGAAACCTCTTTCTGCACTGCAGCCAGGTTCTGCTGCACACTGATATCGCATTCACCTCCTGGGCCACTTGCAGCCACACAGCTTTGGTCTGTTGTGGAGGCTTTTTTCTCCCTGAGGAAGGAAAGAGCACTTCCTTATTTGCTTTTGCTCCCTCCACCAGAGCTTTGAGGGAGGCCTCATCGAATCTGGTGCTGGACATAGTTGCAGTAGGAATCCCTCAGGAGTATGTTGATAAAGTTGTAAGGCTGAAAAAGAACCAAGGCTGCTTGCAGGCCTTAAATCCAGCTGCATAGATGACATCATCGGAGGCGAGTTTCAGTATCAAAAGACTCATTGGGCCAGGGGTTCCCACATGCTGGAAATCAAGGGCCCGATTAGGGTAAAATCGCACTTTTGTCCCACCTCACATCAGAGGCGGGGTCCTGACACGCTGACCACCTGGCACGCCCCCAGCCCGCCCCCAATGACAAAATCCAGCCCAAAGAGTCTACAAAGGGATATAGATAGACGAAGTGAGTGGGCAGTAAGGTGGCAAATGGAATATAATGTAGGGAAATGTCAGGTTATTCACTTTGGTAGGAAGAATAGAAAAACAGAATATTTTTTAAATGGTGAGAAACTTTCAAATGTTGGTGTTCAGAGAGATTTGGGTGTCCTCGTGCAAGAAACACAGAAAGCTAGCATGCAGGTACAGCAAGCAATAAGAAAGGCAAATGGCATGTTGGCCTTTATTGCAAGGGGGTTGGAGTATAAGAGTAAAGAAGTCTTGCTACAGGGCCTTGGTGAGACCACACCTGGAGCACTGTGCACAGTTTTGGTCTCCTTATCTAAGGAAGGATATACTTGCCTTGGAGGCGGTGCAACGAAGGTTCACTAGATTGATTCCTGGGATGAGAGGGCTGTCCTATGATGAGAGATTGTGTAGAATGGGCCTATGCTCTCTGGAGTTTAGAAGAATGAGAGATGATCTCATTGAAACATACTTGATTCTGAAGGGGATTGACAGGGTAGATGCTGAGAGATTGTTTCCCCGGGCTGGAGTGTCTAGAACTAGGGGGCATAGTCTCAGGATAAGGGGTCGGCCATTTAAGACCGAGATGAGGAATTTCTTCACTCAGAGGGTGGTGAATCTTTGGAATTCTCTGCCCCAGAGGGCTGTGGAGGCTCAGTCTTTGAGTATATTCAAGGCTGAGATCGATAGATTTTTGGACTCTAGGGGAATCAAGGGAAACGGGGATCGGGTGGGAAAGTGGAGTTGAGGTCGATGATCAGCCATGATCTTATTGAATGGCGGAGCAGGCTCGAGGGGCCGTGTGGCCTACTCCTGCTCTTACTCCTTATGTTCTTATATTATGTTTTTATGTTCTTTAGCTAATACTCAGAAGAGAATTTCACCAATGTTCCTTCTAAGCTGCAGTGTGTGTGCAGCAATGGGAAAGGTACAGCGCAGGCCGCCCACAAGTTATTCCCTCTAAGATACTGCTGGTGCTATAAAGGGAGTGTTTAGTTTGGCAGGGTGTAAAGAGTTGTGTTCCCCAGGGATCTGTACTGATTTGGAATAATGATGAAGGAATAGAGAGTTGTCTATTCAAATATGCAAACACTAAGAGGCACAGTAAGTTGTCAAGATGTTACAAAGGGACATAAACAAATTGAGTGAGTGGGCAAAACGATGGCAGATCGAGCTCATGTAGGGAAATGTGAGGTTCCAAGAAAGTCAAATCAGAATATTTTCTTGAATAACAACAGAAAACGCTGGAAAAACTCAGCAGGCCAGGCAGCATCGGTGGAGAGAGAAACAGAGTTAACATTTCAGGTCGATGACCTTTCGTCAGAACTGGAAAAAAGCAGGAAAAGGAATAGATTGTGAAGCAAGTTAGGGGCTGGGAAAAGGGGGAGGGGATGAAAGAACAAAAGGGAAGAATATTTTCTTAATGGCGAGTGACTGGGAGCTGTTTAGGAGCAAAGGGATTTAGGTGTCCATGTACACACATCATTTAAAGTTAGTGCACAAGTAGAAAAAGGCTAATGGAATGTTATCCTTTATCTGAAGAGAGTTGGAATATAAAAGTGACGAAAGAATGCTTCAGTTACAGAGAGCCTTGGTCAGACTCCATCTGGAATACATCTTGGCCATTGTACCCCTTGGAAGAGGTACAATGCAGATTCTCCAGAATGATGCCAGAACTTAAAAGGTTAAATTATGAGGTTGCAGAAACTTGCTTTATATTCCCTTTAGTTTAGAGGGTTGAGGGATGATCTAACTGAAGTGTTTAAAATGATAAAAGGATTTGCTAGAGTAGATACAGAAAAACTAGCCTGGAAATTTGATTGCGCCTGAAAACAGGCATGCCCCAGTTCAGATGGTCACAAGGACCACGTTAAATTGGTGTTGCCAGCTCATTATAATGAGTCAGACGTGCAGCAAGCGCTTCCCATGCTATTCATTGGCTGTGCGTCTGTTTGGGGTGGGTCAGAAATGGGGCTTCACTTATGTCACTTAAATGGAGCTTGCATCTCTTAAAAAGGAAAGGGTGGGATCATCTAAAATGGCTGGAAGAGGTACAGAGGGAGCACCCAGGTTTTTGGGTACAGCTTTGGAGGATGTGGTTCAGGCTGTTGACAGGAAGCTCCTGTCCCCCACAGGGGACAGATAACCCTCCAGGCAACACCTCCCATCGCCTGTGGGAGAAGTTCAATGACCTCACCAGAGATATCAAGGTAAGAATCTTACCTCTCACCTTAATTACGCTCTCCTCACACCTCCACTGCCTACAGGTACACTACTCACAATACAGGTTGACTATCCCTTATCCGAAAACCTTGGGACCAGCTGTGTTTCGGTTTTCAGAAATTTTCGGATTTCAGAAGGTATTATTTCAGACTGCGAAACTCTGAACATTAAGTTAATTTGGTAATTAGTATTTGTATTTAATATAAATTTTAAAAGTTCAGGCTACCTCTTGCGACTGTTCCATGTCTCATTCCCCTTCCTGCTTCTTTGTGCTGCCGCTCACAGTCTGTTTACAGCTCCCCCTGCTCCGTGTTTCATTCCCCTTCCTGCTTCTCTGTGCTGCCGCTCACAGTCTGTTTACAGCTCCCCCTGCTCCGTGTTTCATTCCCCTTCCTGCTTCTCTGTGCTGCCGCTCACAGTCTGTTTACAGCTACCCCTGCTCCGTATCTGAATTCCTTGACTTAGCGGGGGTCTGGGGCTCGACTGCCATCACCAGTTGTGGGAAAGCCGGATATCGGCGGACTCCTACGCTAAGCTGGCCCGCAAATCAGGTCAGAAAAGCATTGGCCGCGTCGGGTCATGTTTGGCGCCACTTGGGTTATGTCGTGCTCCACAAAAAAACTTTCGGTTTTCAGAGGTTTTCGGTTTTCAGAAGTGCGGATAAAGGATAGTCTACCTGTACTCTTCCTGCTCTTCCCTTTGCTCTCCTGCAATTAATGCACCGCACTTCACTCCACCTACTTCTCCTCCTACTCACACAATCGGCATCTCCTCCTCTCCCCATTATTGCAACACTCACTTCCCCACGCCTCACATCTTCCACACAACATATGAACTATTTTACCTTGACAAGAACATTCTCAAAACAACTCACAAGGCTGTTACTGGCACATTCCTTTCTTGCAGTAGAAGGTTGTGCACAATGTGCAGCAGGAGGCTGCGACCATAGGAGGCGGAGCCCGCGATCACACCCTCTCCCCTGTGGAACAAAATGTGCTGAGCATCACAGGCAGCAGGAGAGTTATAGCCGTGGTGAGTCGCAAAGCTAGAGGAGATGTTGCACAGGGTTTCTTCACCCCCTCATCCTCTTTTTCCCCTTATTACTTCTATCTCACTCTACACACTCTGGATGACAAACTGCAGCTGCTTTCACCAGCCACTCATCTTTCTCTGCTCTCCCTTCAAGCTAACCCTTGATCCTCTCTTTCATTTCAGGTGCTGGAAGTGTAAACGCTTCTGTGCTACTTCAGGAAGATGCACCATCACTCGATCTGACCCTCGCAAGTGTGTGGCACCACGCATACATTAGAGGCTAGGCTAGAGAAGGGGGTCTTCCCGTGGTGAATCACTGGTCACAAGTGTGCAGGATCCAAGGCTGGGGATAGGACACCACAGGGTCAAATTACATAAAAGTTTTGCTGCAGAGGACTCGGATGCATACTTCAAGGCCGCAGGCAATTGAAGAAGGCTGACAGTCATACACCAGAAAATGTTAGGTGTAATGGGCTGTTTGGCAGTGAGGTTACACAAAATGACTCAGAGCATGGTAGAGTCCAGCTCCAACTTGTGTTTGGTCACCGTACTCTTTGCACAGCCCTTTCTGTCCAACATAGAATGAGTGGTCATCTCCGTGAACATGTCATTGCCACGCACCAAAATGAAGCCTCTGCAGATAGCTCAACCTGCTGCCATCGAAGCGCAGATGGATGCTGTCTTGGCTTTGGGAGCCAGTGTTAACAGGGGCTTCCAGAACATCACATCACTCCTGCACTCTGTTCTTGTGCAGAACAATAGGCGGGGGTGGGGGGATGGGGAGAATTCGTGTTCGCCAGCAAAGTTGCCGTTGTTCCTGACCCACTGTCAAAAACAGCAACTTTCCCACCCCACCCACCACCAATCGCACCTGCTACCACCCCAGAAAATTCCGGCCATTATCTTTCTCCTCTCCTTCCATTTTTAATACTCAGTAAAATAATTATATGGTTTGTAGCAGGAGAGTTTTGAATTTTAAACCAATTCATGTGACTCAATTTAAAAATATGTGACCCAATGGCTAATATCAGGACTGCATTTGCAGCTGTTGGCAATGTTTCTAAGTCTAACAGTACAATCTACTCTTAATTCAACGTCACTTAATTCAAATTATTTGATGATTGAGTTTCTTAGCATTACATTCTAGGGATTATCAACTGCATACAAATGTGTACATAGGTGCCTACAGCCAATTGATGGCCTAACACAATTAATGTGTTGGTTGTTTGCAGTGCACAATGAAAGATTCACATAATTCCTGGATCATCACGTGATGCCTTTATTCTCAGTTGGATTGTAATAACTGACTGTAAGGCTGATGTCAAGGTATATGGACTATGACCTGAAAATGTAAGTCATGCTCCTTTCTACATCTGTAGGTATCAACAAAACACAAGTACAAGGTGACATGCTGTTATTGAGCAAAATGTCACTTTCCTCAAGAGGCAATTCAGGTGCTTGATGCTAGGGGGAGGCTTTTACGATATGAGGCAGAATTAGATGTGCAATGGACCCATGCTGTCAGCATGGATGATAAGAAAGCCTGTCTGCCTGCACTTGCAAAAGCAGAGTTGAGAAGGATAAGCTCTTGCTCTCAGCAGGGAAGCCATATTTTCAGATAGGCTACTGTATTATAGCCCTGATTCTGACCTATGCTTCCTGTGAACAAGGCTTCCTGCTAAGAGCACAGAATTGTGCAGTCATCCTTATCGTGCACCCAGGAGATTAAGGACAATCTGATTAACATTGTTCTTCTATTGTAACATTTCACAACAGCAAACAGGATGCTGTTCTTGATCCACCCTGGTTGGAAACGCAAATCTAAGCTGAGTCATTTGCTTCTATGTATGAATTGACCAGAATGTCAATTGATCAAAATTTGTTGGAATGAGTGTCATAGATAATAGCATAAATAGTGGTGAGTACTGGTTTGGATTGGATTTGTTAACACTAACATGTTCCAAACCCACCATGTCTTAGCAGAGCAAAAACCTTATGCACAGCTGAGGTGATACTTCTTCTAAGACAGATTTAGCCAGTGTAAACAACAATGGGCAATCAATAAAATCCAATTCATTTATTTAAGAAGAGTATCTTGTTTCTGGTTTATGATGGCGCTAATGTTCCATTACCTGCATGTTTACAGAGGTGCAAGTGGCAGTTAAGTGACGTAAATTACTCAGTGCAATAATAAGCAATTTCTCAGGCCCTTCAATTAAAGAGTAAGTTGTATAACTATTTCTGAACAAAACAATCCAAAGCAAATACTTTCTTAATCAGTGTAATCCTTAAATTAAGATTGTAGCTTTTGTGTTTTAAATCCCATTTGTTTAGATATCACACCATTTTGGGGCTTGTTGATGTGGTGTGCCAGCATATTGTCCCTTTTTTCCCGGGGCCTGGATTTGAATGCATCTCGGAGTAATGTAATTAAATTCACCTCTATCACTGCAACTTCTTCATCTCCCACAGCCTCCCTGGTGTGCCTTCCAAAGAGTTGCAGAGCTTCCTCTTCATGTCTACTGAGGGACCTGATGCTTGCCATTCCTCCACTCATGGCAGTCCTTTGCGTCTGTTTGCGCATGTGTCACTCCTCCTAAAGAACACAAAGATTTAGACATGTTACTGACTAATTTACAATATCTTTTTATCGAGGTGTCTGCAGACATTCTCTTGTGAACATGTTATCAAGTGCTGGCAATACAGCAGTCTCTGTACTTCTCACTCAAACATTGTAGGAAATCAGAGGAGGTCTACACTTGAGGCCTTAATCAAAGTCACAAATGACAACCTATGTGACTGATCGTGGTGCACTAACCCTCCTCATCCTCCTTGAACTGTCTGTAGCCTTTGAATGGAACTTCCCTCACCTGGTTCCATTCTTATCTGTCTAGTAGTAGCCAGAGAATCTCCTGCAATGGCTCCTCTTCCCGCTCCTGCACCGTTACCTCTGGAGTCCCCCAAAAATCTTTCCTGGCCCCCTCATATTATGTATATGCTGCCCCTCAGCAACATCAACTGAAAACACAGTGTCAGGTTCCATATGTATGCTGACGGCACCTAGTCTATCTTACCACCACCATTCTTGACCCCATCACTGTGGGGTCAGGCTGTTTGCCTGCCATCCAGTAATGGATGAACAGAAACTTCCTCCAATTAAACATTGGGAAAACCGAAGCCATTGTCTTCAGTCCCCACTATGAACTCCATTCCCTAGCCACCGATTCCAACCCCCTCCCTGGCCACTCAGGCTGAACCAGGCTGTTTGCAAATTCAATGTCCTGTTTGATCCTGAGCTGAGTGAGGTGCCTTGGTATATTTTACTACATTAACGGCGCTATATAAATGTAAGTTGTTGTTGAGGGAGATGGTTGAGGTCTTTTTGTGCCTAATAAGGGTCATTCATTTACTCATTTACATTGTGTGGTCCTGGATAGTACGGAGGAGAGTCAGGCCGCCAGCAGTATCTCAGCATTAGCATGATCGTCAACTTCCTGGGGTCACCATTGACCAGAAACTTAACTGGACCAGCCACATAAATACTGTGGCTACAAGATCAGGTCAGAGGCTGGGTATTCAGCAGCAAGTGACTCACCTCTTGATTCCCCAAAGCCTTTCTAGCAGCTTAAAGGCACAAGTCAGGAGTGTGATGGAATACCCTCCACTTGCCTGGATGAGTGCAGCTCTAACAATACTCAAGAAACTCGACACCATCCAGGACACCTCATCTACCAACTTAAACATTCACTCCCTCCACCACTGGTGTACTATGGTTGCAGTGTGTACCATCTACAAGATGCACTGCAGCAACTCGCCAAGGCTTCTTCGGCAGCACCTCTCAAACCCGCGACCTCTTCCACCTAGAAGGACAAGGGCAGCAGGCGCATGAGAATACCATCACCTGCAAGTTCCCCTCCAAGTCACACACCATCTTGACTTGGAAATATAGCGCTGTTCCTTCATTGTCACTAGTTCAAAGTCCTAGAACTCCCTTCCTAACAGCACTGTGGGAGTACCTTCACCACATGGACTGCAGAGGTTCAAGAAGGCAGCTCACCGCCACGTTCTCAAGGGCAATTAGGGATGGGCAATAAATGCTGGCCTTGCCAGCGACGCCCACATCCCATGAACGAATAATTAAAAAACTGATCACTTACCTTGGCCAGCCAGGTGAGGTCATCAAAATGTTTCTGGCACTAAAGGAAGAAAGAAAAACTTGCATTTCATGGAATGGGATAGTTGGCACTGATCAGTGTTGTGTATGTACCTTTAAGGGAATAACTGGTCTCAGACTGCAGTACCGGCAGTGACCACCCCTGTATAAAAGGCCCTAGCAGGCTTCTGTAGTTTCAGTTTTCCAGGTTGTCTCCATTCAGTAAAGACTTGTTATAATCAACTCCTGCAGTCCGTGTCTCAATTATACACGGACATAATAATCAGCAGAGCAACTACACCACCTTTTCTGGGGAAAGACTCCCATGATGACAAAGAACCGTTGAGCTGAAATTTCCTCAGTGCTGATTCCACTCTGCCTCTGCAACTTCGCTGGAAGTGCGGCTGAAACTTTGTTTAAGCATATAAACAGGATTTCCACTGCACTTCTGGCAAAGTTATTGTGGAGGAGAGGGAAAAGCTATGAGCAAGTTCCCAGTCTTTGTGTTTATGCTGTGATCTCTGCCAGCTTCATCACCATTGCTGCTTCTGAGAATCTTGGGGCCTTGGTCTTTCCAGAAAGTACTATGAACATAAGAACATAAGAAATAAGAGCAGGAGTAGGCCATTCAGCCCTTCGAGCCTGCACCGCATGCAATAAGATCATGGCTGATCTCCTACCTCAACTCCACCTTTCCGCACTATCCTCATATCCCTTGATTTCCTTAATATGCAAACATCTATCAATCTCTGTCTTGAATATACTCAACGACTGATCATCCACAGCCCTCTGGGGTAGAGAACTCCAAAGATTCACCACCCTCTGAGTGAAGAAATTTCTCCTCATCTCAGTCCGAAATGGCCGACCCCTTACTCTGAAACTGTGACCCCTGGCTCTGGACTCCCCAGCCAGGGGAAACATCCTCCCAGCATCTACCCTGCCAAGCCCTGTAAGAATTTTATATGTTTCAATGAGATCACCTCTCATTCTTCTAAACTCTAGAGAATATAGGCCTAGTTTCTTCCTTCTCCCATCGCGTTTAATCATTCGAATGCATCTTGCCTTGATTTTTCTCTCTCCCTGCGGCTGAGACTCAGTCAGGAGCAGGATTCTCTCTGAAATCCCACCCTGCATATTAAATTAGCCCCCCCCCCAACCAGGAAAATGTGGTCAGTTACTGATGGGATCACATGAGCTGGGGGAAGTCTCAGTGCTATTTTTCGGACAATTTTGGGAAATCCAACCCATAAAGTGAAATAGGAGAGATACAGAAGATAAAAGGATATAGACATTTTCAGACAGACACATTAAGAAAGAGTCAGAGAAGAGGTACAGACAAGAGGTGTGTGAAAGTCATGCAGAGAATGAGAGGAAGACAGAAGGCGGGGGGGAAAAAAACTGAAAGACACGGAGGAAAACAACAACAACAACTTGTATTTATATGGCGCCTTTAGCGTAGTAAAACATCCCAACACGCTGCACAGGAGTATTATAAGACAAAAAATTTGACACCGAACCACATAAGGAGAAATTAGGGCAGGTGACCAAAAGCTTGGTCAAAGAGGTAGGTTTTAAGGAGCGTCTTAAAGGAGGGAAGAGAGGCGGCGAGGTTTAGGCAGGGAATTCCAGAGCGTGGGGCCTGTGCAACAGAAGGCACGGCCACCAATGGTGGCGCGATTATAATCAGGGATGCTCAAGAGGGCAGAATTAGAGGAGCACAGATATCTTGGGGGGGGGTGCGGGGGGTGGTTGTGGGGCTGAAGGAGGTTGCAGAGATAGGAAGGGGTGAGGCCATGGAGGGATTTGAAAATAAGGATGAGAATTTTGAAATCGAGGCGTTGCTTAACCGGGAGCCAATGTAGGTCAGCGAGCACAGAATGAACTAGAGTGCAAGACAAGCGGGGATATGTTTTTACGGAGAGAGTGACAATTTAGTGATTTATTTTTCGCTGTAAGAAATGCCACAGTTCATTGACAATTTGTATTTATTTCTATAGCAACTTTATTTTTAATAAAATGTGTCAAAGCATTGCACATAGGAAAAAGTAGACCTAGCAGTAGTAGAAGAATTAGGAGTGTTGACCAAATAAATGGTCAGAAAGATAGGCAGGGAGCGAGGAGCAAGGCAAAGAAAATTAGCAAGGGAATCGCAGAGGGTTTATGTCAGGGTTTCCAATGATCTTCTGATGAAGCTACAGCTGGACATTGGGAGAACCACTGTGAAAATTACTGGTGATGGTCTCAAAATGAAGACAAATTTTTAAACAAAAAAATAAATAAAATTTACTAGTAAAGTTCAATTTCATTGAACCATCAGAGAGGCGAGTCCTGATACTGTGCTTGTGGAATCGGGCAGGCTCAAATGCCAGCAATACCGCAGTCCAGATTCAGTGGCAGAATGTAAAAGTTTTTTTCAAGTCATGTTACAGGAGTGCATGGGCTCTATACCATAAACTTTCCCTCCAATACACAGCACTTGACACGTCACTTGAGAAACTCACTCAGCAGCTCATGGAGCTAACAGGTAGCAAGGACCCTACAGCCAGCATAGATTTGTAGAGGACAAGTCATGTCTACACCTCCGGCGTTCTGACACCTGTGGCATCCTATCCCCCTGCCCTAGCTCCTGCACACTTGTGGCCGGTGATTCACCACAGGAAGACTCCTCCTCTAGCCTAGCCTCTAAAGTACACATGAAGTGCAGGAGTGGCACTGGCCATAATGCCCTTAGCTTACACAGTTCTCAGATAGCAGCTCATTCAAGAGTGCTTCTTGGGAACTATCCCTCCCATTCCCAATAGTCCCGCAATCCTTATCACCACCATCTGATTGTCTTCCTTCAGTTCAGCCTTATGAGTCTTGCCCTGACCTCACGATAAATATTAACATCAACACCAAATCCAGAACATATATTTACCTATTCTAGTGCTCCTAAGAAGTGTATCCCCAGTGGTTACAGCTTGGGAGGTGGAAGGCTGCTGAGCTTTCTTTTGAGGACACTTCAGATGGTCCTGGTGTCTGACCTTGAGCAGTTCTGGGACTTGACGACCCGCCTGCACACTGCAGCATCTCGGCGTAGGCCTATGCAATCTGGCTCAGCTGGCTGTGTGGCATGAACAAGGGCACTGGCGGAGTGGGTAGCGGGAGAGCAGGCATGCTGACATCCTGAGAGGACAGCAGGTGCCTCTCCCATGGAGCCAAGTCCAGTCTCCTGATTCTGCGTATCAGCACTCCTACTGCTCTGCGCAAGAACAGCATTCAGAAGGGATGTGACACTGAAAGCCTTTGTCAACACTAGCCCCAAGATGGCAGCTGTCTAAGCTTGCATGGCAGCAGTGTGTGTTGCCATAGAAGCAGTCAGAACTCTCAGCAGAGGTTTCATCATGGTGGGTGCCACAGTGGTGTTCATGGAGCTGACCACTCTCCATCTTGGACCGTATGGTCTCCATGCTCTGCGCAAAGCCCTGACACACGTTGGAGTTGGACTCCTCCATGCTCTGATCCATTGTGCGCAAGCTCACTAGCAAACTGCCCAGTGCACTTAGAATTCCTGGTGTACGCTCATCAGGCATCTTCACTAGTCTGGACATTCAAAGTCAGCATCTGAGTCTTCTGCAGCAAAGCTAGTATGTGATCTTGCCCTCCGGTGGTCTGGCACCTGTGGCATTCTATCTCCCCTGCCCTAGCTCCTGCACACTTGTGACTGGTGATTCACCACGGGAAGACTCCTCTAGCCTAGCCTCTGAAGTACACATGATGCCAATCTCTGACCTGATGTATGCTCGGGTCAGATCGAGCCAAGGTGCCTCTTCAGGAATTCTCTGTCCTTTTCCTGAAGTGGCGGTGGCATCTCCACATTTTCAGTATCTTAAATGAAAGAGAGGGTGAACAGTTAGCTTTTATTCTGAAGTGAGAGCAGAGTAAGAAGTGGCTGGTGAAAGCAGCTGCAGTTTGTCATGCAGGATGTGTAGGGTAAGATAGAAGTAAGAAGGAAAAAATAAGGATGAAGAAACCCTGCGTGACATTTCCTACAGCATTGCCACTCACCACAGCCACGACTCTCCCGCTGCCTGTGATGCCCAGCCCATTTTTTCACATGAGAGAGGGTGTGCATGCAGGCCTGGCCTCCTTCAGTGGCAGCCTCATAGCACAAGCTGCATGCGACCTTCTGCAAGGAAGGAGTGTGCTAGTGACAGACTTGTGAGGTGTTTAGAGATTGTGCCTGTCATTGTAGAATAGTTCATATGCAGTGTATAAGATGTGAGGTGTGGGGAAGTGGTGAGTGTGAGTATGAGGAGAATGAGGTGCAGTGAAGTTTGCAGTACAAGAGTGAAGGGAAGCTGGGAGGGAGCATATTGTGAGTCATGAAGCTGGAGGTGGTGGAGGTGTGAGTAAAGAATAAGAGAGCAGTAGACTTATCTTGACAACTCTGGTTAGGTCATTGAACTTCTTTTGGTGTTGCAGCCATGGCGTGAGAGATAAAGTCCTGGCATTGATCACCTCAGTGACCACTTACCTCTAGTGGTGGAGGTGTTGCCTGTAGGGCTTTTTGCTTCCTGGGGGGGAATCAGAATCTCCCTCCTCCTGTCTGGACCAGGGCCTCCATCGCGGAATCAGAGAACTTGGGTGCCCTCTCTGGTCCACTTCCAACCATTTTTTCCAACCTCGGGAGTTTCTCTGTTGTCTGCAGTTAGAGTGCACCTCTCTCTTAAAAGGTGCTGGCTGCCTTTAACTGGCATCAGAGACACACGATTTCCCGTTCACCCCCAAACAGGCATGCAATCAATTAATAGTGCAGGTTGTGCTGGCTGTTGGTCTGAATCATTATAATGAGCTGCCAGCACCATTTTCAAGTGATCAGGGATGCATTTCACATCCCTAGATGGTGGCTAGGGCCATGAAAGATTCCTTTAATATCCACTCGTATGCTGCATATTCTTGCATGGTTCTTGCATGGTTCTTTGGGGACGCACAGTGGCCAATTGCACAACTGTAGTAGATGTCAGGGAACTGTCAGCCATCATCAATTTTTGATTGCAGGCAAAGGAAGCCCACAGTAGAAGAAAGCATTTGCAAAAAGAACGGTGCAATTGAACTTGATAGTCATCCCTTCCCCACTGGCACACTGTGCTGCAGTATATTTTATCTACAGCATACACTACAGCAACTTATCAAACTTACTTTGATAGCACCTCCCAGCACCATGGCTGCTACCACCAAGAAGGAACAGAGCCCATGGGAACATCATCACATCCAAGTTCCCCTGCCATTCTGACTTGGACATGTATCACTGTTCCTTCTTTGTTTCTGGATCAATATCCTTGAATTCTCTATCAAGCACCATCATGGGAACACGATCACAATAGGAACTGCAATTATATATGAAGAAAGCCCACCACCACATTCTTAGGGAAACTACGAATGGACCCTAAACGCAGCCTAGCCAACATAGTCCAAACTCAGAACAAATTAAAAAAGAAATGAGTGTGCTGACTTAAGGGCTTCGATTCTCCTCTGAATTACTGCTCATTTTGAAGCGTATTAGGAGTGGTAAATAGAGAAAAAATGCATTCTTAAAGACTACCGCATCAAATCTGCCACAAAAAGCTGCACCTGATTTCTCCTACCAAAAACATTAAGATCAAGTCCAATCGAGTACATTTAAATGTGGTCAAAGGGGCATGGTTAACCCTTCTGCCACAAACCTGCCCCAAATAATTACCACCACTATATCATTAGCTGTAAGAGCTGCTGCAAAGTATCCTTGAGGCAGATACCCTGTTGAGGAAGCCATCTTATGTGCTGCTATTAAACTTGGAGTGGAAGGGAAAGAAATTACCATTCCTGCAAGGGAGGCCGGGGGTCGGGGTGGGGGGTGGGGGGGGGGTGCGGGCGGGAGGAACTACTTCCCTCAGCTAAGAAGCATAGGAATCCAGATCTCAAGGGCCCAGTCTTCAAAAAACAATTCAGGAGCATCGATCTTATGTGTCGACAGTGAAGACGGTTTTCACACACATAGTTGAAATGATGGATAAGTGGAAGGAGCTCATTACCAACATCTACAACACATTACAGGAAATTTCTCAGGAGCTGCAGAACACCCTGGACATTGTGACAGTCCAGGTAATGGCTGTGACAACAAAACATCAGGAAGAGCTTCTTAGGGCATTGGTGGCTTCTGGAGTGGCAGGTGCTAATGCTTCAATAGGGGTTCTGAACAGGACACTTTCTGGTGAATGTTATAGAATCACAGCACAGAAGGAGGCCATTCGGCCCATCATGCCTGTGCCAGATCTTCGAAAGAGCTATCCAATCAGTCCCATTCCCCAGAGCCTTGCAAATTACCCCCCTTCAAGTATTTATCCAATTCCCTTTTGAAAGGTATTATCGAATCTGGTTGCACCACCCATAAAAAAAATTCTCTTTATCTCATCTCTTTTTTTTGCCAATTACCTTGAATCTGTGTCCTCTGGTTACCGACCCTTCTGCCACTGGGAGCAATTTTTCCTTATTAAAACTGTTCAAAATTTTGAACACACCTATTAAATCTCCCCTTAATTTCTCTGCTCTAAGGAGAACAGCCCCAGCTTCTCTAGTCTCTTCATGTAACTGAAGGCCCTCATCCCTGGAACCATTCTAGTAAATCTCCTCTGCACCCTTGCCTTGACATCCTTCCTAAAGTACGGTGCCCAGAATTGGACACAATACTCCAGCTGGGGCCTAACCAGTGATTTATAAAGGTTTAGCATAACTTTCCTTCTTTTGTACTCTCTGCCTCTATTAATAAAACCAAGGATCCAGTATGCTTTTTCAACAGCCTTCTCAACTTGTCCTACCACCTTCAAAGATTTGTGTACGTACACCCCCTGGTTTCTCTGTTCCTGCACCCCCTTTAGAGCCCAGGTGACGAATCACTGATTTTGGTAAACTCCCGCTGAAACCAGGACGGTAGGGAACCCAAATTAAAGGGAGATGGAGAGGAATTCAGGTACTGTTTTTTTGTAAACAATAGCATTTAAGAACACATTTCCCTCTGGTTACCACCCCCAAAGCCGCACAAAGATGTGAACTAATTCAGAGGAGAGTCCAAGCCTGTGTGTATTTCAGATCTGTGTATTGTAACAGCTTGAGGGATGTTTCAGTGGAACTGCTGGAGCAAGGAAAAATAACAGGCATGCTTGTAAAATCGATTTTCAAGTTACCTTGCAATCTTTAAAAGAAGTAAAAATATCAGTTGTTACTGCTACAGCATTACCCATTGATTTCAATGTGCAATGTGCCACAATCTGACAAACTCAAAAAACTCAATGATTTCTATGTATATTTACATTATATATAGTTATTTTTGTGCTCATAGGACAAGGAATGTCAATGCTGGGGAACAGAACTCTTCCACTTCTTGCACCCTGTGCTCAGTATCAACTACTTCCATGTTAACATGGCTTGCAAATAGTAACATTTTCTCTATACTGTCCACTCAAAATTCAGAAGAGCATCTTTATTAAACTATTGTGGCACATCTATTTCCTACACCAGCCATCCTGTATCATGTCTGAGTAGGATTGGCCATTTAAGTGTCAATTTGTGACAAATTCTGGTCAGTTTGTGTTGTGGAACTGGGTTGAAGATTGCTCAAGCTCATAGCAGTTGGGACCTTTATAGTTGGTAGATAGCAGATTTTTCAGCTGTTAGTCTGAGTAAGATTTAAATCCAGGCCCACTTGCATCCATATCTTATTGCTGTAGTCAATGTATTGATATATTTACAGAGAACAGACTCTGTGTGTGTTTCTCAAAGACTGTTTTACAAATAGCTTCAAATTAGGAAAAGCAATTGTTACCCGTCAGTCACATTCTGATTGTTGTGATTTTGATTAGTTGCTTGCAGAACTTCTCTTATTACCAGATGAACCATTTGTTCTAGCTTGCGAAGATACTAATAACATTTCTGTTCATCATAAAATTACATGGGTACTTTGTTCAATATAGAATGGATTTTAGCAGCATGGGAATATTTAAATTCTGAGGGGGAAAAATTGGGTTGGTTTGCACCTCTCGTTAGCGCCCCTGGGGGATGCTAACGGGGCGTAAATCTTTGGGCGCGGCGCCACTTACGCCTCTCGCGAAATTCAGCTGGAGGTTAGTGGCGGCGGTAGCCGTTGGCGCCCTGCACTGCCGGCGTTGACGTCATCGCCGTGCGCAGTGCCCCGCTTGTGCCCCGGCCACAAACTTCTGTTGCGCCCCCTGACCTATCGCCAGATGATATGTCCGACAGGATCAAGGGCGTATTTTGCAGTGGCGGTGGCGCTACTTAAAGGGTAGATGTTGGGCGGCCATTTTTACTTTGACACTTGATTCTAGAAGAGTGCCAGGCTGTTTTCACGGCATCCCGCTCCCCGCTGATCCAGCAGGGTCCCGGTGCACGCAGCGCTAGGCCCCTCCCCTTTAATCAGCGGAGGAGGCCTGAAATGACACGGTGCTACGTGCCACCGCGCGTGGCACTGCTACACGTAGCGCCGTGATATTCAGTAGTAGCGCCTCAAGCAGGAGCTGGAACGCTTTCCAGTCGTGCCCCACCTCCTGCTTGGGGCGCTACTACTGAATTTATGGCGGGAGGGGCACCAACTTTTTCAGGGCGCTAATATGTTAGTGCACCAAAATGGGCGCCACCCAATTTTTCCCCCTAAATTTCATGTTCTTTGGTGTCCCTGTGGAAGTCGTGGTCAAACACGGAAATTGGATTTAAATTGCCCTTTTCTCCAATTATCTTCTTTAATATACAAAATAATTATTTTATAATAATTGCTATTGCACGCAGATATGTTTTTCGGTAAATTTGTGCATGGAATTTTCTTTCTTATTGAATAAATAAACCGCAAAGGTTGAACTCCCGTTCAGTAAACAATCTCTGCTACAAGTTCCAGAAATCAGATCTCTGTAGTGTTTTGCTGATTACACTGGGAGTAAAACAAATTCTATCTTTTTGAGCTCCGCCCGATAGACACTTGTAAGGTGGAGACTGTGCCAAATTTTCCTGTATAAAAGACTGAGCCACAGGTGACCGACACCTCACAGGGACCTCGGTAGCTCGTACCGAGCTTTGACCAAGATGGGGACAAGTAGGGTAGCCTCAGTATGGATCCTTATACTGATAATCTCATACTCTTATGGCTCTGTCGTCTTAGAACGTAAGAATGTTCTCCTTTTCATAATCTTTCGATAATTTTGAGAATGCACTTGGTAAATGAGTTAAATGTTTTTACAAGTATTGAATAATCTGAAAGGCTTCAATCTGCTGCTCTGAACTTGATGCCTTTGCTCTGTGGTTCTTGTTGCAAGGCTGTGTTAAATGTGAATACCATTGTGGGAACAGAAAAGCCTCCTGAATGTTACTTATCAATCCAATTCGGGAGGAGTATTTTCAATGAGCATCAAATCCAAGTGCAGTTCAAAAATTGGTTTGCTGATTATTGTATAAAATAGTTAACTTGCGTGTTTCTAATACATTTCTACCAATTAGTCTGATTTCTAATTCAGTCTAAATTGCATTGATAATTTTTAATGTTAGCACGGATTTTTTTTTAAATGAGGAAAATGTATTTACAGAATACCTTAGAATTGTCACAGTTTACATGTCTAATTAAAAATAACGATGTTCTTTGTGACTTAACTTTTTTTCTAAATCTATGTCAGGTTCAGGTGTGTTGATTTTTTTTAGTAAAAACCCATTACTGTCATAAAAAAAATGCTGGAAACACTCAGTAATTCAAGCAGCATCTGTGGAAAGAGAAACAACAACAACAACTTGTATTTATAGAGCACCTTTAACATAGTAAAACATCCTAAGACGCTTCACAGGAGTATTATAAGACAAAAAATTTGACACCGAGTCACATAAGGAGAAATTATGGCAGGTGACCAAAAGCTTGGTCAAAGAGGTAGGTTTTAGGGAGCATCTTAAAGGAGGAAAGAGAGGTAGCGAGACGGAGAGGTTTAGGTAGGGCATTCCAGAGCTTAGGGCCTAGGCAATAGAAGGCACGGCCGCCAATGGTTGAGCAATTATAATCAGGGATGCTCAAAAGGACAGAATTAGAGGAGCGCAGATATCTCGGAGGGTTGTGGGGTTGAAGGAGATAACAGAGATAGGAGGGGGCGAAGCCATGGAGGGTTTTAAAAACAAGGATGAGAATTTTGAAATCGAGGTGTTGCTTAACTGGGAGCCAGTGTAAATCAGCGAGCATAGGGGTGATGGCCGAACGGGACTTGGTGTGAGTTGGGACACGGGCAGCCGATGTTTGGATCACCTCAAGTTTACGTAGGGTAGAATGTGGGAGGCCAGCCAGGAGTGTGTTGGAATAGTCAAGTCTAGAGGTAACAAAGGCATGGATGAGGGTTTCAGCAGCAGATGAACTGAGGCAAGGGCAGAGACGGGCAATGTTATGGAGGTGGAAATAGGCGGTCTTAGTTATGCTGTGGATATGTGGTCAAGCTCATTTCAGGGTCAAATATAACACCAAGGTTGCGAACAGTGTGGTTCAGCCTCAGACAGATGTTAGGGAGAGGGATGGAGTCAGTGGCTAGGGAACAGAGTTTGTGGCGGGGACCGAAAACAATGGCTTCGGTCTTCCCAATATTTAATTGGAGAAAATGTCTGCTCATCCAGAGTTAACGTTTCAGGTTGATGACATTTCATCAGAACTGGAAGATGTAAGAGATGACCAGCTTTTAAGCAAGTGCAGAGCCAGGGGAAAGGGGGGCAGGGGAAGAACAAAAGAGGTCTGTGATAGAATGATGGACAGGAGTGATTAAATGACAAAAGTGATGATGGTGCAAGGCAAAAGTAGGTAAAAATGAGACAAGTAAGAAACAAAAGATGGGTCCAGTGGAGGTGTAAATGGTTATTGTGTGTCTACTTTTACAAATGATGGTGGAAGTAAGAATGAATGGTATTGGAGGAGAACATGGAATAGCTGATAGGAATAGCTGTTGAAAATGAAAAAAAAATCTCTTCCTAAGCCGCTTCACCTTCCTCTCATCCTTTAAGACCCTCCTTAAAACCCAACTCTTTGACCACTACCTTATCCCAGTCTATCTAGGCCTTTCTTGGGACAGTTAAAATCACTTAATATTATTGCCCTGCTGTTCTTACATATTTCTCTGAGCTCCTCTATCTCATTTCACATTATGCAGATCCTTGCTACGGATTCTGTTTTAATGCAATGCCCGCAAACAAGGCAAAAAGTGCACTATATAATGGATATTGCCTGGAAGATATCACTATCATCAGTGCACCAGGGACATAACAAGGCAGAAAATACCATCAGCAATGCACACTGGTTAAAGCAAGGCAGAAAGTACCATCGCCAGTGCGTGACGATGTAAACAGTACCATTATCAAGATAACCGAGATGTAGGAAAATAGCAGTTCCTAACAGTGCATTCCAACAGAAACATTATAACTTTGAAATTATGGTTATAGATAATTGGGTGCAAACGCTTAATACATTCTTTTGCTTTTGCTCTGACTATTATTCTAATGGGACATTGGCCAGTTTAAAATAAATATAGAATCGTAGAATCATAGAATGTTACAGCACGGAAGGAGGCCATTTCGGCCCATCGTGTCCGCTCCGGCCAACAAAGAGCTATCCAGCCTAATCCCACTTCCCAATCTTGGTCCGTAGCCCTGCAGGTTACAGCACCCCAAGGGCACATCCAAGTACTTTTTAAATGTGGTTAGGGTTTCTGCCACTACCACCCTGTCAGGCAGTTAATTCCAGACCCCCACAACCCTCTGGGTGAAGAAATTTCCCCTCAAATCTCCTCTAAACCTTCCACCAATTACTTTAAATCTGTGCCCCCTGGTTTCTGACCCCTCTGCTAAGGGAAATAGGTCCTTTCTATCCACTTTATCTAGGCCCCATATAATTTTCAATAAGGTCTCCCCTCAGCCTCCTCTGTTCCAAGGGAAACAAACCCAGCCTATCCAGTCTTTCCTCATAGCTAAGATTCTCTACTCCCAGCAACATCCTTGTAAATCTCCTCTGTACCCTCTCTAGTGCAATCACATCTTTCCTGTAATGTGGTGACCAGAACTGCACGCAGTACTCTAGCTGAGGCCTAACTGGTGTTTTATACAGTTGAAGCATAACCCCCCTGCTCTTGTATTCTATGCCACAGCTAATAAAGGCAAGCATTCCGTATGCCTTTTTAACCACCTTATCTACCTGGCCTGCTACCTTCAGGGATCTGTGGACATGCACTCCAAGGTCCCTTTGTTCCTCTACACTACTCAGTGTCCTACCATTTAATGTGTATTCCCTTTCCTTGTTAGCCCTCCCCAAATGCATTACCTCACACTTCTCTGGATTGAATTCCATTTGCCACTGTTCTGCCCACCTGACCAATTTATTGATATCTTTCTGCAGTCTACAGCTTCCTTCTTCAGTATCAACCACACAGCTGATTTTAATATCATCTGCAAACTTCTTAATCATACCCCCTATATTCAAGTCTAGATCATTGATATATACCACAAAAAACAAGGGACCTAGTACTGAGCCCTGTGGAACCCCACTGGAAACAGCCTTCCAGTCACAAAAACACCCATCAACCATTACCCTCTGCTTCCTGCCTCCGAGCCAGTTTTGAATCCAACTTGACACTTTGCCCTGGATCCCATGGGCTTTTAACTTAGTGACCAGTCTGCCATGTGGAACCTTATCAAAAGCCTTGCTAAAGTCCATATACACTACATCAAACGCTCTACCCTCATCTACCCTCCTTGTTACCCCCTCAAAAAATTCAATCAAGTTTGTCAGACACGACCTTCCCTTAACAAATCCGTGCTGACCATCCTTGATTAATCCGTGTCTTTCTAAATGGAAATTTATCCTGTCCTTCAGAATTCTTTCCAATAATTTTCCCACCACCGAGATTAGGGTGACTGGCCTGCAATTACTCGGTCTATCCTTTTCTCCCCTTTTAAACAAGGGTACCACATTAGCAGTCCTCCAGCCCTCCGGAACCACGTCTGAAGCCAGAGAGGATTGGAAAATGATGGTCAGGGGCACTGCTATTTCCTCTTTTGCGTCGCTTAACAGCCTGGGCCTGGGGATTTATCCACTTTTAAATATGTTAAAATAGTGGACAGAGGAAAGTAACAGGAACTTGATAAACATTTGCTCATATCAGAACATTAATTTAAAGCTTGAAACTGAACTTTTATATAATTCTGTATTTTATATTGAATTCAAACACATACAATATTGGTAAACAGACAACAAATAGCATAATTTAAGAAGACAGTGATGTTCAGCCTTTGATTAATAGAACACTCTTCCAACTCAGTGTAATGTATAAGTGTCTAGTTACTACTTTATAACATGAGATAATTCACATTTTTATACTGGTTAGTTCATTATTCAAATGTAATTTTTTGTTGTGTTTTTAGATGAGGCAACAGAATCTACTTCGTTTGACAAGACTGTGGTGCTGTTTCCAGGAATACCATCAGCTCCATTTTTTACAAGTAACTAAATAATAAAATAAGTAAATTTGCCTTCCAGTTGTAAAGCTATATTCCTTTTTCCAATTGAGAAACCTAGTTAATGGGCTAAGATCCATAGTCAGGATACCATCAAGGTTCAAAAGAATAGAATAGAATAGAAGATGGGATAAATCAAGTAACAGTGATTTGATGATACCACACTATATATTTATTTAGTAAAGTCTATATATTTCAGGAGGAAGAGGCGGCTAAGGAAGATAACAAATTGCAAAGTGTTGAGGTCTCAGGAAAGAATGAGTTCCAGTAAGAACCAGTATGATAAATCCTAATTTCAACATAGTGAGGGTGCAGGTGGGAGAAAAATTATGTAGAATCACATGTGATGATTAGAAGGAGCAAGAGAAGAAAGTTCAGAGGGTTTATGACCATAGTAGCACAATTACAATAGAGAGAGAGGGACAATAAATATTGCATTGAGGAAGAACGCTGGAGGCTAGAAAAGAGAGGGAGAACCATTCCATTGAGAAGCTTTTCTTGTATTCTGCCCACAAGTGTGAGAGATGCTAACAGCACCTCTCCAGAAATGTGGGTAGTATCCAATTCTGGAATGGATTGTGCTTCATAGAGAATGAAGAGCTATTCAAACAAAAAACAGTGTTTGTTAGGAAAGAGAAATCAGGCTTCCTGGAGGCATCATTGTAATGGAGGAGATGTGGGAGTTCTATCTGAGGTCTGAGGAGGTAGTGATCCATTAAAGGGAGGAGGTGGTAGCTCTTAGGAACTTGAAAAAAATCAACCTATGAAGCATGTTCTTATAGACCAGCCTGTGCCAGCTTTATCTGATTAAGTAAGCAACGTTCTCTGCGTCACACAAAACAATTTACCAGGTTAGTAAACAGAAGGATGATCAGGAAAATGTGATCAGAGGCAATAATCTCTTTGCTGATCACATTTGGTGGAAGTATTTTTTTAAATTTCTTTAAACAAGGATGAATTAAATGAACAAATACATTACAAATGTTATTACTTTGGCAGATATAAAACCTATTGCAGTATGACCTTGTTGTGGCAGCCAGTACCATAACTGCACCAGCTGCTCTGCTGACTAAATCTTCCAAAAAAACTCCCTATGTAACTCCTCAAAATAATTATACACTATTCTCAATTCATAGGTCACAATCCAGACCACAATTACCGTGTTTGCAGTACCTGGGGAAATTACCACTTTAAAATCTTTGATGGAGATGTTTATCATTTTCCTGGAACCTGCAATTATGTCTTCGCTTCCCAATGTTTGAGTACTTATGAGGAATTCAACATCCAGATGAGGCGTACCACTGTTGATGGCCTTCCAAGGATCACTCAAATTGTCATGAAAATTGACGGATCAGTTGTTGAAGTACATAATTCAACTATTTCAGTCGATGATAATGTGTAAGTATTTTGTAATTTAATGCTTTCATTTTGCTTTTTTCAACATATAACAATGTAACAGAACATTGCATAGTGTAACGGTTGAAGGGTGAGTTGTAGAATCATAGAATGTTACAGCACAAAAACAGGGCATTTAGCCTATCAAACCTGCACCAGTCTTTTTCTCCACATGAACCACCATCTAATCCTATTCTCCTGCTCACTCCCCATACCCCTTAATATGTCTCTTTTACAAACACCAACCTAATTCCCTTTTAAAATAATTTCTGGATTCTGCATCAACAACATTCTAACCACGCTTGTGTAGTAATTTGTTTCTCTAACTTTCACTTTAATTCCTTTTGTGATTAACTTAAATTTGTACCTTCCTGTTACCATCTTGCTGACCAATGGAAACAATCTATCACTAGTTACCCGCTCGTGACCTTTCGTGATCATGAAACATCTATCAGGTCATCCCTTAAACTTCTTAGCCCTGGTGGAAAAAAATAACTCCTCAAGTCTCACTTTGTAACTATGCCTCTTCATCCCTGGTACCATCCTAGTGAAGCTATGCTGCATATTTTCCATTGCTTTTGTGTTTCCAATAATGGGTGCCCAAAGTGTGCTCAATACTTCAACTTTAACAAAGCTCTTGTTCAAGTTCAACATTACCTCCTTGCTTCTTTAATGTATGCCTCCAGCCAAACAACAAGGATTCCATTTGCCTTTTTAATGCCTATCTACCTGTGCTGTTACCTTCGATGATTGGAGTATCTGCACACCAAGACCCCTCTAATCTTCTACATCATTTAAATTCTAGCCATCAAAAGTGTTCATCTTTTGCCTAGTTTTATTTCCAAAATGTATTACCTCACATTTCTCAATTGAACTGCTTCCATCTGTCTACCTAGCCAATTTGGTGTCATCAGCAAATTTTGATATTATTCCCTCAGTTCCTAAATCCACCAGTTATATATAAAGTAAGTAAGAGCAGTCCCAACATTGGACCCATGTGAAACATTGCTCACCACAATCTGGAGCCAATATAATGAAAAAACATCGATTTCCATGTTTTATCCTGTTGTGTATGACATTGATAACAGGAGCAAACAGTCTGTACAGCAATGCACATGGTGTCCGTAATAAAAGAGGGGAACTGGAGGCAATAATACATTGCAAAGAACCAGATATAGTAGGGATTATTGAGACATGGCTACAGAAAAATCAGGACTGGGAATTAAACATGGAAGGGGATAACATAGCTAGAAAAGATAGAGAGGGAAAAGGGGGAGGTGGACCAGCTATACTTATTAGAGATAACATAATGGAAGTAGAAAAAAGTGATGCAGCCATCAGTAAGACAGAAATAGAATCCATGTGGAGAGAAAAAAAAAAGATAAATTACACTAATAGGGGTAATAGTAGAAGGGAGGCGGAGGAAGAAATATGCAAACAAAATTAGGGAAATGAGTAAAAACATAGAATAATAATCATGGGGGATTTCAACTACCCCAAAATTAATTGGCCAGAAGAGGTAGGTAAAAGGGATAAGGGACTGGAGTTCCTACAATGTGTAAGAAGCCCAAGGGACGATTCGCGACTGGATCTAGTAATGGGGAATGACCAGAGCAGATAAGAGAAATAAATGTGGGGGAATATCTAGGCAATAGTGACCGTAATATAATAAGCTTTAAGATAATAATTGAGAAGGACATAAATATGACGAAAACCAGGGTAATAGATTGGAGAAAAGCTGATTTTGAGGGGCTGAGAATAGAACTTGGGAAAATAAAATGGACAACAATATTGGCAAACAATGATGTAGAACAGCAATGGGAAATATTTAAAATGGTGCTCAACAGAGTGCAGGAAAAATATATTCCACTAAAAGACAAGAACAAACTAAACACGAATGAGACACCATGGATGAATAAAGACATAAGGGAAAAATTGACGGGAAGGAAATAGGCATACGCTAAGTACATAGACAGCAGGGGAAAGCATGTCAAGGGAGACTATCAAGCGATTAGGAGAGAAGTCAAAAACACAATCAGGAAAGCAAAGAGGAACTATGAAATTAAATTATCAAGGAATATAAAACAAAATGGTAAAATATTCTGCAGGCACATAAATAAAAAAATGAAAGTCGGGATGGAAATAGAGCCACTGAGGGATGGACATGATAAAGTCACAGGTAGCGATAGCGAAATGGCAGAAATATTAAATAATTACTTTTCTTCAGTATTTACCAGGGAGACATTGGACGATGAGGTTAGAAATTATATAACCCCATTTAAAATAAAAAGAGGAGAAATATTAAGTAAACTAATCAAACCCAAAGAGGATAAAACCCCTGGTCCATATGGATTGCATCCACGCATTTAAAAAAAAATTTAGAGAAGAGATAGCAGAGGCACTATTGCACATAGAGTCATAAGAGTCATAGGGGGAGAAATTGGGTTGTTAGCGCCACCGATTATTGCCTAAAGAGGCCGAAAAGTGGGGCGATAGCCAATTTCTGTGTGGTCGCAGGGAACCTAGCACCTCGCCCCATATTGATCATGCATTTAGCGCTGGCGCAAAAGCTTAGCGCGCGCTCGCGGGCGCAGGCTGATCATGACTTCATTCCATGGTGCAACGCCTTTTTAGCGCACCGGACCGGAAATTGGGTGGTACCCGCCTCTGTTGCGCCTGGCGCTAATAGTGACAGCTCACTGGAATGTTCCCCAGGCACTCTCGGAGTAGGGGGGCGCTGTTTAAAGGGGACACCACTGTTCTGAAAACGTCAGCCCTTTTGTGAACGCAACTTGTTGGCTGGTTTGATACAGTTGAGCAGCTGCAGTGCTAGAGCCTTATTGCCATTCAACCAGCGGTGCCAGAGGACCTTTAGCCCTGTGAACATTACCTAGCTGCTGGTAAGAGCTTACAACCTTAACCTTGATCACTCTTATTATGGGGGCTGCTCTGGAAGGGAACATCCTGCTGCTAGAACATCTTGAGAGGGCACAGAGACGGAGGGAGAGAGGGCCAGGAGTGGCCAGATGGAGGAGGGCCAACAGACGTCGCCACACCAGACCTTACGCAGCGAGGGTTTTCAGACAGCAGTTCTCCTACCACAACATGTTGGAGCAGCAGTGTGTCAGAAGGCTGCGATTCTATAAGGAGGTGGTGACTGAGCTGTGCCAGCTGCTTCAGGATGATCTTCTGCCGCGCATACGGTGCAGGACATCTCTGTCGGTGCCTGTAAAGGTTACTGTAGCCCTCAATTTCTTTGCCAGCGGCTCCTTTCAGGCCGCGACTGGGGACATAGCTAACATTTCCCAGTTTGCGGTGCATTGCTGCATCCGCCAAGTTACAGATGCCCTATATAACAGGAGGCGGCAATTTATTTCGTTCCCTTTGACACCGGAGAAGCAGCAGGAGCACGCAGAAGGCTTCGCGGCAATAGCTGGCTTCCCCACGGTGCAGGGCGCCATTGACTGTACGCACGTGGCTTTGCGGGCGCCTGTGAACAATCCCGAGGATTACCGCAACCGCAAGGGGTTCCACTCCCTTAATGTACAGCTGGTGTGTGACCACCGGCTGCTGATCCTCGCGGTTAACGCACAATTCCCTGGCAGCAGCCACGACGCTTTCATCCTGCGTCAGACCACAGTGACAGACCTTTTCGAGGCCCCGGCTCACCCACGAGGCTGGCTTCTCGGAGACAAGGGCTATCCTCTGTGCCCATGGCTTATGACCCCGCTACGTTCGCCCAGCACCCAGGCAGAGGAGAACTACAACTCCAGTCATCAGGCGACGCGGAACACTGAGGAGCACACAATCGGCGTGCTGAAGCAGTGGTTCCGATGTCTCGACCATTCGCGGGGCGCCCGGCTGTACTCGCCGGAGCGAGTCGCCCACATCGTCGTTGTTTGCTGCATGCTCCACAACCTCGCCATCCAACGCACCCAGCCAATGCCAGCCGAGCTTGAAGGACCAGCAGAGGAGGAGGAGGAGGAGGAGGCGGAGGCGGCGGAGGAGGAGGAGGAGGAAGACGGGAGGGTTCCCGAAACTGGAAGGGCCGTTCGTCAGAGGCTCATAACGACTCGTTTCTAGGCCCCACTGACGGATTGCTTGGTGTGTTTGGGAGAGGACTGTCCGGTTCACCCAAAGCCTATGAAGGACAGAATAAGTGTAAATAGTTTAGATGTCCAGTGTAAATAAAAAAATGTCTTTATTTTCAAAAAAGTGGAGCCTTCCAACTACATAAAGCAATTGCAGCAGAAAGCAAATCTAATGAAATAACACTTAAGTAACGGCTTAACACATAACTAAGGATTTAACACTTAAGTAACGGCTTAACACATAACTAAGGATTTAACACAAAAGTAACGGCAAAATACATAACTACGGATTTAACACATCAGCAAGGAAATACAACTTTAATGTCTGCCAAACCCGCGACAGTAACCAACACATCCCCATCATTCACAAGAGCTGTAGAGGGCCTTGAAATGTTCAACCTCGCCATCTCCGAAGCTCCCTCTACTTTTGACCCCTTGATGGGCTTCGACTTCTCTCTCTGGAACGCCCCCTTCCCTCCCTGCAGCTCCTCCTTAATTGGACCCCAGTGGCTGCATCAAGGCTGGGGGAGGCCTGCTGAGTGGCCGAAAGCACAGAAGCCCCTGAGGGATGGGCAGGACGACCTCTGGGCTTGGAGGGCCCGGGTGCTGACTGCTCCAACTGCTCATGGGCGGATGCAGTCTGTCCTGCAGGTGGTAGCAGCTGCAGTGGAGGCGTGCCAGTGGTGGCATCAGGAATGCTGACATCCTGAGAGCGGACACCTGCTCCGTGGGCGTGCGACACACTGGCACTCTGACGGGGCAGCAGCGCAGCATGCGCCCCAATCGGCTGGCCCACAGATTGATGCCCTGCTGTGGTGCTGCAAGGGCCCCGGGTAATCCTACCTGATCCTTCAACGGTGGCAGCAGTCAATGCTCGCGTGGCCTCAATCTGCGCCTGCATGAGGCCAGCGAGTGACTGCGTGGCAGGTGCCAGTGCTTCGATGAAGCCCTGGAAAGTCCTTCCCAGTGCTTCGGTGAAGCCCTGGACAGTCCTTTCCAGTGCTTCGGAGAAGCCCTGGACACTCCTTTCCTGTGCATCGGTGAAGCCCTGGACAGTCCTTTCCTGTGCATCGGAGAAGCATTGGACACTCCTTTCCAGTGCTTCAGAGAAGCCCTGGACACTCCTTCCTGTGCATCGGTGAAGCCCTGGACAGTCCTTTCCTGTGCATCGGAGAAGCATTGGACACTCCTTTCCTGTGCATCGGTGAAGCCCTGGACAGTCCTTTCCTGTGCATCGGAGAAGCCCTGGACAGTCCTTTCCTGTGCATCGGAGAAGGCCTGCGCACTCCTTTCCTGTGCTGCACCGAAGTCCTGGAGACTCCCTGCCAGTGTACTGCAGCGATCAGCTCATTGTGCCTGAGCCGAGCCTGGGCGCTCATTTCAGCTAGGGACCGAACCTCCTCTGCGCTCTGTGCAGCAGTCATGGTGGCCTGACTCGGCCTCCGGGGAGACGGCCCCCAAGCTTCCCTTCCCCCCCTGCGTTGGTGCAGCCCGCTGGTTCCTGGAGCTGGTTCCTCATCAGAGGCACCCCCCCCCCGCTCCCCTCCAGGGAAGAACTATCCCCACTCTGCAGCTGGCGTGCCTCCCCTGAGGCTGGCACGGAAGGTCCGGCTTCCTCCAGCTGGTCGCCTCCGGACTCAGTGGGACTGGCAGCTTGAGGGCCCGGCTCCCCATCTGGTGATGCAGCATCTGAAAGCAGGGAGGTTGAAGAGTGGCTTTAGCGAGAGGAGAGGGTGGCAGCAAGGGATGCAAGATTGGTGCAATGCTATGACATGGGTCCACAGTGAAAAAGCATGCCGGTGGGGGGTCACAAGTGGAAGGACACAGATCAAAAAGGTCATAACCTTACCATCGCCGTGCACAATGGGGTCGGCTGCTCCACTAGTGACAGAACCAGTCAGGCGGCCGCCAACAATCTGGTGGACTCGCTCCTCCAGGTCCGTCAGGTTCTGGAGGTTTGGAGGTCCTCCACCGGTCCAGAGCTGTTCTCACCAGTTCCTTGCCAGCTTGGACTGCAGGAGAAAGGACAGGAAATGATGAGACATCATGGCCTCATCTGTCATGTCATGCCCCCCTTGGTGGAATAGCCCGGACATCATGGCCTCATCTGTCATGTCATGCCCCCCCTTGGTGGAATAGCCCTGACATCATGGCCTCATCTGTCATGTCATGCCCCCCTTGGTGGAATAGCCCTGACATCATGGCCTCATCTGTCATGTCATGCCCCCCTTGGTGGAATAGCCCTGACATCATGGCGTCAGCTGTATGTGCAAGTGTGTTCCCAGAAAGGGCCATGGGTGCGTGCTGACAGATGGCCAGTGGGGCATGGCGCACCCATTGGCCAAAAAGTCAGGTGCAGAAGAAGGCATGAAGAGGACTGCAAAAACATCACTCACCCTGACGACCCGAGTGAGGTCGTTGAATTTCTTGCAGCACTGCAATGGAGTCCTGACCACCAAGCTGCTGGAGTTCACCCTCTGAGTGATGGCCCTCCATGCTCTGCGGTAATCCTGCTGACAAGGCCTCCTGCCATTGTCCGCGTACAGGACCGCTCAACGGCACTCCACTCCCCCTACCAATGCATCTAATGCATCATCCGTGAAGCGCTCTGCTCTTTGCCTTGCCCTCTCCATCCTCAGAAAGTTTTTAGTGCCAAACAAAACACAGCGCCGAAATTCAGTTCTGCAGGGCGCAGAGTGTGGCTGCTTATCCTTCTGGACCCACCCCTTTAAGAGCTGGCCGGCTCCTGGCTCTCTCGTGATCATCGATGATTGACTGCGCCTGCGCTGCACCCGGTCACCCCGATATTGAGTTGCACCGCCATGTTAGTGCCCTAAGTCTACCGTGCAACGCCTGATTTAGCGCCGCGATCACCTTAGGGGCGCTACGACCCAATATCGCGCTAGGTGGCGCTAAATTGCGCCTGGCGCAAAACTTTGCGCAGCGCCAAGTCTAACGCCCCAAGCGGGGCTATACCCAATTTCTAGGCCATAGAGTCATAACGGCACAGAAGGAGGCCATTCGGCCCATCGAGTCCATGAATAATTCGTTAGAAAAAGGTGTAGTGCCACGATACCTAAATTTAAGAAAGCAGATAGAACATGTCCAGGGATCTATAGACCAGTCAGTTTAACATCGGTCGTAGGAAAAATAATGGAATCCTTGTTAAAGGAGAAAATAGAAAAACATCTAGAAACCAAAAATATAATAATGAATAGTCAGCATGGATTTCAAAAGGGAAAATTTTGGTTGACCAACCTCATTGAATTCTTTGAAGAGGTGACAGAGAGAGTAAACAAGGGTAATGCAGTAGATGTAATTTATCCAGATTTCCAAAAGACCTTTAATAAGGTGCGATGCAATAGACTAATGAATAAGGTCAGAGCAAATGAAGTCAGGGAACAGGTAGCAAAATGAATAGCTAGCTGGCTGCATGACAGAAAGCAGAGAGTAGGGGTAAAGGGAAGCTATTCAGAGCGGCAGAAGGTGGAAAGTGGTGTCCCGCAAGGATCAGTGCTGGGACCACTGTTGTTCACAATTTATATTAACGATTTAGACTTTGGAATCAAAAACACAATTTCTAAATTTGTGGATAATATCAAATTGGGGGGAGGGGGTTAGTAAATATTGAGGAGGACTGCAGCAAATTACAAGAAGACATTAATAAACTTGCAGAATGGGCATATAATTGGCAAATGAATTTCAACACAGAGAATTGTGAGGTATTACATTTTGGGAGGAAGAATAAGGAGTTCACATGTTACTTGGAAAATAAGAATCTAAATGGGGTAGAGAAGCAAAGGGATCTGGGAGTACAAATACACAAATCACTAAAAGTAGCGATGCAGGTTAATAAGGCCATAAAAAAGCAAACCAAGCACTCGGGTTTATTTCTAGAGGGATAGAATTGAAAAGTAGAGAAGTTATCCTAAACTCGTATCGAACCTTGGTAGGACCACACTTGGAGTACTGTGTACAATTCTGGTCATCATATTATAAAAAGAATATAGAAGGACTGGAGAGGATGCAAAAAATATTTACAAGGATGATACCAGAAATGCGAGGTTATACCTATCAGGAAGGGATGAACCGGCTGTGTCTCTTTTCTCTTGAAAAGAGAAGGCTGAGGGGGTGACCTAATAGAGGTCTTTAAAGTTATGAAAGGTTTTGACACAGAGAGAATGTTTCCCCTTGTGGGGAAGAGCAAAACTAGAAGCCATCAATATAAGATAGTCACCAAGAAATTAAATAGGGAATTCAGAAGGAACTTCTTTACCCAGAGAGTGGTGAGAATGTGGAACTCGCTGCCACAGGGAGTGGTTGAGACGAATAATATAGATGGATTTAAGGGGAGACTAGATAAGCATATGAGGGAGAAGGGAATAGGGGGTTATGCTGATAGAGTTAGATGAGGAAGGATTGGGGGAGGCTCGAGTGGAGCATAAACACCGGCATGGACTGGTTGGGCTGAATGGCCTGTTTCTGTGCTGTATTTTCTATGTAATTCTATGTAAAAACGCATCAGAATGTGTATCATGGGCATTTGCATTGTAAAGCTGGCAGTAGAGAGTACATAGTTCTGAGTTATTCCCGAATCACTTCCAGGTATAATCTGCTCTTGAACAGAGTTCAAGAGATCATTCCCCTCCAAAGAGAGGCTGATTATCTCTACATTTCATTCAGTTTTGAAAATCTTTGTTTCAGAGCAAAGGTTTTACAATGCAATAAAAGTGAATCTCAGCCTAACGCTGCATGAAACTTTTCACACATTTTTAAGTTCAAATCAATACAACAACTGGAACTGACACTTCTGAGCACCCACATCATAGCAAGTCTTCCCAAGACAATTGCACACTGAGCAGGAATAAAGCTCACGGAAGTCACCAAAGATGTGGTCAAAGAGATAAGTTTTAAGGAAGTTTTTGAAGGTGGGAAGATATTTAACAAGGATGAGGGGTTTTCTGAAGATAATTTTATAGTGCAGAATTAGTAAACAAGAAGAATTTTTTCAAGTCAATATAAATAAAGAAAGAACTTTCATTTATATCGTACTGGAAAATGAACTCCAGTCAAGGTTGGTGAGGATGGGATAATGGGTGAGAAGGATAGAATGCGAGTGACGGAGTTTTGGATGAGTTGGAATTTGTGCTGGAGTAGGGTGGAGCTAGGCGTGTTGGACAGAGTTGCAAATGGAATTAAGAAACAAGGAATCTGTTTTGTAAATAATCACATCATTATGCAGTTATTGAGACCATTAAATTACAAACCATGTTGAAAACTGGGATAACTGCTTGTTTTTCTTATCCTAGGTTAATACTACCTTACACCCATTCTGGAATAATGATCGAGAAAGTCAGCAATTACACCCGTATCACTGCAAAGATCGGCCTGACTCTCATGTGGAATGGAGATGATGCCCTCATGGTATGAGAATTTCTACATTAGCTGAAATTTAAACAGATATAGTATTACAACACTAAACATGTTTCACCATTCTATTTTCATAGAGTTCTTGCTGTGTTTCAAATTCCTTATCATATGTAAATGATGGATGTTGTGTTTTTCCCTTTCCTCCTCCTCATCAGTTCCTTTCTTAGAACCATTTTCCTTTCCTTAATTGAGAGAGCAGGCAGGTGCCTGATTCCTAGGCATCTGACGGTGCTGCTCTTCAGCCAACTGTTGAGTCATTTGAGGCTGATGCAGTTTGACTCTTCCTCTAATTTTCATTTGATCTTCTTTCTGTAACCAACTGCCTCCTCAAACGTCTCTCCCCAAACACCAAGTGTGAAGAGTTCATGGATTTCTTTGCAACTGAAATCGAGTATCTCTGTGCAACCTCTTCCACTATATCCACCCCTTCCCCTTGGCCCCAGTCTGCTGCAGCCTTCCATGCTTCTTCTTAGGCTGCCCCTCGGAACCGAGGATGACTTGCTTCCACATTAAAAATGAGTTCTCAGGTTACTGATGAGTCCAATGCCGAACCTACAGTCTCTGTCACAGGTGGGGCAGACGGTAGTTGAAGGGGCGGGTGGGTGGGGTGCTTGGGTTGACGTGCGCTCCTTGCACTGCTTGCGCTTGGCTTCTGCTTGCTCCCGGCGAAGAGACTCGAGGTGTTCGGCGCCTTCCCGGATGCTTCTCCTCCACTTTGTGCGGTCCTGGGCCATGGATTCCCAGGTGTCAGTGGGGATGTTGCACTTTTTCAAGGAGGCTTTGAGAGTGTCTTTGAAGTGTTTCCTCTGCCCACCTAGGGCTCTCTTGCCATGCCGGAGCTCCGAGTAGAGCGCTTGTTTTGGGAGTCTCGTATCGGGCATGCAGACGATGTGACCCGTCCATTGGAGCTGATCGAGCGTGGTCAAAGCTTTGATGCTGGGGATGTTGGCCTGAGCGAGAACACTGACGTTGGTGCGCCTATCCTGCCAATGGATTTGCAGGATCTTGCAGAGGCAGCGTTGGTGGTACCTCTCCAGTGCTTTGAGGTGCCTGCTGTACATGGTCCATGTCTCTGAGGCATACAGGAGGGCGGGTATCACTGCTGCTCTGTAGACCATGAGCTTAGTGCTGGGTTTGAGGCCCTGGTCTTCAAACACTCTCTTCCTCAGGCAACCGAAGGCTGCACTGGCTCACTGAAGGTGGTGTTAGACTTTGTCATCGACGTCTGCCCTTGTTGACAGTAGGCTCCCATGCACTATAGCTCTGAACCCCCATCTCTATGCATCTTCTCCCCATCTCTCTTCCTGCCCTCTCCAAGTTTATATCGGCTATGAGACCCACCTCCATCTCCTTTAATCCTCTTTCCACTCAACATCAGACCACCCAAGTATCTTTCCTGCCCCCATGCTAGCTTATGTTGTCAGTAATTCCCTATCTTCAGCACTGTCCTTCTTTTCAAAACTGCCGTGATCACCCCCATTTTGAAAATTATTTTTTCCATCCTTAACAATTAGTACTCCATCTCCAAAGCCCCTTTCATCTCAGGACCATGAATGTTTCGTCACCTTTGCCCATCTTTCCCCTAACAGTGTGTTTGAATCCATCCAGTCCAGTATCTGAGCACCACACAGCAGCAAATCAGCCCGAACCAAAGTTATGACAAACATCCTCTGTGACTGTAACCATGGTGCTTTTTCCATCCTTGCCCTCTTGACTTCTCTGCAGTGTTTGACATGGTCAATAATGCTACCCTCCTCTAATGCTTCTCTTCTGTTGTCCAGATCTGCGGAATTTTCCTTGCATTGTTCCAGTCTTACCTGAACATATTGGCCTAGAAATTCACTAGCCTTAGCGCCGCTTTTGAGGCGCTAGAGGGACTAGCGCCAGAGTTATGGCCAGTTTAAAAATTCCCTGGGGCCCTAAATCGGCGTTGCACCGGTAGCGCTGCGCCGGCACCGATGACGTCATCGGTGTGCGCAGCGTCCCGGTTGCCGTGGTAACCCGCCCGAACTCCGAAATTGACTTGCGGCCGCCTCGCCCGTGGCAGCCGCAAGCAACGTTCTGGCAGAGGTGCCTTACTCCAGTTTGCGCCGGCGCATTAAAGGCCCCGCGGCGGCCGGCCACTTTCCCGCCGGCCGCCTGCCCGCAGCTCCCTCCCCGGACTTCCCCCCCCCCCCCCCCGGAACAGATGCAAGCCCGGCACTTGTCCGAGGTGCCGGGCTCATTTTTAAGCTGATTTGCGCGGGCCGCGGCCGGGTGCAGGCAGCTCCTCCTTAACGGGAGGAGGAGGCCTGCACGTCCCCAGCCTGCCGCACCGCATCGGGTGCCGCAGCGCCGGAATTGCGGCGCGAAACGGCAGTTAGCGCCGATGTACCGCCGCAAAGACCCTTCAGTAGCGTCGGCAGCCGTTTGGGCGCGGCGCCACTGAATTTTTGGCGCGCGCAGGGGACTTAGCGCCGGCACTAACTTCCGGCGCTAAAGCCCTGGCTAAGCCAAAACCCAATTTCTAGGCCATTATGGTCACTGTTTGCAAAATGCTCCCTTACTGTCAGATTATTAATTAATTCTGGCTCATTACGATGTCTAGTATGGACTGTTCCCTTGTTGGTTCTAAAACATATTTGAAAGCTGTCCTGGATACGCTCTATAAATTACGATGAGCTATTTTGCATCTCCCAATCTATGTGAAAATACATGCTTCTCTGGTCTCCGTATTTAATCATCCCGCTACTACATCACTACTATAAGGAGATGTATAAACAACTCCCACCAGAGTCTTGAATCCTTTGCTGTTTCTTAATTCTACCAGAGTGTTTCCACTGCCTCATCACCCTTACTGATATTCTTTCTTTCAACTGCTGTAATACTGTCTTTTAGCAATATTGCTACTGCTACTTGTTACGTCCGTGTATAATCAGACACAGACTGCGGAGAACGGTACAAACGGTGTTTACTCAACGTGGCTCAGACTGCAACTGAACTGTACAGATTACTACTCAACGTTATATACAGGTGTGGTCACTGCCGGTACTACAGTATACATGAGCTGTAAAAAGTAGTTCCCTCCCTTAAAGGTACATACATTACAATTCCTCCCCTTTTAGATTAACAGTACCATAACACTCATTTAACAATTAAATATCAAACTAATTACAATTAACACTTTTAACATGCAACATTAGCTGAAAATAGTCTATTTATAAATTCAGTCTTTGGGGAGGCTTCCTGATCCTTTCTGGATAGCGCCTTTCCCAAGTGTCTTGCTCTTGGTGCGGAGGCGATTTTGGCCCCCTGTCGTCGGTTGGTTCATCAGCTTCCAATGCTACTGTTTCTGGGGTAGATGCTACCTGTACGTCGGGTTCATCACCAGGTACGTATGGGTGAGGCATGGGGTTGACTTGTTCCTGTGACTCTAGGACCTGGTCAGCATGGCGTCTCACGATGCTCTCCCCAACGTCCACTGTGTACATTAGTGGGCCCTGCCGTGTGCATATCGTTCCTGGCTGCCATTTTTCTGTTCGGTAGTCGCGGGCCAAGACTGGTTGCCCTACATTGAAGCTCCTTGTTGGCTTCTCATGGATGTGCTGGAATTGCTTACTCTCAACATCTCTTCGTACGTTTGGTCTGAGCAAATCCAGGCGAGATCTTAACCTTCGGTTAAAGAACATCATGGCTGGGGCCTGGTTGGTGACTGCATGTGTCGCATTCCAGTAGGCGAACAGGAAATTGTCCACCTTGTGCTGCAGCGGAATGTTGTCATTGTACATAGCCTTTATTGCCTTCTTAAAGGTTTGTACGAACCTCTCAGCCAATCCATTTGTGGCTGGATGATATGGGGCGGATGTGTAATGCCTTACCCCATTCTTTTTCAAGAACCTCCGGAACTCTTCGGACACAAACTGTGGTCCGTTGTCGGAGCAAATCTGTTCTGGCAAGCCATTCCTGGCAAAAATGGTCCGTAGGACTGCAATAGTTTTCTCCGTGGTGGTGGAGGACATTTTGATGACCTCAGGCCATTTCGAGTGCGCATCCACGGCTATTAAAAACATTGAGTCCATGAATGGACCAGCAAAATCAATATACACCCGTTGCCATGGAGATGAGGGCCACTCCCATGGGTGTAGAGGGGCCTGTGGTGGTGCATTTTGGACTTTCTGGCATCCTGAGCAGCTCTTGGTCAGGTCCTCGATTTGTTTATCGATTCCCAGCCACCACACATAAGCCCTGGCTAGGCTTTTCATTTTTACCCCTCCCAGATGACCCTCATGAAGCTCATTGAGCACTCTATCCCTTAACTTGGGTGGAATTACCACTCGGGATCCACACATCAAGGTCCCCCGGCACACTGACAGCTGTTCTCTCCTTGTTGAGAATGCTGGCAACAGTGAGTCGCCATGTGCTGGCCATCCCTTCACCGTCAAATCATATGCCCGAGACAGTGTCGGGTCATTTCGGGTTTCCTTTTCGATACAAGCGTTAGTTACCGGTAGGTATTCAACTATAGTTGAATGGAACATTTCGACAGGATCCACTGCTGGTGCTTCCTCCGCAGTAAGCAGTGGCAGGCGTGATAGCCCATCAGCATTTCCATGCTGTTTCGTGCCCTTATATTCAATCTCATAGTGGTGCGCCCCTAGAAAAAGTGACCATCTTTGTAGTCGTTGCGCAGTCATCGCCGGAACGCCCTTCTTTGGATTAAAAATAGAGACAAGAGGCTGGTGATCAGTCAGCAAGGTGAATTTCTGCCCGTGCAGATAGTGATTGAACTTTTTCACTCCCCACACTAGGCTGAGGGCCTCCCTGTCAATCTGGGCCGTCTGAGAATTTGTGCGACAGCACCGCTCCAATGCCGTAGCGTGACGCATCACATGCCAACCGAATTGGTAATGCTGGGTTGTAATGGGCCAATACCTCTTTCGATGTGATTAGTGTTTTGCTCTTCTGGAAAGCTCGTCTACATTCGTCACTCCACTTCCATGGCACCCCAGTTTGCAGTAGGGTGTTCAGTGGGTGTAGTATTGTAGACAAATTTGGCAAGAACTTATGGTAGTAGTTTACCAGCCCGAGGAACGACCTCAGTTGTGACACATTTTCTGGTGCTGGAGCCTTGACTACTGCCTCAATCTTCTCTGGGGACTTATGTAACCCCTCTTTATCGATAACGTGGCCACAATACAAGATCTGTTTTCTAAAAAACTCGCATTGGGGCGGTTAGCTCGGAGCCCATATTCCTGCAAGCTAGTGAGCACTTGCTGCAGGTTGGCAAGGTGATCACTGTCATTTTCGCCCGTGACCAGGATGTCGTCCAAATAACACTGGGTCCCTGGGATCCCTTGCAGGACTTGTTCCATTGCCCTCTGCGAAATAGCCGGAGCTGATGCTACCCCGAATACCAGCCGGTTGTATTGGTAGAGACCTTTATGGGTGTTGATTGTGAGGTATTTTTTTAATGCTTCTTCTACCTCCATTTGCAGATACGCCTGGGCCAGATCAATCTTAGTGAAGCGTTTCCCTCCAGATAGCGAGGCGAAAATATCTTCAATCCGCGGAAGTGGATATTATACAGTGTGAAGGACCAGGTTCACTGTTACCTTAAGTCCCCACAGATGCGAACCTTCCTTGGTTCCCCAGGCGTGCTGCTCAACGACTTTTTCATCACAGGGACGATGGGTGTAGCCCACTCGCTCCAGTCTACCTTGGGCAGTACACCTGAACGTTCCAGACTCTCCAGCTCTGCTTTGACGGCTGGGCGGATCGCATAAGGTACCAGTGTGGCCTCCTGTTATCAGATGCCCACTCTCACCTGCATGAAATCAGGATGTCCTCCAGTAATATCCTGAATAGGTCTCAAGCATAAAGTTGCTTGCTGCATTATTCACAGTACTGTAATACAGAGAGACATCCACCTTGAGGAGCAACAGCAGGAGTCCTCCAAATATTAGGAAGAGATCCCACAGGAGGCTGAAGCAGAAGAGAAGCCAGCACCAGTTGCCCTTTTACCATTTGCTAGAGCCACTCATCAAACTTTGATAAAGTAAACTCCCACCTCCCATTTCGTGCAATCCAATACAAACCACACCAGAACTAGGACCAGCCTGCTCGTTCCACAGCAACGCCATTCCTCAGTACATTTTTTACTTCAGCATCATCAATCAAAATTAAAACGCACAACATAAAAATTATTCAAATTTATTTCTTGATCAAAAATGGAAATGTCCCTCAAATAGTGACCTCTCCTAGTGCTCTCTTCCTATCACTGGTAGAGTTCTTGCTTTTCGCATGCTTCGTCTTGGTACTAACCCATTGGCGGGAGCAGGGAAGATGGCTGCTGGCTGAGTATCAGCAAGATGCTCCTGAGATCAAGATGGCTTTCAAACTCTGTGAGTAAGGCCCTCAGGTGGGCCTTGTTCAGGTTGCTGCTTTTCTACTGGCATAGAGGCAGCCTGGTCATAAGAACATAAGAACATAAGAAATAGGAGCATGAGTAGGCCATTCGGCCCTTCGAGCCTGCTCCGCCATTCAATGAGATCATGGCTGATCTACTGCCTCAACTCCATTCACCGGCCCTATCGCCATATCCCTTGATGCCCTTACTAGTCAGAAATCTATCGACTTCTGTTTTGAAAATACCCAATGACTGAGCCTCCACAGCCCTCTGGGGTAGAGAATTCCAAAGATTCACCACCATCTGTGTGAAGAAATTTCTTCTCATCTCAGTCCTGAATGACCTACCCTTTATCCTGAGGCTGTGGCCCATGGTTCTAGACACCCCAGCCAAGGGAAACATTCTCCCAGCATCCACCCTATCAAGCCCTGTAATAATTATGTATGCTTCAATGAAATTCCCTCTCATTCTTCTGAATTCAAGAGAATACAGGCCTAGTTTACTCACTCTCTTCTCATACGACAGTCCCGCCATCCCAGGAATCAATCTTGTGAACCTTTGTTGAACTCCCTCTATGGCAAGTATATCCTACCTTAAGTAAGGAGACCAAAATTGTACACAGTACTCCAGGTGTGGTCTCACCAAGGCCCTATATAATTGGAGTAAGACTTCTTTACTCCTGTACTCAAATCCTCTTGTAATGAAGGCCAGCATACCATTTGCCTTCCTAATGGCTTGCTGCACCTGCACATTCACTTTCAGTGACTCATGTACAAGGACACCCAGGTCCCTTTGAGCATCTGCATTCTCCAATCTTTCACCATTTAGGAAATACTCTGCTTTTCTGTTTTTTCTACCAAAGTGGATAACTTCACATTTATCCACATTATATTCCATCTGCTATGTTCTCGCCCACTCACTGAGCCTGTCGAGATCCCCCTGAAGCCTCTTCACATCCTCTTCACAACTGACACTGCCACCTACCTTTGTATCATCAGCAAATTTGGAAATGTTACATTTAGTCCCCTCATCCAAATCATTGATATAGATTGTGAACAGCTGGGGCCCAAGCACCAATCCTTGCGGTACCCCACTAGTCACAGCCTGCCATCCTGAAAAAGACCCGTTTATCCCTACTCTTTGTTTTCTGTCTGTTAACCAATTCTCAATCCATGCTAGTATATTACCCCCAATTCCATGTGCCCTAATTTTGTTCACCAACCTCTTGTGTGGGACCTTATCAAAGGCCTTCTGAAAATCCAGATACACCATATCTACCTGTTCCCCTTTGTCTACTCCACTAGTTACATCCTCAAAGAACTCCAATAGGTTTGTCAAACAGGATTTACCTTTCATAAATCCATGTTGATTCTGCCCAATCTTACTATTAGTTTTTAAGTGCCCAGTTATAATCCTTTATAATAGATTCCAGCATTTTCCCAACTACTGATGTGAGGCTAACAGGTCTGTAGTTCCCCATTTTCTCTCTCCCTCCTTTCTTAAATAGCGGGGTTACATTTGCTATCCTCCAATCTGCAGGAACTGTTCCAGAATCTATCCCAATTGCCACCTCTTTCAAAACCCTAGGATGTAGGTCATCCGGTCCTTGGGATTTATCGACTTTTAGTCCATTAATTTTGCTAGTACTGTTTTTTTACTCGTAATAATTTCTTTAAGTTCCTCATTCTCGCCAGACCCTTGGTTTTCTCGTATTTCTGGGAGGTTTTTTGTGTCTTCTTCCGTGAAGACAGAAACAAAGTATTTATTTAATTTCTCTTCCATTTCCTCATTCCCCATTATAAATTCTCCCGTCTCTGACTGTAAAGGACCTACATTTACCTTCACCAGTCTTTTCCTTTTAACATACCTATAGAAGCTTTTACAATGCGTTTTTATATTTTTCGCTAGTTTTTGCTCATATTCCATTTTCCATTTCTTTATCAATTTCTTGGTCCCCCTTTGCTGATTTCTAAAAAGATCCCAATCCTCAGGCGGGCCACTTTTTCTGGCAACTTTATAAGCTTCCTCCTTTGACTTAATACTAGCTTTAATTTCTTTTGTTAGCCATGGTTGGATCACTTTTCCTTTTGTGTTTTTATGCCCCAGAGGAATATATGTTTGTTGCTTTCTCTCATGTTCGTGGGCAGTCATAGGTGTGGGTCTCAGGCTACCGTGGATATGTTGAAGAGCCATCAACATCAGCCTTGTGCAACTCCATCCGGTATCTGCTCCCTGCCGCCCTGACACAGATTTGTGGGTGAGCAGACACCATCGCAGGAGTGACATCTTGTAAGCTCCTGTCTTAATTGGCCAATCTCATTAGCAAGCCCTCCCACTGAGGAGGTAACATTGCAAGCGAAGGCTTGAATTGCTATTCAGCATTCATGAGAGATGCTATGACTGGCATAATGGCCATGAGGGGCTGAATTGCAGATGGCCGATGAGCTGTTTTTCATTTCAAGGCTACAGCACTTTTTCAGTGTAATGCATTAGTACCCCACACATGCATGTTTTGGACACCTCCATGTTTTGGAAGCTGTGGGGCAAATCACCCAATGACTAACAACTTTTCATGCTCTGAAAGCATTCTTCTTTCAAAAGTTGGGTTCTGGAGATCTGGATTCCAGGAACCACCAGTGCTGATGGGGGTGAGCTCTCCCTCCATCAAGGTGCGTTCTCTTCCTCATCGACCATCTTCCCCCATCCCTGCTCACCTATGCTCTGTGCATCATCGATCGTGCTATTCTCAAACAGACTGCCTAAATACCCAGAGCGAATGGATGATGCTTGCTCAATCATGATGATGTGATGAAGTTTGTGGTGAGAAACTTGGTGACTGGACTTGTGAGGGCTCTGGGACAGCCATACTTGCAGAGACATAAAAACAGCAACAATTTTCATTTATATGGCGTCTTTAATGGAAAACATTCCAAGGCACCTCACAGAGACATAGGGCTGGATTTTCATTTAGAAGTCGGGAAGGAGGCGGGACTACAACTTTCGGGTTTTAGTCCCGCCTCCATCGAGATGTGGCCAATCCACGCGATTTTCCCTTGATTGACCTTGTTGAGACCACCCAGCGGGCTCAGCAGGCCAATTAAGGGCCACCCGGCAACAGGTGACGTCACAGACTGAAATTTCATCTGTCAAGACGTGTTGACAGATGAAACATCAGTGTTTCACAGCTGTTTGAAGCTGTCAAACACTGACAGTCTTACTCCTAACCTGAGTCCTTCTACGCAGACTCAGTAAGAAATCTCGCCGGCACTGAAAGCTGAAGGCTGTCACTTTTGACAGCTCGCGGCCATTCTGCTTTCTGTGTCGGCTGAATGATGGACTCCCGAAGCCTAGAGGAAGGAAGGCTGTGAAGGTAAGTACAGGTAATTTAAACTTCTTTACACACTTTAGACACACCAAACACACTTACCTTTGCACTCATGCACCCATCACTCACCTGAACACCGACATCTCGACCCCTCCAAGTCCTTCAACCCGACGGCCCGCCTCCTCTAACCTGGCGTGGTTTGGAGCCGTCGGGAATCCCACACGACACCCTTCAAAATAGGAATTAGGCTAAAAACTGCCTGTTAACTACCTGTTAACAGGCAGTTAATTGGCACTAATCTCTTCCCGCCTCGGGTCGGCGGGTCCCAGTGCGGGGCGGATACCCGCCTCCTTTGAAACTTACGTGGAGGTGGGTTTTGGGCGGGATGGTGTCAGGACCCCCGAATTCGGGATTTTTGCCCCCCGCACATCTAAAAGCCCGCCTCACGGCACACTGAAAATCAACCCCATAATTTTAATAAAAGAATGCTGAGCCATACAAGAAGATATTTAGATAGGGGAGCAAAACCTTGGTCAAAGTGTTGGGTTTTAAGGAGGGGTTAAAGGAGGAGAAGGAGGCGGAGAGGCGGAGGGGTTTAAGGAGGGAATTCTAGAGTCTCGGGCCTAGACGGATGAAGACATAGCCGCCAATGGTGGTGTGAAGGGAGGGTAAGTTGCATCAGAGGAACAGAGAGTTCAGGGGGGGAGGAGGTTGTAGTGTTGTAGGAAGTTACAGATATAGGGTGGGATGAGGCCATGAATTGGTGTGAAGATGAGGATGTAAATTTTAAGGGTGAGATAATAAGGGATTGGGAACCAATGTAGATCAGCAAGGCCAGGAGTGATGGGTGAACAGGACTTGGTGCAGGATAGGATACAAGCAGCAGAGTTGAGCTGAAGTTTACAGAGGGTGAAGGATGAGAGGCTGACCAAGAGAGCATTGGAATAGTTTAGAGTGGCGATGTGGTAGAGATGGTATCCTGATTAGAGAGATTCAAATATTTGAAACATAGTGTTGTTGAACCTTTTACATCCAGCTTAACCATCAGACAGGGCCTCAAATTAACATTTCATCTGAAAGACAGCAACTCTGACGATCTATTAAAATAATTTCCATTCAATGTTTTCTATTAATGCTCTGGTATTGTTTTTACGTTAGTCAAGAGTTGACAAGAAAGACCACCACCTATTGGATAGTTGAAATTCTAACACTTGACAATTGACACTTTGGGGGCGATTTTGCCAGCCCTGGGGAGGCGGGTATGGAGGTGGGACTGCCGGGAAACTGGCAGAATCTTGGGGCGGGTGCCCATCCCGCCCCCAACCCGCCTCCGTGCCATCTTCCCAGGAGGCGGATACTTGACCCGCGCTGGGAGCCACCTCTTCGAGGCAGGAAGGGAATTAGTGCCAAATAACTGCCCGTTAACAGGTAGTTAACAGGCAGTTTTTTGGATAATCCCTATTTTGCCACCTAAAGTGTGAGCTTCCCAACAGCTCCGAACCTCGCCAGGGTCAACGAGGCGAGCCGTGGGTCTGCGGGGGTCGAGGGGCTGAGATATCCAGTGTGCAGGTGAGTGATGGGTGCATGTGTGCAGAGGTAAGAGTTTGAGGTGAGTCTTAAGTGTTTTAAAAGCTTTACTTACCTTTGCTTCTTCCTCCAGGCTTCATCCCTTCAGGTCTCGGGAGTCCCTCATCTCACCGGCAGAGAAAGCAGAATGGCCGCTGCATTCTTCAATGCAGCAGCCTTCTGCTTTCTGCTCAGGATAGATCTCGAAGTAAGCCTGTGTCCCAGGTCTCAACTTAGAAGACAGATTGTCAGTGTTTGACAGCTTCACAGAGCTGTCAAATGATGACAATTCATCTGTCAAAAGCTCTTGACAGGTGAAACGTCATTCGCTGACGTCATCTGTCACCGGCTTTCCCTTAATTGGCCTGCTAAGCCCGCTGGGCCTCCATCACGTCCCCATTGGCAAAATCACCCCCTTGGAATCTAAAACCTGTGTATGGTCAATGCTGCCATCTGGTGGGGATACATTGGCAATATCATTTATCAATCGAAGCCATAACTGATGTAAACTATTGCAATGAGCATAGTGTTACTCATATTAACAAAAAAAATTATAAATATAAAATTATATCCCAAGAATATTGTTATTAAAGGTGATTCATTTTTAACTGTTGCATCCCAAACCCAGCAGCCCCATTCTTTCTACCTAGGACAGCTGGAGCGACAGATTTAACAGCAATTGATGGAAATTGGGTCTGGATAGGCAGGAGCAGCTGCATTGTGAGAGATCAGTCCACAATCGAAACAGTGGCTCTGGCAGGAAAGCCACTTTATATCCAGCCTGCTGGATATAAAGTTATAGCAAAAGAAAATAATTCATCACTTACATGTTTTTAGTTGACACAATTTTAGTGATTCTATCATTAATGACACTTAAATCATTCAGCTTCTTCAAAACTTTCTCATTGAAAGAATTTTTTAAATATTTTTCATAATTTACTTGAAATGTAGCTCACATTGCATTTTCTAATGTTTTTCTCTTTTGCATTAGCTTGAACTAGACCAGCGGTTTGTCAATACAACATGCGGGTTGTGCGGTGATTTCAACGGCATCCGTGATAATGAATTTTTTTCAAATGGTACGTGTAATGGGCACTACCCATCACATTTGATTGTGTTATGTTTATTACTAGATGCATGTTGTTGATTTATTGCCCATCACTGATTACAGGCTACCACCTGACTCCTATCCAATATGGAAACTTGCAGAAACTGAATGGTCCCATGGAGCAATGCAAAGACATACCCTTATCTGATAATGACAAAAATTGTTCAGAATTTGTAAGTGAATGTTTCTCCTTAATTAAACCTCCTTCTGGCTTGAACCTGTTTTATCTCACAGAATTCTTAGGGGGAAAATTTGGTAGCTTAACACCTCCCGTTAGCACCTGCAGATGGCAGTAGTGGGGCGTTGATGCAGTAGCAAGGCAAATCCAGCACCGCACGGCAAATCCGCCCCCCCCCCACGTTGCACCGCTGGCACGAGGTACCACTGGGGACTTCCAAGCCAGGCAGATTGTGACGTCAGTGAGTGTGCAACGCTCATTGGATGCCCGATCTGGAAAATTCATTGTCGCCACTTACCTTAGCGCCTCGACCAGACAGTGACAGGGAGAGCTGGCGTGCAGCTGCAGGAAGCCGACTCCAATGACGTTATTTAAAGGCATCAGTAATAATCACTCGCAGCTGTCAGAGCAGGTTAGTTTCAGTGGTTTCTTGTCAGTTTCACCCAGTAGAACAGTTTGTAATTTCAAGCTACTTTTTTAGCAGCAGTCTTCTGGCAAGTGCAAAGTAGCTACATTTATTGCTCAAAGAGTCAAACTGCTACACTGAGCAACATTATTGGGGGCTGTACTGGAATACCACCTCACCCTCCAGAATCTACAGCGGAGGGAGTCTGGCACTAATTCTCAAACTTTTCTAAAGATACCACCCATTCCTGGGCTATAATGAATTTCTAGCCTTAAGTTTCTAATCTATCTATTCATTTTCACAGTTAATTAATAGTTATTAAAGGCTGTGAATTTAGGTGGGACAGTGAATAAGTAAACTATTCTTACATAGAATGTACAGCACAGAAACAGGCCATTCGGCCCAACTGGGCCAGGCTGGTGTTTATGCTCCACATGAGCCTCCTCCCACCCCTCTTCGTCTAAGCCTATCAACATAACCAATACTTTTCCCCATCATGTATTTATCCAGCTTCCCCTTAACTGCATCTATGCTATTCGGCTCAACTACTCCTTCTCATAACAAGTTCCATATTCTGACCACTCTCTGGGTAAAGAAGTTTCTCCTGTATTCCCTATTGGGTTTATTAACGACTATCTTATATTTATGGCCCCCTGAATTTTGGTCTTCCCCACAAGTGGAAACACCTTCTCTTTGTCTACCTTATCAAACCCTTTTATACTCTAAAGACCTCTATCAGGCCACTCCTCAGACCTCTCTTTTCTAGAAAAAAGAGCCCCAGCCTGTACAGTCTTTCCTGATACGTGGAACCTCTCTGTTCTACTATCATCCTTGTAAATCTTTTTTGCACTCTCTCCACTGCCCTATAACCTTTTTTATAATCTGGAGACCAGAGCGGTGCACAGTACTCTTAAGTGTAGTCTAACCAAGGTTTTGTACAAGTTTAGCATAACTTCTTACACCACTAGCACCTTGGATTGAATGTTGCCCAGACTGTTGCGGGATTATAGCTTCTTTTCTGCAGGATAATCTTAGTTCTAAGTAGGCACAGGTCCACAGCACAAAACTGGTATTAACTCAGCAAAATTGGCATTAAATTGAAATTCTCACTGAGAAAGGCCACAAGGCGTATGATTGGACTAGAATACACCCAGGACTCCTCAAGGACATGAGATAAGGAATAGGCAAGGCTCTAGCTAATATTCTCAGGATTTTCAGAAATATATGATGAAGTATATTATTTTTGATATCCAAAAAAGGAGTGAAAGATGAACCTGGAAATTATAAGTCAGTAAACCTAACCTCAGTCATGGGTTTTATGGGATTCTGTCAGTGTTAATGGAGCCCAGAGGCTGTAAATCAAAATAGATTTAGAAGCAGGAAGTTGTGCCCCACCAATCTATTAGAAGATCATTAAGTTAACAAGAATAATTCAGTGAATACAATCTTTTGGATTTTTAGAATAGATTTGATAACTTTCCCATTGAATTAATCGCAAATTAACTGGTAGCAGAGGGTGATGGTAAATCAGAAAAGCTATCGTTGCGAAAGTGGGTCTGTTTTGGGTCTCTTGCTGTTAACACTAATAATTTAGAAAAGGGAATTTCTTGTAATATTACAATGTTTGTTAAAGCAGAGAAGTTATGTTAAAATTTATCGAAGTTTGGTTAGGCCACACATCTGGTCTCCATATTATAAAGTGTTTGATAGGGTAGACGTAGAGAAAATGTTTCCACTTGTGCAGAAGATCAAAACTAGAGGTCATAAATATAAGATAATCACTAATAAATCCAATAAGGAATTTAGGAGAGACGTCTTTACCCAAAGAGTGGTAAGGATATGGAACTCACTACCACAAGGAGCATTTGAGGCAGATAACATCGATGTATATAAGGGGAAGCTGGATAAGCACATGAGGGAGAAAGGAATAAAAGGGTATGCTGATAGGGTTAGATGAGGAGGGATGGGAGGCAGTTTGTGTGGATCATAAAAGCTGGCATAGACCAGTTGGATCGAATGGCCTGTTTCTGTGCTATAGACTCGATATAACTCGATGTAAATGGCCTTTTCTAATTTTATACTTTCAAATATTCAGGATGGCAGGTGTTTAGAACGATAATGTTACATTGGTACAGAAAGTGTGCTCTTCTGAGGTCAGGGTAGAGAGATTCTTATTCTAACTCATAGTACTTAATGCAGATACTGGTAGCAAAGGTGCAAGCATCTCTAGCACTGACATTCCACACCTTTCTGACAAGAAATATTTACCAAGTACATTAAAAAGTAAACCTTTTAAAGGTTGATGTACAGATAATGTTTGTATATGTCCTTCACTAAATAACTTCCTTTTCTCTTCAGGAATCCATGTGTGAAAGGGTACTCACAGAGCCAGGTTTTTCTAACTGCTATGATATCTTAGATTTAGCACCTTTTATCAAAAGCTGCATGCTGGACTTGTGTCTGTGTAAGGATTTAAAAAAATCATCATCCTGCATCTGCAATACCTTATCAGAATTTTCTAGACAGTGTGCCCATGTTGGAGGGAAACCCAGCAACTGGCGAAAGGAAGAAATGTGTGGCAAGTACCTTTAAAATCGATCACTCTCAAACGCTCTTAATAAAATCACAAATGCATTTATTTACTTATGGAAATGACGAAGACACTAAAAGTTGGCTGTTTTTCTCTATTGCAGAAGAGACATGCCAGTTTAATATGACCTATGAAGAGTGTGGTATTCCATGTGCAGACACATGCTCAAATCCTGATCGGAGCCAGATGTGTGAGGACCACTGCATTGATGGCTGCTTCTGTCCTCCTAGTAAGATACAATACCTCAGAAAATATAATTCATTTAAATAATAACTGCAGATGATGGTGTTTGCCTTGTCTAATGAAGGTGAGGAGGATGTTTCATGTGACTATAGGCCCATTTGGTAAAATCGGCACCCGTAGTGACCTCCGGCGAGCTGGCACCTGCGCTACCCTGTCCCCCTGCCCTGGCTGCATGCCACTTATGCCCGGTGACTCACCACGTGCAGATGCTGCCTCTGTCTTACCCTCTAAATGATACACAATGTCGGTATCTGAGCTGGTGGCAGCGAGTGTGAAATCGAGTGACAGTGCTGTGTCTTCAGCATCACTGCCTTCTTCCTTTTGCAGTTCCTGCTCCTCCACCAGTACCTGGCCAGGTGTCAGTTCTTGGCTCTCTGAAAGGAGAAAGGCACAAGGGTAGTGTTGTGGTGAGAGGAGGGAGGGAAAGCAAGAGGTGCATGCTTACACCATCTGCAGCTTGTAAATCAGAAGAGATTGTGGGATGAGGGGGAAGTGTGATATGAGAAGGAGGATTAGGTATGAGGCTACCAACATCTTGCATTGTTTCGGCCACACCGCTGACCACAGGCTCAGTGATGGCTGCTCTAATAATCTTCAGTACCGTCTCCTCCATTGGGGTGCGGTCATGCAGGCGCGCCTGACTCCTTGCAGGTAGCGCCTGCTGCCTCCGGTTGTGAGCCACCTTGTCCTGCAACAGAGAGGGAAGTGTATCAGTGAGTGTGGTGCAATATGTTTGGGTTATGTGCCTGTCATGGTTGAATAGCTGGCAGTGTGTGCAAGCTGTGAGATGTGGGTGTGAGGCTTGCAACAGTGCCAAGTGTGTGAGGGTGAGGTGAAGCTTGGAATGTTCGGTATGAGTGGTGATTGATAGAAATAGACAACGGCTATCTGCTCCCATTGGATTCTCCGACTTTGTCTGGAGGGCCTCCTGGCCCCCTGTGGCAATAGGACCCCTCTCCTCCTGTCCTTCCCCTACACCAAGGCCTTCAGTCCTGCTTCACAGAACCTTGGCACCCACTCTCTGCCATGTTTCGCCATTACTCTGTGTTGTTTCTGCTCCGATTCTGTTCCCCAGCCAGTTGAATCACCTGCTGCAGCCAGAATGCACCCCCCCCCTTTAAGAGGGGACGCCACAATCATAGGGTTGTACTATATTACAGAAAGCCATAAAAAGAGATTTGTAACAGAGGCAGTCATGCTATTTGAGAGTGTTATAAAGCAGGGTGTGCAACATCAAAGAATTATAATGAGACAGCCTGACTACAACACTTGCATTATGAATAACTGAGCCATATCACAAAATCAACTGGGAAAAGTCTGTATGTTAGGAATCTGAGCATATCTAACATATATCTTATATTTTAGATACTATTTTTGATGATATTTCCAACGCTGGATGCATCCCAAAAGAACAATGTCCCTGTACCTACAATGGGTTATCTTATGATCCTGGAGAGTCCTATTCCACCAAATGCAGTAAATGGTAAAAAGTGTTGACTTTTGCTAAAGATTCTGATAAATTGGTATGCTCGTTTTTTTTGGGAGGGGGATATAATTTGTCATTTATTGTTTCTTAATCTTCACTCTTTTTAATCTGATAGCATTTGTAATGGAGGGCAGTGGTCTTGTGCTGATCTGCCATGCCCTGGGATCTGTTCTGTTGAGGGAGGAGCTCACATTAATACATTTGATGAAAATTATTACACATTCCATGGAAGGTGCCATTATGTTCTTGCTAAGGTAAGGATTACTAGAGACTTAGTAAACTGGAAATTACCAGCACCAACAAGTTTAACCTGCCAATACTATTGCGGTGTTGCTGGCAGAACATAGATGTTACAGTGAGAGAGTTGTTCTTGATGTGTTTCTATCTTATTTCTGTCTTCAATGCAGTGTTAAAATTCTTCCAGGACATTTCAGTGATTGAAACATTAAAAAATCATTTTCACAAAGCACTGAAGATAGGAATCCTGTATGTGCCCAATTCATTGCATACATAAAATGAAACAAAAATATGACTTGTAAGAATACTGGAGAATGTGTTGCAGCACTAATACACAGTGGCACAGAGTGAGTGAAAAGTTGTAGGCTTGTTCCCTTGACTAAGTTTGTGATCTCATCTGTTCTGTGGGGGTCCATCTTCATGGGGTGGAAGGAGGTATCTGAGGGTGAGTGTCCTCCGGGTGCATCTCCTACTGACCAGCTTATTAGTGGGAGCCTGTGAGCTGCTCTCTAGCCCATCCTTCAAACTGCATGAGGTGTATGGCTCTGTGAGACCTGTAAGGGAGGGAAAACAACAGAGGTATGTGCATTGCATAAGGGCAAGCTAAAAAAATCTTCAAATTCCTCGGGGGAGAAGTTAAAGTTAGACAGTGTCATGCAAGTTAAGTTATTTGGTTTGTTTACCATTGTCAAGGTTGCTATTTGGCCTTATTCTTCTAATCTTTAATCTAGGACTACACAAATACTCGATTCACTGTCCTAGGAGAACTGCAGCCATGTGGCATTACTGAGTCTGAGACATGCTTAAAGTCAGTATCACTGGCTATCAATAGAGCTCAAACTGTAAGTGATTCTCAATTAGCTTTCTGATGACTTAAATGATTTTGATACATATTTAGGGAAAAACAATTATCTAAAAATAATTGTATTTAGTAAGCATTGGTGGATTTTTTACAGATCATCTCCATTAACCCTACTGGCAGTGTCTCTGTCAATGGAATCTTGACCCAGTTGCCTGTAACTACCGGTAAGTTCAGTTGCTGTTTCCATGGCCTAGAATCATTCGTTTTTATGCAACGAACACAGAATTTGCCCCATTCCCTTACTATAAGGAAACACTCAAGCCCCCAAATTCCTGATTGGGCACTGCACGGCAAAAGTGCAGCGCAATGGGCCTTGTATGTGTCATGGATTTCTGACACTGACCCCATCTTAAATCCCTGCGCCAGGTGATTTACCTAATATTGAGCAGGCTAGGAGTGCAGCTCCCATGCACACCTGCTGTTTACACTGGGGAGGGGAGGAAAAGTCGGGCAGAGGCAGAGCGTTTAAAGGGGCAGCTTCACTCAAGGGCTAAGACCTTACTGGGAGGGTTCAGGAATATCTACACTGCAGATTTTACAATCAATGACACAGGAGAGGACAGATGTGCTCTTTATGGCTGGTGGCACTGTGTTTGTAAAAGTTGAATGTCACCGATATAATAAAGCTGCTCATCACAGTGATTTTTAACAGAGGAGTGAGAATGCCCCTGGCTCCAGAAATGTGATTACTCTCCTTTGATGACATAGTATATATATATAAAAAATGCAATAGAAAAGGGAATAGTGCCAGAGGAATGGCAAACAGTTAATGTTATTCCTATATTCAAAAAGGGAGATAGAACAAATCCAGGGAACAATAGACTAGTTAGCTTAACATTGGGGGCAGGAAAGATATTGAAATCTTTACTCAGAAATGTAATTAGAAAAACATCTAGAAACTGAAAATACAATAAAGAATTTCATGCTTGACCAACATTATTGAATTATTTGAAGAAGTAACAAAGAGTAGACATTGGTAATGCAGTAGATGTAATATACGTGAACTTTCAAAAGGCCTTCGGTAAGGTAGTAGACTCATAACTAAGGTCAGAGCATGTGGACTCATGGGACAAGTAGCAGCATGGATAGCAAACTGGCTACAAAACAGAAAACAGAGAGTAGAGATTAAATGAAGTGACTCAGAAGGTGGGAAATGGTGTTCCACAGGGATCAGTGCTGGGACCAGTTGTTCACCTTTTTGGCAGCGGCATAGCTGAGCCCTTGGCCAGCAGCGGGGCTGAAAGGATACAAGTTGATGGTATCCTCATATGTTATCCTCCTTCTGGCATGCACCTCATGCTTTCCTGCCCTCCCGTCACCACAACTCCACCCTTGTGCCTTCCTCATTTCACACACCCAAGAAATGCAGCCTGCCCAGCCAGTGGGTGACCAAGAAGAGGGAGAGGAGAGTGAAGAAGAAAAAGATGATTGATTTGACACTCCCAGCCACCAGCTCCTCAATGTCAACTAGCAAGGCCATTTGCAGTGTCCCCCACTGAAAGGCAGCAGCCTTCCACCAGCCATGCTGCAGCCACTGGGGTAGTACTGCATGACATCATTAGGATAGGCAAAGACACTCACTAAGAGGATGCATACGAGTGATGAGTTGATTTCTTGATGTCACATTGGATGGATAGATGTATAAAGGTGGATTGAAAAGCTTGCTTTGTGGTGGCTTTTGTTTCTGCATCGTGGCCAAGCGAATGTTGTGATGGTCAGTAACAGATGAAAGGTAAGGTGTGGGATTAATGTTCAAAGGTGAATTGGGGTTTTGGACATTGGGACCACAGGCGGATGATTCCATCCTGCATATCCAGGCCAGAAAGGTTCTGTCTTGGATGCATCCTTCCATCTGTTTTCTCCTCTTCTGTGTCTTCCTCTTTGTCTTCCTCTTCTTCTGTGTCTTCCCCATCCCTTTGCAAGTGGATGCTGTCAATCTGAAATTACAGCATAAAATGCTGGAAATACTCAGCTGGTTAGGCAGCATCTTGACCTGAGACGTGAACTCTGTTTTTCTCTCCATGGATGTTGACTCACCTGCTGAGTATTTGCAGCATTTTCTGTCTTCTCAAAGGCCTTCAATTACCATCCGAGCATTTGCAAGCATCCAGGTTAACCTGCCGTGCTTAGGACCCAGCGTGGAATTCAGCGCTAGGCTCGAAGTTTGCGTTGGTGACGTTAAGTCGGCATTGCACGCCGATTGCCGTCACCACACCGCCATTTATTCCAGCCTGGCGCTGACAGTTTCCAGCAGCGCAAAGGTAAGCACGAAAACAGTGGCTGCCGCAGGACCCGCCACCAGCTGGTAAAAGAGCGACGGCCAGTGTTTTAGCACCATTTAATGGTGCCACAGAGTGGCGCTGAGGGGAGCAATTTTCAGCCCCAATCTCATTCAGTGTACCAACCTCCAGTTTTACGCTAGGTCATTTATGGGGCGGGGAAGTCGGCACTCCCAGCAGAGGGAGTCCCCAGTCTATCCCTCTCTGTCTCATTGGCCTTGTAAAGGGGAGAGGAGGTTCTGTCCCTTACAAAAATCGAGCAGGGAATCCCAACTAAGTTCGGGACCCAGAGTATTCAGGTCCTAGCCTTTTCTCAAGTCAGAGTTACAGTGGAAGTTGAGGGAATGCTATGCAAGGGTTCTTGCTTTGAAGGATATGATATTTGTTGTGTTGTCATCAGTGGTAGCATAGCCCAGGAGCAGTATAGGGTGTCTGGCAGGCAGGAAATGGGAGTGGGGCCTGAATGGAGGACGAGGTGAGGGATTGAGCCAGTGGGGCAGAAACAGGAATGGAGCCAGGGTTGCTGATATCAAGGCAGACAGGAAGAGAGCAAAGCAGAACTGGCATGTGATGAGGGCCTAAAGCAGTTGAAAGGAGAATCCATCATTGACAAAGCTGATGGGGCAGGTGGAATTTCACTCAAAAGTCAGGTAGGGCAACTGGTACAAAATAAACAGGATTGGGACCCAAGAATGGTGCTCGATTGGCAAGAAGATGTGGGAGCAAACTCTGGAAGTGGACTAGGGTGACTAACAGCCGGGTAGGTGAAAAGAAAGGAGCGGGCAGCCAGGGGGCCTAAAGCAGCCAAAGTATTAAACCACAGCAGCCAAAGCATTAAACTACAGCAGAAGTGGAAACAAGATCCAGGAATAGGGCTTGGTCAGGTGAACTCAAGCAAAAGCAATTAGCCAGTACAAACAGGAATAGAATGGTGCCCGACAGAAAATGAGTGGATGAGGAAGGTGTTGGGGAACCAGGGCAATAGTGAGGTAAGAAGTCAACAGGGTTGGAAAGGAATTTCAGTAAATTAAAAATTTTAAATGAAGATACCTGAATGGGGAAACAGAAAAAAAAGAGTGAAGAAAGAAAATTGACACCACAGGAAGGATATATTGGCCTTGGAGGGAGAGCAGCGTATATTTACCAGAATGATACCTGGAGTCCAAGGGTTAAATTACGAGGAGAGATTACACAAACTAGGGTTGTATTCCCTGGAATTTAGATGGTATAAGGATGATTTGTTCAAAGTTTTCAAGATATTAAGAGGAACTGATAGGGTAGATGGAGAGAAACTAATTCCGCTGGTTGGGGATTCTAGGACTAGGGGGCAAAGTCTAAAAATTAGAGCCCGGCCTTTCAGGAGTGCAGTTAGGAAACACTTCTACACACAAAGGGTGGTAGAAGTTTGGAACTCTCTTCTGCAAATGGCAATTGATGCTAGGTCAATTGTTAATTTTAAATCTGAGATTTATAGATTTTTGTTAACCAAAGGTATTGAGGTATATGGGGCAAAAAGGGGTATATGGAGTTAGGTCACAGATCAGCCATGATCTCATTGAATGGCGGAACAAGCTCGAGGGGCTAAATGGCCCACCCCTGTTCGTATGTTATGGCCGAAGCAAACTGCGCCAAAGCATCCCACTGGCATCTGCACTGTGACAGGGAGATAGGCTTTTCTCACTGTACAAGGTTTTGACATAGGTGAAATGCTGGGGCTGGAGAAGGTGGAAAGCTTGATTTCCACTGTTGGGGGGGGGGGGGGGGTGGTGGGCGGGGGAGGGAGGAATTTGGGACAGAACCTGGATCCACCAGCAGTGCCAAGCTACGCCAGGTCCCTACCGAACCTAAGGAGTGGGAATTCCCAGTGCAGGCAGCCCCCACTCTGACCTTTTGCCGTGATTTGCTTTGTAAAAGGAAAGGGCAGATGGAGGTTCTGCCCATTACATGACAAAGAGGAAACTTCCAGAAATGGTGGAAACCTGGTGCAACTAGGTCTCTGCCATTTTTTGGGCAGTTCTTCTGGTCTTCTACTGGAGTTACTGAGGGAGGCCAGTGGAACCCCTGAAAAATGTAGTCCCTACAGTCTAAGCCCAGACTTTTGAGACAATCTTAAAAGATACAAAGATAATTCAATGGTTAAATTTAACTATGCTATTGTGAAATGTATAATTTGGGGGATTTTTAAATTATATTTAAACCTTATTTTGGACATTAGAAATATCAATTACTGAGAAACAAATTTCTGAAAATGTTTTCAAAAAGCAATTTGAGAATTTGATTGGACCATCAACACACCGTGATGGCGATAAATTGACATGTTGAGATAACGTTTTCTATTATAAATAGCAATACCCATTGTTCCCATTCTCAATGTTGACATTTAAAGTTTCACTCAAAATATGACGAGAAGTTTGTGGACCTAATTACTGTTTTATAATGATTTTTAAAGTAAATATAGAATCCAAGCAATTCATAGAATGTTTTAAAATATTGACTTCTGATCGCATCTTTTCATCAGTTTAATCAAATCCTGACTTTCCCTCCTGTTTGCACAGCCAATGTCACGATATTCAAGCCCTCAAATTTCCATGTTATCTTCCACACTACTTTTGGGCTGCAGCTCCAGGTACAGTTAGTGCCTATAATGCAACTCTACATAACTCTGGACCCTGTCTTCAAGAGCCGGATGTGTGGTAAATAACAACCTAGTTACCTTCACTATCCAGCCATTGTAATAGTCATAAATGCTTCATTGTTCTCAGTGATAATTAAACACTGTACAATTTGTTTGTGTTTATTTAGGTCTTTGTGGAAACTTCAACAATGTACTTAATGATGAGTTTAAAACAGTCAGTGGTCTTGTGGAAGGAACATCTGCTGCCTTTGCAAATACCTGGAAGACCAAAGCTAGCTGCCCAGACAGAAAAGATATTCATGAAAATCCTTGCACCCTCAGTATCGAAAATGGTAAGTCTACAACTGCTTTTCAGTGATGAGCCTAAAGGTTCGAATCATAGCATAATGGAATTGAAGAAGAGTCACCAGGACAAATAAATAAAATAATGTCAGATCCTGTATTGCAAAGTACATTACTAAATAATACATGAATGATTTTATCCAATATCATACAATGGTTCTAATTTTCATCTCTGTAAAGCCCCATAAATAGGCATAATGGAGGATTATGGAGGGGAAATATGGTGAGAATATCAAGGCCCTCAATGTGCATGATGTGTATTTTTGATAAGATGTTTGCCTGGCATAGGAAGCTTCCATCAGCAATAGGCAAGAGATTCACTGTAATATAATGTAACAGAAATGACATCATTTAGACAGCAACACTATTTTCTGGGTTTACGTAGGAAGTACAGGCTTCTTAATGTTGCCTATTTAAATTGGGTTTCTGGGATGTACCTTTGAATACAAAGTTTTTAAAGATACAGCCTGCAACCTTCAGGTGTCATTGAAATTTTGGGGGGGATATGTGCTGTGTGTTTTGGGGTCTGGGTTTGGGCACATTTTGTTTCCCCCCATTTTGCTGCCATCAAATTCTTTGGGACAATGAATGTTCCCTTAAGAATTCTTTTGTTTTTTTTCATTCTCGGGATAGCGGCTTTGCTAGCAATGTCAGCATTCATTACGCATCCCTAGTTGCCCCTGAGAAGGTGAAAGTGAGCCTTCTTCTTGAACCGCTACAGTCCATGTGGCAAAGGCACTCCCACAGTGCAGTTAGGTAGGGAGTTCTAGGATTTTGACCCAGCGATAATGAAGGAATGGCGATATGTCCAAGTCGTGATGGTGTGTGTCTTGCAGGAGAACTTGGAGGTGATGATGTTCCCATGCACCTGTTGCCTTTGTCCTTCTAGGTGGTGGGGGTGTGGGTTTGGGAGGTGCTATTGGAGAAGCCTTGGCGAGTTGCTGCACTGCATCCTGTAGATAGTATACAATGCAGCCACGGTACGCTGGTGGTGGGGGGAGTAGATGTTTGAGGTGATGAATGGGCTGCCAATCAAGCAGGCTGCTTTGTCCTGGATGGTGTCGCGCTTCTTGAGTGCTGTTGCAGCTGCACGCATCCAGGCAGGGTACAAAGTGTTCCATCACACTCCTGACTTGTGCCTTGTAGGTGGTGGAAAGGCTTTGGAGAGTCAGAAGGTGAGCCACTCGCTGAAGAATACTCAGCCTTTGACCAGCTCTTGTAGCTACAGCAGTTATGTGGCTGATCCAGTTGAGTCTCTGGTTAATAGCGACCCCCAGGATGTTGATGGTGGGGGATTTGGCGATGGTAATGTCATTGAATGACAAGGGGAGGTAGTTCGACTCTCTCTTGTTGGAGATGGTTATTGTCTGGCACTTGTGTGGCGCGAATGTTACTTGCCACTTATCAGCTCAAGCCTGGATGTTGTCAATATCTAAACTATTTGAAGGAAAAAGGAGGTGATGAAATAATTCAGATTGCATCATAGGATGACGACTGCTACCTGCCATTAATTTGCCAATCACATACATATATAAATGGCAGGCTTACTTTAATTTAACTAAGAAGCAATGTATGCGGAGGCGATGGTCTACCAAGGAACCTGTGACGGAGACTGTGTTGCAAGTTGCAAGCTGATTTGTAGCCAAGCTCCAGAGCAAGCACTGCACTAGCAAATGCCTGTCAAGTTCACTTGTAAGATGTGCGGAAATCGCCCCTCGCCCTGTCAAGCAGTTTCCAAAGTTCAGACCCGTCGAACAGACAACACAAAACCCAGTGAATCTGTGAAAACTTCTTTTACTTAAAAATCAGCAAGAGATTACAAGTAATCTGATAGTCTTGTAACGTATAATATTGGCCCAGAAATTCGGGTTGGGGGCTTCCCGCGGGTGCAAGCCCCCGACCTGCACTTACCTTGCGCGTCGGCTGTTGAGCTGTGAGCCCCCGTGGAATTGCGATCCTGGGCCTCCTCCAACTGCTGGCGCGGAGTTCTTGCATATCCCAGGGGCGCAGTTAGTTCGATGCGTCCCCTGGGATCACGTGGGCCATGGAGAGCCACTGCATGCGCAGTGCATGCACGAAACCGGCACTTCCATTGGGCCTACGGGTGAGTACCCCGTGCGTACTCACCTGTGGAGACCTGAATTTCTGGGCCAATATTCCCAATTATACCTCAGCATAGACAGAGCTATCCCTTTACTTTAAGCTTAAGCAAAACAAAACCACATACGTACTAATACCAGCGAGTGGTCAATTCAGCAGTGACTACACGCATGATTTCTGGCAACAGACCAAGTTGCCCGGCTGCAGCAGTGAGTGGTCAATCTACAGCATCTTTTATACCCCAAGACATAGCAACCCTCCCACTGGGTATGTGTCGCTAACTATATGGCATAATGGTCATTAATTGTTTCTCAGACCCTCTCATCACTAGTCCGTTAGGCATTCATGGGACTTCAAGGTTACATTCCAAAGTCTGAAGATGTTTCCACAGTTCAATAGTCTGTTCCCACAGGACTCTCAAAGCATACTTTCCTTATCTTAGTAAAAGGCAGCTTGCAGCCTTTCACAGCTTACAGCCGTAACAATTCATTTAGCAAAGTTCTGTTTCTGTCTAAGGTCTTCTTTATCTATCAATGGTTTTCGTACAAAAGTTCTCACAGGAACACTTCAACTTCCCGAAGCATGCTGATATATCAAAATGTGGTCAAGTTTTTTTTCAGTTTTGGTCAAGTTACAGCAATATTTACAGCAAATGGCTTATTCTTATACCCTTCGGTCCTGAATTATTTTTCTCATGCCGCCACAGGCAACATTAGTAATATGAGTTAATCTGCAGTCCCCAGGTGTATTAAGCAGATGCTTGACGTTGTTTTCCAGAGCAGGTGGCGTCATCACTTTCCCCATGGACAACCAGCAACAGCAGAACAGTGCTATGGGCTTTTTCCCCCAAAGGGCAGCATTTCTCAAAAGTTCAGGGCATCAGTGATTGCACACATGTAGACCTAGATGCTCTGCACACATCACCACAAGGTCTTCCACTTCACCATCACCATTTTCACAGGATCATACCTGCTTCACCAGCGGCAGTTAAGGTGCCTTTATTTTAAAACAATATACCTGTACCATGCCCCCATAATTTGACCCAGAAAGAAAATTGCAAGGTTGTCTCTTTGGAGTCTAAGGCTACTGTCTGCAGTCCTGGCATACGATATCTATATGGCAGCTACATACATTTGTCAAGTACAAAAAAGGTGCATGTATCATAGAGAGCCATCAATGAGCACATCATAGGCATGGTATAGCAAAAGAGGTCATTAGCAACGTTGAAAAAACTAAGTCCAGGTTGATGAGCCAATAGGTAGCCTCAGAAGTGGCTTGATGTAAGTCTGAGATGTCACAATGTGATCCATAGTTGAGGCCCTGGAATTATATGCAAGGTCAGCATGCACACAGTCAGATGCCTGCCAATACGCAGCATCCAATTCATGCCACAACAAAGCCCAAGGTGAAAATTGACCTCAATGTGTTGTTCTGTATTATATATAGAAGTTTTACACCTAGTAGCACAGGGGCTGAAACTCCACAGCAGTTCTGCTGGTGTCCCGACAGAGATACAGTTGGAGACCAATGGAAACCCTGTGGAATTTCTGCCCCATAATGTTTAAAGAGCAGTTTAAGAAAATGTTATTTCTGCAACAAATGAATCAGTTGCAAAAAGTTATTTTTTACAAAACAACCCTTTAATTTCTCCTTTCTTTTTATAGAAAAGTATGCTAAGCATTGGTGCGCCCTGCTAATAGCTGACAACTCTTCATTTGCTCTGTGCCATTCGCAGATCAACCCCAATCTCTACTATGAGGTACAAACAGTTGCTGTGTCATTGTATCTGATATTTATTACTATAAAAACTGCTTGTATTGATTGCACCAAGTTCAGTAGCGACTTTTTTGAAAAGTTAGCGCCCGGCAAAATCCATTGAAAAATGTTGCAAAATTAGGTGGTACCTACAGGAGCAGGGTGTTAACTTTTAGCACCTTCGCAAAAACCCGGCCCAATTTAGCGCAGAGCGCTAATATCGCCGCGCCCGGGCGAAAACCCATTTGCACCCCGTTAGCGCCCCATGGAGGCACTAACCGCAGGCACAAAGCAGCCGAATTTCGCGGCCAAGGTTTTGTTTGCATATTCTGTTCTGTATTGAGTGTTTTCATTTGAAGGATTATTTCTGAGTTCAATCTTTGTTTAAAACTTTTCACCTTAAGTGTGAGATAACACAAAGCTTTATTTTGCAGCAATGTAAATATGACAGCTGTAACTGTGAAAAGAGTGAGGACTGCATGTGTGCTGCCCTCTCCTCATATGTTCAGGCTTGTGCAGCCAAAGGCATCACCATTTCCAACTGGAGAGCTAATGTATGCTGTAAGTATAACTATATTAATCACCTCCACATCGAGTACAATACCTGTCAGATTTGTAGCAGTAACTGCAAAACATTTGCCCTTTCCCATTTACTGCAGCTTCATATTCTTATATACCTAGAAAAATCCACCATGAGGCAACAAAAGGTAATCATGAGGTAGCTCTACTTTTCGTGCTTTGCATGCACTGATATAATGTAACGGGCATTCCCTTGCCACTGACTCCACCCCTTCCCTTACTGCTATCTAAGGCTGAACTAGACGGTCCTCAACCTTGGTATCCTGTCAACCCTACACAGAACCTTGAACCCCACATCTTATCCATCGCCAAACCACATTCTTCCAGCCCCACAACAATGCTCACCTCCACCTACCTCAGCCCCTGATGCCTATAGATGACTCTAAGAGGGAGAAATTCAGTTTTTAGCGCCAGCGGCTAGCGCCTTAAGAGGGCAATAAGTGGGTCGCGAAGCGGCTAGTGCCCAGGCGTGGCGCGAACTGCGCCTCTCGCGAAATTGAGCGGACATTTAGCAGCGGCGCAAAACCGCAACACCCGCTCAGCTGCGCGCGCAGATCCTGACGTCATTTCATGGTGCAACGCCCTTAGTGCGCCCCGAACTGGAACTTCAGTGGCGCCCCCCCCTCTTTCCGCCTGGCGCTCCCAGCGACTGGTTGACTGGAACGGTTCCCAGTCGCTGTGGGGCTGGGGGGGCGCTATTTAAAGGGGGCTCTTCCTGGCTTCTTAGTGGTAGCCACTTTTGGACCACTCCTTCTGTGAGAGAGAGAGAGATTTGCAGAGAGACAAAGGGAGAGAGCTTTCTGCTTTGACTCAGCGCTCGCACAGTTACTTCTGGCTTCAGCCCAGAGCTTTGCAGTTGGATTGATTTTTCAGTGCCATAGCCTTGAGTGGCCACATGTAATGGGGGCTGCAATGAGTGGAACCGTTGGGTTTCTCCATTGCATTGAGAGGGCTCAGAGATGCCGAGAGAGAGTGCCAATCATGGCCAGACGGAGGAGGGCTAACAGGCGTCGGCACAGGAGGCCTTACCCTTCCAGGGTTTTCCGCCAACAGTTCTCATACCTCAACATGTCTGAGGAGCAGTGTATTCGGAGGCTTCGATTCAGAAGGGAGGTGGTCACTGAGCTCTGCCACCTGCTTCAGACAGATCTGCAGCCTCAGCTGAGGAGCAGGACGTCTCTGTCGGTGGCAGTGAAGGTGACAGTGGCTCTCAACTTCTATGCCACCGGCTCCTTCCAATCCGCTGCTGGGGACATTGCCAATGTCTCCCAGTTCGCGGTGCATTGCTGCATCCACCAAGTCACGAATGCCCTCTTCAAAAGGAGACGTCAGTACATTTCCTACCCCATGACCCTGGACAAGCAGCAGGAGCGCGCAATGGGATTTGCAAGAATAGCGGGCTTCCCCATGGTCCAGGGCGCCATTGACTGCATGCATGTGGCTTTGCGGGCGCCTCTAGAGAATGCCGAGGATTACCGCAACCGGAAGGGGTTCCATTCGTTGAACGTGCAGTTGGTGTGTGACCACAGACAGCTGATACTAGCTGTCAGTGCCCGCTTTCTAGGCAGCAGCCACGACACCTTCATCCTGTGCCAGACTTCTGTGGCAGACCTTTTCGAAGCCCCGGCTCACCCAGGAGGCTGGCTTCTCGGGGACAAGGGCTATCCTTTGTGCACCTGGCTGATGACCCCACTCGGTGCGCCCAGCACCCCTGCTGAAGAGCGATACAATGACAGCCATCATGTGACCAGGAACATCATTGAGCACACAATCGGCGTGCTAAAGCAACGGTTCCGCTGTCTGGACCATTCTGGGGGAGCCCTTCAGTACTCGCCTGAGCGAGTCTCCCATTTCGTTGTAGTGTGCTGCATGCTGCACAACCTGGCTATCCTCAGGACTCAGCCACTGCCAGCAGACATTGGAGGACCACCAGAGGAGGAGGAGGAGGAGGAGGAGGAGGAGGAGGAGCACCAAGATGGGAGGGAGGCACAAAGTGCAAGGGCCGTCCATCAGCGGCTTATTGCAAGTCGATTCTAGGCCCCCTCTGAGGGAATGGCTTGTGCCATTGAAAGAACATGAATGGAACCGGTCCGCAAACCCTGAGTCGGTCAAGGCAACAAATAGTTCAAAGAGCAAACATGCACAATCTGAATAAAGACAATTATTTATTTAACAAACTCTGTGCCCTTCCCGCATGACAAACAAATACAGAGAAACCCCCCAAAAAAGAGTCAGACACATAACTGGCTCGAACAACCTGCAGACAATGAACAAAAGAGTTAACCAAAAATGACCATGATCCTCGGCCTTCACAAAAAAAAATCACAGCATTTTGCCACACCTCCTACCTTTTGGCCTGCGAGGGTGATCTGCCTCGCTTGCGAGATTGGCCCCTTCCCACCCTGCAGCTCCTCCGCAATGGGACCCCAGTGGCTGCAGCAAGGCTGGGGGAAGGCTGCTGAGTGTCAGATAGTGAGTCGGCAGATGCCCTTGGGGGACGGCCTGGACTAGCTCTGGGCCTGGCGGGCCCGGCTGCTGACTGCTCCAACTCTGCTTGGGCGGCAGCAGTCTGTCCTACGGGTGGTGACAGCTGCAGTGGAGGAGTGACAGTGTTGGCAGCAGGAATACTGCCATCCTGACAGAGCACAGGCACTCCCTGGTCGGACGACACACTGGCACTCGCACGGGGCAGCACTGAAGCATGCGCAGCAATCTGCTGAAGCACAGACTGCTGGCCTGCTGCGGTGCGGCGAGGGCCCCGGTGAATCCTGCCCGATCCAGTGAGGGTGGCAGCAGTTAGTGCTCGTGTGGCCCTAATCTGTATCTGCATCAGACCAGCCACTGACTGCATGGCACCACTAAGCACTTGAGTGGAAGCCGCCTGTGCTGCCTGTGCTGCACCGAAGTCCTGCAGACTCCTTGCCAGTGCTGCACCGAAGCCCTGCAGACTCCTTGCCAGTGCTGCACTGAAGTCCTGCAGACTCCTTGCCAGTGCTGCACCGAAGCCCTGCAGACTCATTACCTGTGCTGCACCGAAGTCCTGCAGACTCATTACCTGTGCTGCACCGAAGTCCTGCAGACTCCTTGCCTGTGCTGCACCGAAGTCCTGCAGACTCCTTGCCAGTGCTGCACCGAAGTCCTGCAGACTCATTACCTGTGCTGCACCGAAGTCCTGCAGACTCCTTGCCAGTGCTGCACTGAAGTCCTGCAGACTCCTTGCCTGTGCTGCACCGAAGTCCTGCAGACTCATTACCTGTGCTGCACCGAAGTCCTGCAGACTCCTTGCCTGTGCTTCCCCGAATTCCTGTACACTCCTTGCCAGTGACTCTATGGAGTCAGGCATCCTTGCCACTGCAGCCATGAGCTCAGTCTGCCTGTGCTCCGCCTGGGCGCCCATTTCAGTGAGGAGCCGCATCTCCTCTGCGCTCGCTGTAGCAGGACTGGAGGCCAGACTCTCCCTCCGGGGAGAAGGCCACCGAGCTTCCCTAACCCCCCCCGCGTTGCTGCAGCCCGCTGGGCCCCGGAGCTTCACCCTCCTCAGAACCTTCCCCCCTGCTCCCCTCCAGGGAAGACCTGTCCCCATTATGGCCTTGGGCTGCCTCGGCTGAGGGTGGCACTGATGGTCCGGCTTCCTCTTCCTCCTCCTCGCCTTCAGAATCACTCACAGTGGCAGCTTGAGGGCCCGCCTCCTCACCTGGTGAATCAGCATCTGAAAGCAGGGAAGTACAAGAGTTGCTTTAGCGTGAGGAGAGGGCGGCAGCGATGGAGGCATGAGTGCTGCAATGCACTGCATTGGTTCGATAGTGGCAAAGGATGTTGGTGTGAGGCACAAGTGGAAGGCGAGAGGTCAAAAAGGTGATGACCTTACCACTGCTGTCCAGAACGGGGTCGGCATCTCCAGTGGCGACGGAGCCAATCAACCGGCCTGCCGTAATCCGTTCCACTCACTGCTCCAGATCGCTGAGGTCTTTAAGTTCAGGACGGCCTCCCCCGGTCCGTTGCTGCTGCCTCCTATTGTGCGCCAGCTTGCCCTGCAAGAGAAAGGACGGGCTCTCAGTACAGTGTGAAGTCCTGATCTTGGCTGCACTGCCTCCCATGGTGGAATAGCCCTTACAATGTCAAGCCCTGATCTTGGCTGCACTGCCTCCCATGGTGGAATAGCCCTTACAGTGTCAAGCCCTGATCTTGGCTGCACTGCCTCCCATGGTGGAATAGCCCTTACAGTGTCAAGCCCTGATCTTGGCTGCACTGCCTCCCATGGTGGAATAGCCCTTACAGTGAGTAAAGTGGTGAATGTGCATGTGAGTTTCATGAGAGGCCCATAGGTGTTGGATGAGGGCTGGGCGTTGGGGCTTTCAGGACCCTTTGGCCATAAATTTAGGTGCACATGCAGGGATGAAGAGGATACTGGAAAGGGTACTCACCCTGACAACCCGAGTGAGGTCGTTGAACTTCTTCCTGCATTGCGTTGGGGTCCTAGGTACCATGCTGCTAGAGGTCACTCTTTGTGCCACCTCCCTCCAAGCTTTTCGATATTCGTTGGGCAGCGGCCTCCTGCCACTGTCCGGAAACAGGATAGGTCGCCTGCGCTCCACTGCGCCAACCAGAACCTTCAGGGCCCCCTCACTGAACCGCTGCGCTCGCTCCCTGGCCCTCTCCATGGTCGTAGGCATTACAATGTCGCAGCAGGTCTGTCCAGGCCGAGAATCAGGGCTCCAATGTGCAGGGCGTGGCTGCAAGCCAAATCGACCCTCCCCCTTTAAGAGGTGACCAGCTCCAGCGTGTCTGCCTGCAATCGCTAACTGGCCGAACCTGCGCTGCGCCCGCCCTCGGTGGTAGCGCCTCGCCTCTCCGGCTTAGCGCCTTAGGATAGTCATGCAGCGCCTGCTTTAGCGCAGCAATAACCTTTTGGGGCGAAGCAACTCAATTTCGCTGAAGGTGGCGATAATTTGCGCCGGGCGCTAAATTTAACGCACGCTCGACTGTAGCGCCCCAAACGTAGCGATACTGAATTTCTAGGCCTAATACTCTTCTAGCTGGCCTACCATCCTCCACTCCATGAACTCAAATTTGATCAAACCGGCAGCACGTATCCTGTCCCACTTGCTCCTCAGTCCCGTCTTCATTGACTTATATTGGCACCCCATCCCCAAAAGTATTACATTTAAAATCCTAATCCTCATTTTTAAATCCCTCCATGGCCTTGCCACACCCCACCTGTGCAATCACCTCCAGCCTTATGTTCCCTCGGAACAGTCCATTCCCCGGACTCCAGCTTTCTGTGTCACCCTTCCTCCCCCTCCTCTTGGTATGTGTTGGTCTTCATCTCTCCCTAACCTGTTTCCACCTTTAAAATCCTTCCCAAAACTAATTTCTATGAACATGTTTTCTGCCACCCCTCCTTAATCAGTCACTTCCTGGCTCAATGTCCATTTCTGTCACCTAGTTGTGAAGTGTCTTAGGACATTTTTTCATTAAAGGAGCTATGTTAATGCAAGCTGTTGTTCTTGTGAGTGGCAGCAAATGTTAGTGGCCTGCGCCTAGTGGCACAGTATGTTAGTAACTGGCACATGGGGGGCATTTTAACCCCCAAAAAACAGGGGTGGGGGGGGGCATGTGGTTGAGGTCAGGTGGGAGGTTAAAGTGTTAAAAACCTGAATCCCGACCCCAACCCACCTCCAACTTTCGGTGTTAATGGAGGCGGGACGAGGGCGGGCAGCCAACCCGCTCCCAGGAGGCGGGTTGGCACAGTAAATATTATAATAAGGCTGGAAGCCTCAGATTTAACCTGCTGTGCAGGTTTAGCTGTGGCCGGCCAGGGTTCCCGGGCCTCCGGATTCCCGGCAGCTGCAACAAGGTGAGGACAGCTTTGGGGAGCAATCCTAGTGGGAGTGGCAGGAATGCTTCCTCCCGGCCTCCCAAGCTCCCCCACCATCAGCCCCCTCCCCCACCCATACAAACCCAATCCCCCGGGTTGGGGTTCAGACTACCCTCCCAGGTTCAGACCCCCCCCGATTGAGGATCGGACCCCCCTCCACTCCCCGGGATTGCCCCCGCTGTCGGGGCTCACACCCACCTGGTCCTGTGGCCGCTTGTCCAGCATCCCCTCAACCTGTTAATTAAGCTGACTTCCGGGCGGGAAACTGGTCCGTGACATCACACACGTTTTGGAATGAAAACTCCAGCTGGTGTGCAACCATAGGCAGTGAATCGGGCAGGTCAGTGCTCAGTATCCTGGCAGCAGTCATGATGCCTTCGTTCAGCGGCAGTCCGCTGTGCCATCTGTATTTGAGCCACCACGGCAAATCAAAGGGTGGCTATTGGGCAACAAGGGCTATCCGCTGACGACATGGCTCATGACTCCAGTGCACAACCAACACACACTTGAGCAGCATGCATACAATGAAAGCCATGCTGCCACACAAAATGTGATAGAGTAACCATTGGCGTGCTGAAACAACGCTTCCGCTGCCTTGACCGCTCTGGAGGAGCCCTGCAGTACTCGGCAGAGTGGGTGTCGAGATTCGTGGTGGACTGCTGCATGCTGCACAACCTCGCCATCATGAGGGGACAGCCCTTGCCACCAGCTTTATGGCAAACAGATGAGGAGCAGGAGCATGAGGAGGAGGAAGAGGAAGGAAGGAGACAACCTAGACAGCCCCTTTCTGCCCAGGCTGTCAGTGAAGAGCTAATTCACAAACAATCCCACACCTTAATTTCCCTCTGTCACTGACCATCACAATGTCTGTTTGGCCACAATGCTAAATTAAAAGTCACCACAAAATAAGTATTCCAAACAAAATTTATAAATTAAGTCATGCCATATTGCATACAAATGTAAACTAATCACCCTTAGTGCCGGTCTTCTGTGTGGCTTTGCCTGTCCTAGTGCTCCTACGCAGTGCTACCCCAGAGGCTGCAGCATGGCTGGTGGAAGGCTGCCGACTTTCTGTGGCTGATACTGCAGATGGCCTTGGAGGACAACGTCGAGCAGCTCGGTGAGGAGGGATGGAGTGAGGGCTGCATGCTTACACCATCTACAACTTGAAGAGATTGTGGGATGAGGAGGATGTGGGATGTGAGGAGGATTTGGTATGAGGATACCGCCATCTTTGATGGTTTCAGTCTCGCCAGTGGCCACGGCCTCAACAATAGCTGTTCCGTCTCCTCCATGGGGGGTTATGACATGCAGGTGCACCTGTCCCCCTCCAGTTAGCTCCTACTGTCTACGGTTGTGCTCCACCTTGTCCTGCAAGAGAGAGGGAAGCGTGTCAGTGATGTCATGCAATCTGTTTGTGTGATGTGGCTGTCATGGTTGAATAGCTGGCAGTGTGTGCATTCTGTGAGATCTGGGTGTGAGGCTTGCAGCAGTGGTAAGTGCGTGAGGGTGAGGTGAAGCTATGAATGTTAGATATGAGTCCTGATTGATAGAGATTGTTGGTAGGTAAGTGATGGGGGTGTGGTGAATTGGGCAGTGGCTGAGGCTAGTGGTGCAGTTGGTGGGATATGGCATTTGAAGATGCATTTACTGACTTTGACCAGTCATGTGAGGTCATTGAATTTCTTGTGGCATGGCATCCAGGTCCTCGGGACTTGACCCCTGGCATTGATCTCCACACCTATCTGGTCCCACTACCTTTTGACCTTGTGTCTGGAGAGCTTTCTGTCCCCCTGTGGATAGAGGACCTCTCTCCCCTCCTGTCCACCTCCTCCACCAAGACCTCCAGTCTAATGTCCTTTAGGGAAGGAAATCTGCCGTCCTTACCTGGTCTGGCCTATATGTGACTCCAGACCCACAGCAATGTGGTTGACTCTTAACTGCCCTCTGAAATGGCCTAGCAAGCCACTCAGTTGTACCAAAACTGCTACGACAAAGTCAGCACTGTGGGAGCACTGTCACCATAAGGACTGCACTGGTTCAAGGCGGTGGCTCACCACCACCTTCTCAACAGCAATTAGGGATGGGCAATAAATGCCGGCCTTGCTAGTGACAGCCAAATCCCGTGAAAGAATAAATTTTTTAAAAGTGCCGTGTCCGAAAACGTTGAAGCCTGCTCTCTCCCATGTTGTGCCATTCCTCACTGTTTCCTAAGACTGATTCACTTCCTGCACGACTCCCAGCACCTGCTGCAGCTACAGTGCACCGCCACTTTAAGAGGTGCAGGCTAGCTTTAAGCAGTGCAGGCTAGCTTTAAGTGGTCCAAGGAAGTTACGATTTTAGGCTCCCTGCTGATGCGGTTAGCGCTGGCTACACACAGAAATCATTATAATGTGCAGGCAGCATGAAGTTGGCAGGCTGCCTGCATTTCAATCAACCGGTGTAGGTTAATTGCGCATCGCAATCCCTGCGCCCGTTTTCGGGGGCTATCCAATTTAGCCCCCATTGTGTTACCAACTGCCACTTTGAAACAATACTTTTCAAAATGTTTTGTATTTATTTATTATTTTAGACTTGTTTTAAACTGAAGTCTGGAAATTTCTCAACTTGTCTGTTTTTTTAATTGCAGCCGAATACATCAACTGTCCCAAGACTCTCGTCTACAGCTACGCTATGACAAACTGCCATCGTACTTGCCAGTCCTTGGGAGCACCAGATAAAACCTGTGAGGTTGACTTTGTGCCAGTGGATGGATGTGGTTGTGCTGATGGAACCTACATGGATGACACTGGTAAATGTGTACCACCCTCCGGTTGCTCATGCTATTATAGGGGGTCGGCAGTGCCAGCAGGAGAGGTCATTCATGAGGAAGATGCCATGTGGTGAGCTTGTAAAGCTAATTAATGATTTCATTGAGCAGTAGAAGTATCTGAATTCAGTGATTGATGATATTTTGTTATTTTATTGTAGTACCTGCAATCAAGGGAAGCTAGAGTGTATTGGAAACAATTCAAAACCTCAAGGTAACATTTTGAGAAAAAAGTAATTATTCAGACAAAAAATGTTTCTTATGTGTATCTAAATCCATTTTTGGTTTTGTTTTCCAGCCTGTGTTGCTCCCATGGTATACTTTGACTGTAATAAGGCTTCAGCTGACAGTACTGGTACAGAATGTCAGAAGAGCTGCCAAATCCTTGACATGGAGTGTGTAAGTACTAGTATATTGATGAGTGGTATTGTCTGTGCTAATATTTCAGGGGCCAGATACACTTGTGTGATTCTTAGATACTATTCTTCTTTCTTGACTTGTGATTTGTGTGCTCAGAGGTACTTTTTTTTTGCCCTTTCAGTTTCTCTGTAAAAAGTAGCACGTGAAGCAAGGGCACTGCAGTATCTCATTGATTTTAGCAGCACACAATTACTCTGAACCTTTCATTATGTGTTCTTGAAAAGCCCTATGTTAGTCCATGGAAGAACATAAACCTCAATGTTAGAATTCATTGATAAGTAACACTATGGATTTTTCACAGAATGCATTTTTCTGCTGCCTCTGAAACTCTGCAAAGCTGTGGAAACCTGACATTTGCACAAACTCACCAAAAATCTATGTAAAACACTTCTATGTTTTTTTTAATTCATTGATGGGATGTGGGCGTCGCTGGCTGGCTAGGCCTACATTTAGTGCCCATCCCTAATTGCCCTTGAGAAGATGGTGGTGAGCCGCCTTCTTGAACCGCTGCAGTCCATATGGTGTAGGTACACCCACAATGCTGTTAGGAAGGGAGTTCCAGGATTTTAGCCCAGCGACAGTGAAGGAACGGCGATACAGGTCCAAGTCAGGATGGTGTGTGGCTTGGAGGGGAACTTGTAGGTGGTGATGTTCCCATGCGTCTGCTGCCCTTGTCCTTCTAAGTGGTAGAGGCCGCGGGTTTGGAAGGTGCTGTTGAAGGAGCTTTGGCGAGTTGCTGCAGTGCATCTTGTAGATGGTACACACTGCAGCCACAGTGCGCCGGTGGTGGAGGGAGTGAATGTTGAAGGTGGATGGAATGCCAATCAAGCGGGCTGCTTTATCCTGAATGGTATCGAGCTTCTTGAGTGTTGTTGGAGCTGCACTCATCCAGGCAAGTGGAGAGTATTCCATCACACTCCTGACTTGTGCCTTGTAGATGGTGGAAAGGCTTTGGGGAGTCAGGAGGTGAGACACTCGCCGCAGGATTCCCAGCCTCTGGCCTGCTCTTGTAGTCACAGTATTTATATGGTTGGTCCAGTTCAGTTTCTGATCAATGGTAACCCCCAGGATGTTGATAGTGGGGAATTCAGCGACGGTAATGCCATTGAATGTCAAGGGGAGATGGTTAGAGTCTCGCTTGTTGGAGATGGTCATTGCCTGACACTTGTGTGGTGCGAATGTTACTTGCCACTTGTCAGCCCAAGTCTGAATGTTGTCCATGTGCAAATCATCAGGTCCCTGAACATCAGCAGGTTCAAGGATCCAGCAGAAAAATTGTACTCCATGAAAAACATACAGCTGGATTGACAAGTAAAGTTGCTTTGACCTGTGAAAGTGTAGTTCTGCTGGTAGCTATAACATGCAATGTATCAGTATCTGCAATCTGCATCAGATTTCCTTAACTTTTATTTAGGAATTGGATATTTTGAAAAAAATTAGTATAAGAAAAGTATGATGGGGACATATTTTCTGACTGACACTTTGGGCGTGATATTTGGCTGCTTTGCGCCTGCCGTTAGCGCCTCCATGGGGCGCCAACCGGGAGCACATGGATTTTCACCCGGGCGCGGCTGCCCCACTCCTGTAGGTACCGCCCCGCTTGGCCGCGCCTGGCAATGATGATGTCATTCCCATGTGCAGCGCAGCGCCCTGAATGCAAAATTTGGCCGCGCCCCCTCACTTATTGCCCGGCGCTAAGAACCACAGCATCAGCTGTCGAGTTGCAGTCGGGAGTTGGCTCCGCGCGCTATTTAAAGGCACCATCTTGGGGAAACTTTTTTGTCAGCCATAACTCTGCTGAGACATTGTCAGAGAAGCTGCTGAACATATCCAATTCCACATCGCTGGCTCGAGTAGCCCTCTCCCTCTCCCTTGCAGCAGCCATGGCACAAAGCTGTCTCAGTAGCTGAGAGGTCGCACTCAAGTGCAGCAATGCTGATAATGAGCAGCTGCAGCTTGAAATGACCTCCCCTTTACAAGCTGGAATTAACTAGAGTCAAGGCTTGAAGGCTGATTGCTGAACGCAAGTCAGCTGAAATTGGGTAGCGCTCTGGCAACAGCGCCCCTGCAGCGCTCCACGCAGACCATAAGCGCCCCTGCAGCACTCCACGCAGACCATCAGCACCCCTGCAGCGCTCCACGCAGACCATCAGCACCCCTGCAGCGCTCCACGCAGACCATTAGTGCCCTGCAGCGCTCCACGCAGACCATCAGCACCCCTGCAGCGCCCCACTCAGACCAGCAGCGCCGCTGCAGCGCTCCACTCAAACCATTAGCGCCCCTGCAGCGCTCCACTCAGACCATCAGCGCCCCTGCAGCGCTCCACTCAGACCATCAGCGCCCCTGCAGTGCTCCACTCAGACCATCAGCGCCCCTGCAGTGCTCCACTCAGACCATCAGCGCCCCTGCAGCACTCCACTCAGACCATCAGCGCCCCTGCAGTGCTCCACTCAGACCATCAGCGCCCCTGCAGCGCTCCACTCAGACCATCAGCGCCCCTGCAGCGCTCCACTCAGACCATTAGTGCCCTGCAGCGCTCCACTCAGACCATCAGCGCCCCTGCAGCGCTCCACTCAGACCATCAGCGCCCCTGCAGCGCTCCACTCAGACCATCAGCGCCCCTGCAGCGCTCCACTCAGACCATCAGCGCCCCTGCAGCGCTCCACTCAGACCATCAGCGCCGCTGCAGCGCTCCACTCAGACCATCAGTGCCCCTGCAGCGCTCCACTCAGACCATCAGCGCCCCTGCAGCACTCCACCCAGACCATTAGTGCCCTGCAGCGCTCCACTCAGACCATCAGCGCCCCTGCAGCGCTCCACTCAGACATCAGCGCCCCTGCAGCGCTCCACTCAGACATCAGCGCCCCTGCAGTGCTCCACTCAGACCATCAGCGCCCTGCAGCGCTCCACTCAGACCACCAGCGCCCTGCAGCGCTCCACTCAGACCATCAGCGCCCCTGCAGCGCTCCACTCAGACATCAGCGCCCCTGCAGTGCTCCACTCAGACCATTAGTGCCCTGCAGCGCTCCACTCAGACATCAGCGCCCCTGCAGCGCTCCACTCAGACATCAGCGCCCCTGCAGCGCTCCACTCAGACATTAGTGCCCCTTGCAGCGCTCCACTCAGACATCAGCGCCCCTGCAGTGCTCCACTCAGACCATTAGTGCCCTGCAGCGCTCCACTCAGACCATCAGCGCCCCTGCAGTGCTCCACTCAGACCATTAGTGCCCTGCAGCGCTCCACTCAGACATCAGCGCCCCTGCAGCGCTCCACTCAGACATTAGCGCCCCTGCAGCGCTCCACTCAGACATCAGCGCCCCTGCAGCGCTCCACTCAGACATTAGCGCCCCTGCAGCGCTCCACTCAGACCATTAGTGCCTCATTTACCACCCCGCTTCACTCCTGGGGCGCAAACACACAATTTTGCAACATTTTCAATGGATTTTGCCGGGTGCTAACTTTTCGAAAAGTTAAAAGGTGGCTCCCCAAATGAATTTTGCGCCCTTTATCTCTTTGTACTAAATCCCTCTGTGCATTTTTAAGGCAAGTGTTTAGAATTAAGTAGTTCTATGGGAGTCAGAAAATTTACTCCATGGTGCAGCAAAATAAATATGCTGGTACATCAGGGGCCACATTCTGAGATTTGAGGCAGAGTGTTGACCTGTCTCTTGCCTGTGCTAACACCTGACTCCAGACAGTGCAGAGAAAGCCATAACTTAGATCGGGTGTAACTGTTCCTGACCTGGAAGTGCTTGACGGACAGTGTGGAGAGAGCTTTACTCTGATTCTAATCCGTGCTAAACCTGATCTAAGGGTGCTCGATTATGAATTTCATGCACATAGTTCTATGTGCCAGGAATGGCAAAAATAAAATCACACTAAACAACATTTAGAAAATGCACGTCATATCATTAGAAATTATGGGGTTTAGAATGTAGACTCATAAGGAAACCATTGGGAACATCTGTGATGAGATAGAATCATAGAGTCTTAGTGCACAGAAGGAGGCCATTCAACCCATCGTGCCTGTGCCGGCTCTTTGAAAGAGCAATTCAATTAGTCCGACTCCCTTGCTCTTTCCCCAGAGCCCTGCAAAATGTTCCTTTTCAAGTCTACATCCAATTCCCTTTCTAAAGTTTCTTTTAAATCTGCTTTCATCACCCTTTCAGGAAATGCATTGCAGCCCAGAAATACTCCAGCTGATGCCTAACCAGTGATTTGTAAAGATTAGCATCACTTCCTTTCTTTTGTACTCTGTGCCGCTATTTATAAAGCTAAGGTTCCCATATGGTTTTTAACAGCCTGAGCAACTTGACCTGCCATCTTCAAAGATTTGGCAACTTTCCCATCAGGTTCAGTACCATCATAATTAGGGTCATTCTGACAGTGCAGCGTTTCAGCATCTACTGTCTAGCTCTGCAGATGGATTTTTAATGAAAGGACCAAACACAATTCATCAAGTGCAGACATTGAATTTTAAATTCCATTTAAAAACACTTTCTCTGCAGTATGCCACAGGTTGTGTCTCTGGGTGTGTGTGTCCTGAAGGTTTAGTCTCTCACGAAAACGGTGGCTGTATTCCCATAAATCAGTGCCCGTGTGCACACAATGGCGTCCAGTACCAATCTGGGGACATTGTACAAGTGGACTGCAACTCATGGTACGTAGCAAACATTCACTCTTGTTTTTCTGTTGAGATGAACTGCAAGATGTAACTGTGGAACCTCAATGCTAATCTATTCTGGTTAATGTACATCTTATTTGATTTTCTCAGTAAATGCAACAACAGATTGTGGAACTGCACAAAACAACAATGTCATGGGACATGTATGATCTACGGAGATGGGAATTACATCACTTTTGATGGGAAACGCTACAATTTTAATGGAGACTGTGAATATATTGTTACACAGGTATTGTTAGACAAATATGCCTTTTTCATTATTATTAGTAATTATTACCTTATTCTAATTAAAACAAAAATAATGACAATATACAATAACATTTGAAGCTTAAATCAGTAACAATAATGAACTGTGTAATGATGCTAAATCAATAATTCAACTGTGTAATGATGCTAAATCAATCAGTTTATGATTACTTTTATTCTTCAAATTCAACATTTTTAGGCCTGAATAAGTTTCTTTTGTGACATATCTATAGACTTAAAATGATGTACTGTGTGGAGCTGGTAGTCTTTAATAATGTCCTTATTCATGATTGTTTCAGGATTATTGTGGAAATAACCCTTCCAATGGCACCTTCAGAGTAATCACTGAAAACATCCCTTGTGGGACCACTGGAACAGCATGTTCCAAATCAATCAAAATCTTCTTGGGGGTAAGTGAACACAGGATAACATACAATCAGTGTCACTGGCCTAGAAATTTCCTACCTTATCGCCACGAGTTAGCGCTGCAATCCTGGCAAAAATGGCGACCGCCACTCTAATGCCCTTCTTTGGTGCGGGACTCAGCGGCCGGCATTTTGGTGAGGGCCTTAACGCTGCCGATTGCAGCACTGGCCCTGGAGATGCAAATATCGAGAGCATGACGTACTTAACGTCACACTCTGCGAACTTGGACCTTAGCACTGAGTTTAGAGCTGGGTCCCAAGCTCGCTCTGAAAAGCGAGCGTGCAGCAGTCTGACGGAGACGCTGTCAGCACTTCTTAAAGGGACACACACATCTTTCAGGTAAGTCTGCATTTAAGTTTTTGGACTGTGTTTTTTATTTTATTGAAGTAGTGGCTTGATGCAATACATGATAAAAGTCTTTTAAGTGTGCAGGGAGTGCTGCTGAATGCTTGCAAGGCCTCGGATGGTAAAGGAAGGCCTCTGAGAAGACAGAAAATGCTGGAAATACTCACAGGTCAGGCAGCATCCATGGAGAGAGAAACAGAATTCACGTCGCAAGTTAAGATGCTGCCTAACCTGCTGAGTATTTCTAGCATTTTATGCTTTTATTTCAGATTTCCAGCATCTGCTTGTAGAGAGAAGAGGAAGATGCAGAAGAGGAAGAAGCAGAAGAGGAGGAAGCAGAAGGAAGGATGCAACCCAGGCAGCCCCTTTCTGGTTGGGACATCTGGGATGGAATTATCCGCCTGCGGTACCATTGACCACAACCCCAGTTCCCCTTTCAACATTTGTCACACGCCTCTGTTACTGACCATCACAGAATCCTCTTAGCCACAATGCTGAAATAAAAGCCACCACAAAGCAAACTTTCCAGTTCAGCTTTATACACCTATCCATCCAATATAACATCAAGAAATAAACTCGTCACCCTTATGCATTCCCTTAGTGACTGTCTTGTGTGTGCCTTTGCCTATCCTACTGATGTCACACAGTGCTACCCCAATGACCGCAGCATGGCTGGTGGAAGGCTGCTACATTCAGTGGGGGACACTGCAAATGGCCTTGCTGGTTGAGAGCTGGTGGCTGGGAGTGTCAAATCAAGTGACGGTGCTTATTCTTGTTCATCTTCACTCTCCTCTCCCTCTTCTTGGGCAACCACTGGCTGGGCAGGCTGCATTTCTTGGGTGTGTGAAATGAGGAAGGCACAAGAGTGGAGTTGTGGTGATGGGAGGATGGGAATGCAAGAAGTGCATGCAAGAAGGAGGATAGCGTATGAGGATGCCAGTATCTTGTATCCTTTCAGCCCCACTGCTAGCCAAGGGCTTAGCCATGCCCCTGCCAAGAATGGCCAGCACCGTCTCTTCCAAGGGAGTGAGGTGAAGCTAGGAATGGGAGGTGTGCCTCATGTTTGGTACAAATTGTTGGTACGTGAGTGATTGGGGGAGGGGGGAGTCGTGCATTGAGAAGTGTGTGAGGCTAGTGATGCAGTTGATAGGAGATAGCTTTTGAAGACCACTGGTCTGAGGTCATGATGTTTCTTTGGGCACTGGAGCCACTTGGTGGGGAGACACTGGTGGCAGTGACGGCCTCGGTGATCTGGTGCCACATCCTTCTTTCTGGAGAGTCTCCTGGCCCCTGTGGGTAGAGGACCTCTCTTGTAGTGTTGACCCCCTGAACAAAGCTGGAGTGCTGCATGCAAGACCCTGGGTGCCCCTTCCCTGGATTGCTGAGCCATTTGGGTTAGTGCTGAAGCACTTTTAGCATTTTGTTTAGGTGCGGAAAGAAATTCAGCTTTAAGAGCTGAAGACTGTCATTTGGGAATTCTTTTTAACGTTAATTTTTTTGAGCTCTAAGGGCTAAAAACTGCCTATTTTTACTTGATTTTTATTTTTTTCATTTCAGAAGACAGTTCCCCTTTAAGGGACTGAACTGCTTTCTGAAATGGCAGCCTTACTTTAAGGGAAGGCTGTTCTTGCTGCATTAACACTATGGCCACGCTACATTGAGGCCTCCTATCGGCATTGCATGGTAAGTTTAGCGCTGGGCTAATGTTAATTAGCCACCAGCTCCAATTTACCGATCCTGCCAGCGCCATCGTTTTTGGCAACTGTTAACACCAGCAGGTTCTAGGCCACTGTCTCTTTGTTCTATGCACCTGAAACGACCCAGCTAAGAGTATGTCAGGAGCTAGGAGCTAAATTAACAAACAGGACCTCAAGCATTATAATCTCTGGATTATTACCCAAGCCACATGCAAATTGGCGTAAGGATAAGCAGATTAGTGAGGTGAACACGTGGCTGAAGGAATGATGTGGGAAAGTGGGGTTCCATTTCATGGGACAGTGGCACCTGTACTGGAACAGGAAGGAATTGTACTGTTGGGAAGGGCTCCAACTGAACCGGTCTAGGACCAGGGTCTTAGCACAAAGAACGAATAGGGCGGTCACAAGGACTTTAAACTAGTGAATGGCGGGGGCAGGGCTCAGGTGGAAAAGGTAATATAAATAGTAATTCTAAAACAACGAAAGGGAAGAGAGTAGAGTAATAGTCAGGAATTGTGCTTTAGGCACTACAGGTAAAGGGAAAACTAAAAGATGTAAAGTAATTAAATCAGGAGAGAGAAATAAGAAACTTGTGAAAAAACCTGCATTACAGCAGAAGCACAGGCTAGGGTGTGTGGCCCAAGTAAGCGTTCTTTATACAAACGCACGTAGTATAATGAACAATTGAGTGAATTGGAGGCGCAAATTCAACTTAGAGGGTATCACATGGTAGCTATTACTGAGACATGGCTGCAAGACAGCCATGACTGAGAATTGAATATACCAGGTTAGAAAGTCTACAGGAAGAATAGGTCAGATTCAATTTCTTCAGTATGTTCAGGATAGCTTTCTGCAACAATATGTCCTAGAACCAACAAGGGGACAGGCCATATTAGATAATAATGAGCCAGATTTAGTTAACAGCCGAATGAAGTGTGAACATTTATCTAATAGCGATCATAATATGATCGAGTTCAACATTATGGGATAGGGTGGGATATGTGTTGGTGTAGGGGTTACGGGGATCGGGTGGGATATGTGTCGGTGCAGGCTCGATGGGCCGAAATGGCCTCTATCTGCACTGTGGGGTTTCTGTGTTCTGTGTGATTATGTTTGAAAGGGAGAAACGCAAAACAGTTACTAAGATTCTAGGTTTAGGTAAGGCTGACTTTTAATGGGATGAGACAGAGACTCTTCACAGCAAACTGGGTAAATCGACAGGCGATCAGTGGGAGGTGTTGAAAAAACAATTAAATGTAATACAGAAACAGTTTATACCCCGAAGAGGCAAGAGCTCTACTCGCCAAAAAAACAGCCAAAGGAGGAAAGGGACAACATAAAACTAAAAGAAAAAGCATACAAAAATGCAAAAACTAGCACAGATCCTGGCAACTGGGAGAGATACAAAGAATGACAAAAGTTGACAAAATAGTTAGTAAGAGACACTAAAAGGGAGTATTAAAAGAAACTTGCAGGGGATATCAAAATCATGACAAAAAAAATTCCAATTATATTAGGAAAAAGAGGGTGATCAGGAGTAATGTGGTGCCCTTGAACCCTTGAATACTGATAATGATGATATTGTAAATGAAAATAAGGAAATGGCGGACATGTTGAATAATTACTTTGCATCAGTATTTACAAGGAAACTAATATTGAATCAGGGATGGGAACTCACCTTAATTAACGTAAGCAAAATTACAGCAATGAAGAAAATAATGGCACTAAAGAGTGACAAATCCCCAGGACCAGATGGTTTCCATCCCAGGGATTTAATGGAAGTAGGTGAGAACATTGCAGATGCCCTAACTATAATCTTCCAAAGTTCTCTCGATTCAGGAACTGTTCCTTTAGATTGGAAAATTGCACACGTCACTCCGCTATTTAAGAAAGGTGAGGGAGGGAAACCAGGGAATTATAGACCATTTAGCCTAACATCTGTTGTCGGGAAATTATTAAAGTCTACAATTAAGGATAGAGTGACTGAACATGTTGAAAATTTTCCGCTGCTCAGAGAGAGCCAGCATGGATTTATAAAGGGTAGGTCATGCCTAATGAAGCCGATTGAATTTTTTGAAGAGGTGACTAAAGTAGTGGACAGGGGAATGTATATGGATGTTATTTATATGGACTTCCAGAAGGCATTTGATAAAGTCCCTCATAAGAGACTGTTAGCTAAAGTTGAAGCTTATGGATTTGATAGCAAATTATTGACCTGGTTAGGAAATTGGCTGAGTGGCAGAGATAATGGGCAGAAACTCTAATTTACAGGACGTGACTTGTGGTGTCCCACAGGGATCTGTGTTGGGGCTTCTACTATTCACTATTTATTAATGACTTAGATGATGGGATAGAGAGCCACATATCCCAGTTTGCTGATGACCCAAAGATAGGCAGCATGGAAACATAACATTACAAAGAGATATTAATAGATTAAATGAATGGACAAAACTGTGGCAAATGGATTTCAATGTAGGCAAGTGTGAGGTCACCCACTTTGGACCTAAAAAGGATAGATCAGAGTACTTTCTAAATGGTGAAAAGCTAGAAATAGTGGTGGTCCAAAGAGACTTAGGGGTTCTTGTACATTGATCATTAAAATGTTATGGACAATATAATCAAAAAGGCTAATGGAATGCTGGGCTTTATGTCTAGAGGACTAGAATACAAGGGGGTAGAAGTTATGCTACAGCTATACAAAGCCCTAGTTAGACCATACCTGGAATTATTTGTTCAGTTCTAGACACCACACCCTAGGAAGGATATATTGACCTTGAAGGGAAGTCAACGTAGATTTACCAGAATGATACCTGGACTCCAAGGGTTAAATTACGAGGCAAGATTACACAAACTAGGGTTGTATTGCCTGGAATTTAGAAAGTTAAGGGGTGATTTGATCAATGTTTTCAAGATATTAAGGGGAATGACTGAGAAGAAGGATGAATTAGAGTGAGTGAATTAGAGTCAAATCAGGTACAAAGAGAAATTATGAGGGAAAAAAAGATTGGATTAAGAGAGAGATAAAAAGAGACAGAAAGGAAAAGTAAGAACAAAAATGTAAAATGTAAAATTTGACATTTTAAAAATCTCTAAGAACAATTAACTAACTGAAGGAATGAGACTCCACAGTTTCAATTGTTCCATTTCTGGGCCAGAGAGGTTGATTGGCATTGCCAATTATCACATTGTTAAAAAGGTACTTACGCTATTCATTATCAGACTTAACTTTCTGTGGCAAGTGTAATGGGCAATTAATGTTCAAATCCAGAAAGTTCTTAAAAATTACGGGGAGACTAAGGGTGAGATGCCGTTTGTGCAAAGCAAACAGTGGAGCGGTGCAAATCGACCAGCAAATTCTGGAGATTCGCAACTCACAGCGCATCTCTTAATCCCTGAACTTGCTGGCCGATTCGCACATTACTAACGGCGTGCGTCGTTAGCATGCCGTTATTTTTCCAGCAAGATGCAGTCCAATAGATGGGGAACAATTCCTGGTGCAATTTATATGTGGCTATTTTATATGCTATCTGTCTAATATGATTATTTAAAACCTTCCAGAACTCTGAAATAAAACTCTCAGATGGAAAGTATGAAGTGGTGAAGTTTGGTAGCAGTATACACATACCTTATGAAGTACGTCATCTTGGCATTTACCTTGTAATTGAAGCTAAAAATGGACTGGTATTGATCTGGGACAAGAAAACAAGCTTGACTATTAAACTCAGTCACTCCTTTAAGGTAAGTGCTTATTCCTGAACATTGCCAATATTACCAAAGATGTTCTATACATTAACAGAAATGTAAAATCTTTTGAGCAAGAAAGTCTTGCATTTACAACACCCCTTATCATGCCTCACAGAAACATCTCAAACCCCTTCACATACAATGAATTACTTTGAGGTGCAGTGACAGTTGATATGGTGGCAGATCTAACGTATGCAGCCACTGTGTGTTAGCATGTCGTTTCCAGTTACAATTTTCATTGCCTGAGCATGACTATCACAGACTTCCATCCAAGGAGTCACTTTGGGACTTTCTCCAAGCAGAGCTAAAAAACTCGACATAAAACGCTCCTGGAAACAATCTTAATCATGGTTGAATAGCAAGAATGTTGGAGCAGGCATCCTGCCTGACGATTAGACAGCGAATGATAGGCACTTTGTAACAAATAAACAACTAAAATTAAAATTCAGATCTTTGGATGATTTAAGTTTTATATAATCACCACTACAGAGCATTCTTAATAATCATTACTCAGTACAGAAATAATAAATGTTTGGCTTCTTATTTCATGAGAATTGAAGTGGTGAATAAGATTACATCTACTTTATATATAAAAGCGATTGATCTGTCTGTCTGTCTGCCCTTCTGTCTGTCCGGCTAAACACTCTCAAGTTATAGAGCGTACCTACACGTGCGTTACATCAAAAGAAAGCTTACGATTCCAGAACGGTCATAAGCGTATTTATGTTTCGGCGAGACAAAAATTGCACCCGCGGTATCCAAAAAACGTTCAGAATTCCGCTCATTATCCACTCATTATTCAAAATTCCGCTCATTACCCGCTCATTAGCATCGAGTGACATCGAGGTCGACCAATTGTACAGTCGAGCGACCCGACGGTCGACCAATCGCTGCGTCACGGGGGCGGGTTCGTCGCGCGTGCGGGCGGGCCCTCCTAGAGTCAAGTGACAGGACGATTGACCAATCCTACGCTTCAGTGACATGACGGTTGACCAATCGGTGCGTGTGTGGGTGGGCCTTATCCTTCTGAACCGAGGTGCGTGGCCGCCATCTTGATTCCAAACTGTTCATTTCTTTTTCCCACTTTCTGCGTGTTTCTTTTCAAATCTACATTTCCAGCAAAAAAAAATTGCTTTTATTAAATTGTTTTAAAAAAAAGTTAATTCATTTGTAAATATTTTCTCTACCCTGATTCTTTTTCCAACCTTTCCCCGTTTTTGTAAGGCCTCAAAGCCTGGGCCTCTCCTGCCCAGCCACGCCCGAGCTAGGTAATTGTCCCATGGCTTGTGGTAAGCTCCTCGCCCCCCCCCAGTCTCCCCCGTCACGTTACCCGGGGCAACGGCGTCGGCCGCGAGGGACACGGCCCGTGTCCCTCGCGGCCGACGCCGTTGCCCCGGGTAACGTGACGGGGGAGACAGGGGGGGGGGCGAGGAGCTACCGAGCGGAAGCCAGGGTGGGGGACAATTACCTAGCTCGGCGGTCTGAGGGCTAGGGGGGGGCGGTGCTCCCGGGAGAGCGGAGCTCGGGAGTGTGGGGCGGGGCGGCCGGGGCTCGGGAGGGCGGGGAAGTGTTACCCCGGCAACCGGGCCTGGCCGTCTCTCACAGCCTCAAGCCGGCTCACGCCTGTTCCCGGGGCTTGGCTCCATTTGCGCCCGCGGGCCACTCGCCCTCTCTCTCTCCTTCCCTCTGTGTCTCTCTCTCCTCCCCCCCTCCCCACCTTCTCTCCCCCCACCTTCTCTCCCCCCTCCCCCGCTTCTCTCCCCCCTCACCCCCTTCTCTCCCCCCTTCTGTCCCCCCCTCCCCTTCTCTCCCCCCACTCCCCCCTTCTCTCCCTCCACCCCCTTCTCTCCCCCCTCCCCCCTCCCCCCTTCTCTCCCCCCCACTCCCCCCTTCTCTCCCTCCCCCTCTCCCCCCTCCTCCCCCTCCCCCCTCCCAGTCATTCTCTCTCTTCCCCCCAGTCGCTCTCTCTCTTCCCGCCAGTCGCTCTCTCTCTTCCCCCCAGTCGCTCTCTCTCTTCCCCCCAGTCGCTCTCTCTCTTCCCCCCAGTCGCTCTCTCTCTTCCCCCCAGTCGCTCGCTCTCTTCCCCCCAGTCGCTCTCTCTCTTCCCCCCAGTCGCTCTCTCTCTTCCCCCAGTCGCTCGCTCTCTTCCCCCCAGTCGCTCTCTCTCTTCCCCCCAGTCGCTCTCTCTCTTCCCCCCAGTCGCTCTCTCTCTTCCCCCCAGTCGCTCTCTCTCTTCCCCCCAGTCGCTCGCTCTCTTCCCCCCAGTCGCTCGCTCTCTTCCCCCCAGTCGCTCTCTCTCTTCCCCCAGTCACCCTCTCTTCCCCCAGTCGCTCTCTTCCCCCCAGTCGCTCTCTCTCTTCCCCCCAGTCGCTCTCTCTCTTCCCTCCCAGTCACTCTCTCTCTTCCCCCCAGTCACTCTCTGTCTCTCTTCCAACAACAACATGCCCTCAAAAAAGCCTCGGCACCGCCGGGCACTCCAGCTAGTATATATAAAGCAGTATGTCTCTCTGTCTGTCTCTCTGTCTGTCTCTCTGTCTGTCTGGCTATACAATCAAAAGTTATAGAGCATAGCTACACATATGTTATATCAAAAGAAAGCTTATTATTCGGGGACTCTCATAGGCGTATTTACTTTTTGGTCGGACAAAAATTGTGCCGACGGTATCCAAAAAACTTTCAAAATACCGCCCATTATCCGCTCATTAGCATCGAGTGACGTGAAGGTTGACCAATCGTACAGTCGAGCGACCCGACGGTCGACCAATCGCTGCGTCACGGGGGCGGGTTCATTGCGTGTGTGGGCAGGCCATCCTAGAGTCGAGTGACGTGACGATTGACCAATCCTACAGTTCAGTGACCTGATGGTTGACCAATCGGTGCGTGTGTGGGCGGGCCTAATGCTTCTGAGTTGAGGTGAGTGGCCACCATCTTGGTTCCAAACTCTTCATTTCTTTTTCCCACTTTCTGCGTGTTTCTTTTCAAATCTAGATTTCCAGCAAAAAAAAAAGTTGCTTTTAAAACACAAATTGTTTTTAAAAAAAGTTAATTAATTTGTAAATCTTTTCTCTAACCTCTATAATTTTCCTACCTTTCACCGTTTTTGCAGGCAGGCCTCGAAGCCTGGGCCTCTGTTGACCAGCCACGCCCGAGCTACGCACCTCCCGTCCCGCTCAACAAGTGGCCCGCGATCGCCGCCTGCTTTCTAAAGGCTGGCGGCGCGGGACTGAGGCGAGCGTAGCCATTGCCGCCATCTTAGTAAAGGCGGGTGGGGCGGGAGTCAGCGCGCGCGTCAACGTCGGCCCGGAGCGCGAGTGAATCGGCGGTCTTGAAGCCGGTTCGGGCGGGGGGCGGGGCTCGGGAGGGCGGGAAGCGGGGGGAAGGGTTACCCCAGCAACCGGGCCCGGCCCTCTCTCACAACCTCAGGCCGGCTCACGCCTGTTCCCAGGGCTTGGCTCCAGCGCAGACCCAGCCGCAATCGGCGGTCTTGAAGCCGGCTCGGGAGGGCGGGGCTCGGGAGGGCGGAGAGTGGGGCTCGGGAGGGTGGGAGGCGGGTCTCGGGAAGGGGGGGAAGGGTTACCCCGGCAACCGGGCCCGGCCATCTCTCACAGCCTCAAGCCGGGTCCAACACTAATAAATACTGATGGGTATAACCAATCCTTATCATCTCATGGTCATCAACTGCTTTGGGTTGATAAGTGGCAAGTTACATTTGTGCCACACAAATGTCAAGCAATGACCATCTCCACCAAGAGAGAGCCTAACCATCTCCCCTTGACATTCAATGGCATTACCACTGCCGAGTCCCCCATCATCAACATCCTGGGGGTTACCATTGACCAGCAACTAGCCATATAAATGCTGTGGCTACTAAAGCAGGTCAAAGTCTAGGGGGGGGGATATTGGGATGCTTTGCACCTCCCGATAGCACCCCCGGCACAAGTCAGATGTGTGTTGGAATATTCTCCACTTGCCTGGATGGGTACAGCTGCAGCAGCACTGAAGAAGCTCGACATCATCCAAGACTAAGCAACCCACTTGATCAGCAGCTTATCCATTAGTCTAAACATCTAACCCCTCTGTCACAGGCATACTGTGGCTGCATTGTGTATTATGTACAGGGTACACTGCAGCAACTCGCCAAGGATTCTTCAGCAACACCTCCCAAACCCACAACTGCCACCACCTAGAAGGACAAGGGCAGCAGGTGCATGGGAACACCATCACTTCCAAGTTCCCCTCCAAGTCACACACCAACCTGACTTGGCAATATTGTGCATTTCCTTCAAAGGTTACTGGGTCAAAATCCTGTAAGTTCTTACCTAACAGCATTGTGGGAGCACCTTCACAACATGGACTGCAGCAGTTCAAGCACCACCACCTTCTCAATGCAACTTGGGATGGGCAATAAATGCCAACTTCGACAGCAATGTCCATATCCTGAGCATGAATATTTTTTAAAAGTTAGAACAAAATACTACAAGTAGTAAAGAGAATATGGAGCTCAAAACACTATTCACTTATTCAAACAATGTAACTTTTTATCACTGAAAAAGCACAAGCAGTACCAAAGTGTAACCATTTTTATGGGTCTGTTAAAGGGACATTGTTTGTCGAAAAATGGAATTTGCAAACTTTTTTGATTTGCTGGTAAATGAATGATGCACTGATGTAAATTACTGCATCACTTGTGCATGATGTCTTTGGAATGATATGGCACGCAGTTGTATATTCCACCACCACCACCACAATATTTTTTTCTGAAATCGCCTTTAAATGAAAAATTTAAAAAGAGAGAACGAAAGCAAGTCTAATAACTTTCCATATTTTCAGTATAATAATTGTCACCTTTATTGGATATTACAGGGTACCATCTGTGGATTGTGTGGCAATTATGATGGCAATGCACACAATGATTTTACCACAAGAAGCCAATTGGTGGTTGTAAACATGGAGGAGTTTGGAAACAGCTGGAAGGTGTCTCCTACCTGTGCAAATGTAAAGAAAAATGAAGACCCTTGCTCAATTAACGTTCATCGAGATGCGTGGGCTCAGAAACAGTGCAGCATCATCAAGAGTGAGACATTCAAAGCGTGTAATTCTCAGGTACAGCGTTGTGCACCCAAGTGTTTCATGTGTCTTTTCACCACATTATATAAATAATCTTCAAACAATTGTGTACATGAGCAACAATGGTTTCCATCTTCCAATGTGCAGATGCAAATGCACCACCGAAAACTTCTAACAATTGCCAAGAGCAAAATATTTTTTCAATGCAAAAGGACAAAATCTCCTTAACTTTCTAGTGACAACTGAGAAGTAAAAAAATGGAAAAATCCCAGAATCCTTTTACTATTTACATCGTAACAGTGCAGCAAATTCTCCTTGAGGAATTTGATTTATCCATATTTAGAATTCATGAGCTTTTCCTTTGCCCCCTCTCCATTGCAGTTTGCTGAAAGGAAACTTGTAGATGCTCTTGGTTTTGTGAAGTTGTATTTTCAGTCTGCCAGGAGTCTGGAAGAATTTAAGGAACTGAGAGCATCGTGAAAACTAATTACAGGAAACTCTTTTTTATCCGGCACCGACGGGACCGGTGTGGTGCCGGTTTATCCAAAAGTCCGGATTACAGAGAGGTATAGTAAAAGGTACGAGAGCCCCGTACACAGCAACATATCCAGGCTTCCCTGTTGCTTAGCAACAGGTGCAGGAACCCTGGCCACAAGATCCAGGCGTCCCTGTTGCTTAGCAACAGGTGCAGGAACCCCAGTTACACGGCCACAGATCCAGGAACGGCCACTAATATGAAGTAAAACTTATCTGAACCTACTCCTGAATTTTGCCGGTTAACAGAGATTTCCGGTTATTTAGGTGCCAGTAAATCGAGAATTTCCTGTACTTCCAAAAGTATCAGAATATGAAGTGCACATAGAACATAATGGTTGCTGGATGATTTGCACCAGGGCAGAGATGCCCTGCTCCAACGAATTCCAGCCCAATATTCTTTATATGTAGAAAAATCTGGGAGACAACCTTTTTGTTTAAAGTACTCTTTTTATAGAAAATGCTAAATTAACTTTAAGTTTGCTTGTTGAAAATGTCAATTTTCCTGTCGGCAGCAAACCCTCCTTGCGTGGCCAATGCATCAATTATAGGGAATATCCTGGGGCAGCTTCATTGCAAACAGTGGAAGGTGCAACCTTAAACTATAATGTGGCTTCCCAGGATCAGGTGATTCTGGAGAGGCCCTCAGGTTAGTTTCAAGTTACTTCACCTTCCCACTCCGGGCACCTGGGACATTCCCTGCGATTGGAAGTACTAGAGCTACTTGGCAGGGAGGGATATGGTACCTCAGGGACTCCATGATGATAAGAAAATTAACAATTTCAAAAAAACAAATTAAATTTAAGGTGAGTTGCTTTTCCATTATGAAAAGGAGAATATTTTACATAAAAAGTACGCCCATAGACTTTCCTTTCACATGAAGCAATGCAAGTCCAATTGACCTTGTAAGTAATACTATATAGTATGTTCCTGAAGATATGAATAAGAAGCACAAGGTATGAATACATGTAGAAACTGGGCAGGTAAAAAACAAAGGGGTTACTTACCTGCTCAGATCCTGACCAATTCTGATTTTAACCTGCAGGGTTTTGCAGGTAGATCATCTGTCTGCTAAAGAAGGTGGGAGCCTCATAAATGTATGCAAATCTAACTCCTACTACATCAATAGAAATCTGGAGCCTCAGTGGAAGGGTTTCCAACCCTCCTGCTTTTGGTGAGAATCTCCCGAAATCAGCGATTCCTCTCCCGAGCGCTGCCTCCAGCAGCCCAGGACATCAGCACTTTACGTTTCCTGTCGCAGTGCGCTCCCTGCTCCATGTGGTTAGCCCCGGCTGCTGCTTGGAGAAGCCTTCCGCTCGATGACATCACCTGACCATCACCACAGAGAGCCCTGACAGGCTGGTGTGCAGTCGGGAGGGGGCTGGGAAGTCTAGAATGGGGGGCTTGGGAATCGGGGAGGCTCGAGAATGGAGGGGGAGAGATGGTGAATGGGGGCTTGGGGCGAGAGTAAGAGACGAGGGATTGGAGGCTCGGGGGGAGAGAGATAGGGAATGGGGGCTTGGGGTGAAAGCGGGAGCCTGGGGAATGAGGACTGGGGGAGAGAGATAGAGACTGGGGAATGGGGGCTTGGGGCGAGAGTAAGAGACGAGGGATTGGGGGCTCGGGAGGGAGAGAGATAGGGAATGGGGCTTGGGGCGAGAGTAAGAGATGAGGGATTGGGGGCTCGGGAGGGAGAGAGATAGGGAATGGGGGCTTGGGGCGAGAGTAAGAGATGAGGGATTGGGGGCTCGGGGGGGAGAGAGATAGGGAATGGGGGCTTGGGGTGAGAGTAGAAGACTAGGGAATGGGGGCTTGGGGGGAGAGATAGAGACTGGCGTATGGGGATCAGAGGATGTGATGTTGGGGACTGGGGTGTGGGGAAGTGAAGGAGACTGGGGATCGGGGATTGGGGCTCAAGTTGGAGGGGCGGAGAATGGGGTTGGGAGTGGGTGTGGGAACCAGCATTTCCTGCAGATCCAGGAACAGCAGTGATGTGAAAGCTGGGGACCCGGGTAAATAGTGAAATATTGTTTCCGCTGGTGGGTGAATGGGGAACGAGTGAACCGAAACCTAGGATTCACACTAGGAATTACTGAGGGGGAAGTGTAAAGTCTGTGGGTTGTGCAGTTAATAAATACACAGACTTCAGAAGTAACAAACAAACAGGTCTTTACTATTCGAGGGTCCGGGCGAATCTGCCCCAGCAATCCTGCCACAACACTTATATACTGGTGTGGTCACTATCGGTATTACAGTATACAGAAGCCAAACAAATAGTGCCACACCTAAAGTAGTTCTCTTAAAGGTGAACGGTTACATTCAATAGTTCCCTTAAAGGTAGACGGGTACATACACTACAATCCTCCCTTTTTAGCTTATTACTTACAGAGTCCCCGTTAAACATACATATCTTCAACTTCCTATAAAACAAATTACAGATATAATCTCGGTGGAGTCAATGTCATATAAAACAATTTACAGATATAATCTCGGTGGAAACAGCTCACAGGTTCAGTCTCTGCGGAAACAGTTCATAGATTCAGTCTCTGATCTTGACTCATTCCGAACAACGTTTCTTTGGTGCAGCCGGTTCACCTGGCTAGCGTGACTCCTCCATAGCCTTTTTCTTGACGTAACAGCTTGAACTTTCGTCCTGTTGAACCAGCAGTGCGGACTTTTACAACCAACTGGCTGTCTTGACATTTTACAGTTTTTCAACTAATTTAGCTCCTTTCGTAATGTCCCGCCTGGGATGGTAGAAGTGCTAATGTTTTAGACAGTTATTATCTTCTGCTTCTAATTTTTCTTTTCTGCCTTTTTGAAACTCTCGGAGCTCCTTTCTCGGCTGCCAGCTGTAGCGCCACCAACTCTCTATGTTCCTTAGACCTTAAGTGCTTCATCCGGATTTCAGCACTTTGGGAGTTTTCATCACAAGCTGGGCAGACCACATCCTCGTAATATTCAGTGTCACTCAACAGGTCATGGTAATATTCGGGTCCGTCCTGAGTTAGGCCCGCGAGAGAGCCTTCTTCTTCCTCCTCACCCGTCTGGACGTTAGCTGACGGTGGTTCCTTCCTTAGACATCTTTCTTGAAAAGACTTCTTCATGCATTCATATTCATCCCGCTCTTCCTGGGTTATCTGCCATTCCTTCACGACGGACCTCATTTGTGAGTTCAATACCTTCCCTTCCATCGGGAATTGCGTTATCAGGCTATTTAAACCTTCTACTGAAGTAACGGGTTCCACATTCTTCTGTTCCCCTTGACGTGATTCAACGTACTTTTGGCATCCTTGTAAAATTTGTGTTGCCATCTCAGCTATCTCCGTGACTTTTGAGAGCTCCGAACTCGTTCCCCCTGAAGATTGAAGCTCATGTTCAGATTGTTCCCCTTGCAGAGTCTTGTCCTTCAGCATATGAAGGAGTTAGCTGACCGTTAACTCTTCCCTGGGAACACGGTGGATCAGAGTCTTCTCCATTTCATCCACCTCTTTCTCCAATACTTCCACCTTACGTTCCTCTTGAACTTTGGCTTTCAGCGCTCGGAAAAGTTGCGCCCTGATGCTCTCTAGTTCATGTTCAGGGACCATTCTTACAGTCGCTGAGTTTCTTACAGTTTCCTTTTCGTCCACTGAAAGGATTCCCAGTTGAATCTGTTCTTCAAGTTGTTGAACCTCGGTCATTGCCGCCTCATATTTGTCTTGGGTGTCCTTCAATGTTTTTATGAGTTCTTGGACATCCTGTCTTTCATGCTCTGCCATGTTTTTCACCTCTAATTTCTCATCAATGGATGGAACTTCTACCGATGAGTCTGTCTTGGCCTTGAGCTCATCAAGAATTTCCTGCAGCCTTTGGACTTCTTGCTCATATTCAACCTTTAGTTGTTCATATGCTTCTACTGAAACTAGCTTTTCGGAGGCTGCCGAGTTAACCCCCTCCAGAATTGTAGCCTGGGCCTGTTCATACTGTTCTTTCAACTTCTCACACTCTGCTTGTAAGGAGTCGTAGAGAAGAACTGGAATAAAATCCTGGCTTCCTGAAGATTCCTCTTCCTTTGGTTCGTTCTGTAAATATTCTAGTTCCTGAACAGCATCAGGGGAATGTGATTGGTATTTGACCACGATGGCTCTATGGTCGCTCTCTGCTTGAGCTAGCTGTCTCTGTTGTCTTTCCAGGTTCTCCCATTCGGTGTCCCAGAACTTTTCCATATTTTTCATCTCTTGTACGAGACGGTCACTCAACTGTTCTACTTGTTGTCGTACTTTGACATAAGTTTGCGTCCGAGCTCGGTGTTCTTCCGTCGTGGATGAATCCTTTGCTTGAACAGGCTCAGAATTCTCTGTCAACCTGGAGTTCTGCTCTGCAGCTTTATTCTTCTTGGTACCATAAGTCCTTCTGCATGTCTTCATTTTCTTCCCCATCGTCGGCAAGTCCCTTTTAGCCTTGTCTTCCATATTCGACTTGGTCTTATCATCATCCCTTTCAGAATCTGAGCTAATAGCTTGCACTGAGTCCTCCCTCATTATGGCTTTTAGGTAATGCCATTCCATGTCTATTTTCTTAATCCACTCCCGTCCTAGAAGTGGTGGTCCTCCCTCAGGTAATACGTACAAGTTCATTCTTGGGTGTTCCTTACCCCTATCTCTCACCTTGACTCTTATTTTCCCCACGGGGTATACGTTATGCCCCGTGTATGTCTGTAATACGAACTTGGTATTTCTTAAAGGTATGTGAGAGAATAGCCGGTGGTAGTCCCTTCGGTTGATGACTGATAGAGCTGATCCAGTGTCCAGCTCCATTCTTACTTGGACTCCAGCTATTTTTAGTATGACCCAGATGGTCTGTAGATCCGTTTCTTTACCCACATTGTGGATTCTCAGACTACCCAGCTGCTGGTTGTTTGGGTCTGAGTCTGAATTCTGTTCGTCTGAACTCTTCTCAGCCACCTTGTGTACCTTGTTGTACTTTTCTTGTGGTGGCTTCCTTTGATTGTTGGTCTTTTTCCCGGACCGGCATACCTTCGCGATGTGACCCAGTTTGCCACATTTCCTACACTCTTGGTTCTTAAACCAGCATTGATTCTGGTCATGCGTTGTCTTCCCACAATGGCAGCATTTTGTTGTGCTTGAAGTAATTTGGTCCACCCCGAGTGCCGCCGCCTTTAGTTGCATTTCCGCCGTTCCTTTCGCTGCGGCTTCATGCGATGCAGCTATAAGGACAGCCCTGTCCAGTGTGAGGTCGTTCTCTTCCAGTAGTCGCTTCTGCGTCCCTTCTTTGGACAATCCGCATACGAACTTGTCCCGCAGTGCCTCTGTCAGATTCCCTCCGAACTGGCAGTATTTCGCTAGCCTACGCAGTTCGACCAAGTATTCCGTGTTGCTTTCGTCTTTCCTCTGCGTTCTTGCATAGAATTTGAATCGTTCAGCCAGCATCAACGGTGTGGGGTTCAAGTGGTCCTTCAGCACAGCCACAATCTCTTCGAAGGTCTGATCCGCTGGTTTATTTGGTGCTATTAGATGCTTCAAGAGCCCGTATGTTTTTGCCCCCATCGAGTTTAGCAATGTTATCGCCTTGTCGTCTTCCTCTATTTTGTTGGCTTCGCAATAGATCTCTATGTGTTCCACGTACGTGGCCCAGTCTTCTATTTCAGAATTAAAGTTGTTAATATTCCCTCGCTTAGGCATCTTTCTTCCCTTGGGAGCAGCACCAGTATTTCTTTAAGTATTCTTATTTATTTGTTTATTTCTAAGATGGCGGTTTTCCTGCGAAATCGGCGGTTTCCCGCTCTTTCCTTCTCTCCCCGCCCACTTCAATGGCGGTATGTCAGTTAAGATGGCGGTTTTCCCGTGAAAATGGCAGTTTCCCGCTCTTCCTTTCTCGCCCCTCCCACTTCAATGGCGGTTTCCCGCTTCTGGCGTCTTCTCCGCCTAATGGCGGCTTCCCGCGTTTCTTCCCGGTGGGAGGGGTACGCTTCCCCCACAGCGGACAGGTTCAGCCGTTGGCTGGCTTCCGCACAGCTCCCCTTACTCGGCTCTGTCTTTTCCTCCCGCCCGCACGGCTCTACCGGCGCTGGGTACACCCCGTTAACGGAGGACAGTTCAGCCGCTGGACTGGCTCTCGCGCAGCCTCTCTCTCCGTACCCGGCTCTGTCGCTCTCTCTCCCGCACGTTCGGTGCTACCGGCCCTGGGTACCCCGTTGGTGGAGAACAGTTCAGCCGCTGGACTGGCTCTCGCACAGTCTCTCTCCCCTTGCTCGGCTCTGTCTCTCCCTCTCCGGCACGATTGGTTCTACCGGCTCTGGGTACCCCGTTGGTGGAGGACAGCTCAGCCGCTGGACTGGCTCTCGCGCAGTCTCTCTCCCCTTGCTCGGCTCTGTCTCTCTCTCCCACCCGCACGGTTCCTGTTCGCCTCCCAGCCCTCTCGCAGACTGGTGTTTCCCTCCCCGGCTGCGGCTGGATGTCTCTTCCCGCGCCTACTCGCAGTCTCAGCGCTTCGTGGCTGCGGTCGCTGCCCGGTTTTCCCGCCGATCGAGGTCCGACTGTCTCACGACGCCATTGGACCTGACTTTCTGACCGGCTCCGTTCCCCCCTCGACCGTGGTCGAGTGCACAGCCCTTATCCTCCGGATATTCTCTACACCTTCCCCTACTCACAGTCTCTGCGGCCGCCTTGTTTCCAGCTGATCGGCTCACTCCGCACCGTGGTAGAAGGGTAGTCAGTGCCTGTTGCAGATGGAAGCTTTTGTTGCTAAAGTCTTCCTCCTTCCTCCTGCTGCAGCCTCGTGTTTTCTTTCAGCAGCACGCCGAGGGCGGTTGCCTCTCTTCGACGCTCTTCGTTGCTTTGGTAGTCTTGCCGCAGGGTACGATCGGACTCGTCGCCACTGTAAAGTCTGTGGGTTGTGCAGTTAATAAATACACAGACTTCAGAAGTAACAAACAAACAGGTCTTTACTATTCGAGGGTCCGGGCGAATCTGCCCCAGCAATCCTGCCACAACACTTATATACTGGTGTGGTCACTATCGGTATTACAGTATACAGAAGCCAAACAAATAGTGCCACACCTAAAGTAGTTCTCTTAAAGGTGAACGGTTACATTCAATAGTTCCCTTAAAGGTAGACGGGTACATACACTACAGGAAGGGAAGAGGAAGATCCTTGAACTGAGGACTATTATACTGTGGCTCCTTCACCAAAAGTGGCTATTGAGGTAGAGTAGAACATCATTTAAGAGAATGGGATAAATATTTGAAATTGAGGAATATAAAAGGACCTGGAGGAATGGGGTTGCAGGAGAGAGCTCCTCCTGTGCTGTAATTTCTATAATTCCACGAAAACTCTCCCGATATTGAGTCTGAGCTCAGGGAGTGGATTAGAATTGTTGGTGCTGAGCTGAGTTTGGGACGATCTGCCCTGTGAGAAGTGCCCCAAACACTGAGCCCGCTGCCCTTTGTGCGATCTCTCGGTTTGGTTCAGGTCGGTCTGTACCAGTCAGTTTTGACATGTGAAGTCCAAGTACAGATCAGCTCTGACTGAGGCTCCCAGTCCAGAGCTGTCACCTTCACATGGAACCGAAGTCCAAACCAGAGTCCAAGGAGATAGGGAGAGAGATCGAGCCTATTACAACTGGGGAGCCTGACCGCTCCTTGTGCTGTGCAGGGGGATTCTGGCTATGTCTTCAACAACAAAAACAAGTTGCATTTATATAGCGCCTTTAACATAGTAAAACGTCCCAAGGCGCTGCACAGGAGTATTTTAAGACAAAAAATTTGACACGGATCCATATAAGGATAAATTAGGGCAGGTGACCAAAAGCTTGGTCAAAGAGGTAGGCTTTAAGGAGCGTCTTAAAGGAGGAATGAGAGGGAGCGAGGTGGACAGGTTTAGGCAGGGAATTCGAGCTTAGGGCTGAGGCAACAGAAGGCACGGCCACCAAAGGTTGAGCGATTATAATCAGGGATCCTCAAGAGAGCAGAATTAGAGGAGCGCAGATATCTCGGGGGGTTGTGGAGCTGAAGGAGATTACTGAGATAGGAAGGGGCAAGGCCATGGAGGGATTTGAAAACAAGGATGAGAATTTTGAAATCGAGGCGCTGCTTAACCGGGAACCAATGTAGGTCAGCGAGCACAGGGGTGATGGGTGAACGGGACTTGGTGCGAGTTAGGTCACCGGCAGCCAAGTTTTGGATGACCTCAAGTTTACGTAGGGTGGAATGTGGGAGCCAGGAGTGCGTTGGAATAGTCAAGTCTAGAGGTAACAAAGGCATGGATGAGGGTTTCAACAGCGGATGAGCTGAGGCAAGGGCGGAGTCGGGCGATATTACGGAGGTATAAGTAGGCGGTCTTTATTATGCTGCGGTTATGTGGTCGGAAGCTCATTTCAGGGTCAAATATGACACCAAGGTTGCGAACAGTGTGGTTCAGCCTCAGACAGATGTTCAGGGTGAATATCAGCAGGTTATAGGATTAATACTAATTATAGATGGAATATTGGGGAATTACACCTATTACTACCAGTTAATTATAGACTATCAATGAGTTATTGTATTACTGTTGGTTATGAGGGGAATCTGAGTGTTACCAGCATTACTATTCATTAATTTCAGTGAGTTGCCGTTAGTTATTGGTGAAATCAAAGTTCTTCCCACCTTTGGTTTCCCCTCTTCCCCGCTCTCGATTTCCCCTCTGTGCCTGCTCATGGGTGGCTGCCTGGTTCTTGGAATTTCTAGCACAACAGCTGCTGGTGTGAAACTACGAGCAAAATTTCTCAACTACAGGGAACATAACCTTCATAAGGTAAATGCAATAACATTTGTAGATGTCCTATGATTGGATATCATGAGATCAGACATCACATGATCAGATGTCATGTGGTCAGAACACCATGTAATCAACCTCCAGGAATGCCTCAAACCAGAGTTGGCAGCCCTACTCTGTGAGGAAACTGCTGTGGCTTTTCCGCTCAGGAGAAGCAGGTGTACAGCTGGCCTGCAGATATTAGAGGCCGTTCAGATAAGTGATAAATCTTTCCTTTGTGGGACCAGGAGGGGTTGGAGTGCTCATCTGCTTCTTACAGGGAAATTCGTGTCTTTCCTAGCCCCACACCCCCCCTCCCCCCTTCAATACCCTCCTGAAACCTCCCCGCCAGTTACCTGTGACCCAGCAGGTGGCCAAGTGCCACCTGATCTTCATCTGCTGATAGCCACTCTGAGCCCTCTTCACACCCATTCTGGACGGAAATTGCTGTGGCCTCCCGCTGGTTCTGCTGGGCGAGTAATAAACTGCTCCTATGGTTTTCCATCGGAAGCTCGCTCTGTGTTAAAATACATTCCAATGGTTCAGACCCACAGAGGCCATGGTATTTGCTATCTGTGAGATGCATCAAATTTGGATTGAATAGCGCACGCACGCATATAAATTAATCAATTGCACAAGAGAGAAATTTTTCTCTCCTAGAAGGATTTACCTGGAGTTTTTTTGAGCTGCGAGAAGAGGCTAATCTGAGGAGAATCCATTGCAAATCCCAGGTGACCTTTTGGAAGAAATAGGCTGAGTGCCAGCAATGACCTTTTCATGGTGCATATTTTCTTCAATTCTAAGCACAGCCTGAGAAGCTGAGGAGAGAGCTGCAGCATTTTCATTCCTTCTCTTCAAAGACATACAATGTTAGCTATGTAGGTGCATCTATATGAATATGCAGGACTGTTTCACATCGATCAAGATATCCATCTATTTTTTTTTCATATGAGGTGCCAAATTTTTTCATGTTTACTTTTCAGATCAACCCAGCCCCATATTATGAGGCTTGTGTACGTGATGCATGTGCCTGTGACACTGGTGGAGATTGTGAATGTTTGTGTACAGCTGTAGCTGCCTACTCTTTGGCCTGCAGTTTGGTTGGGGTGTGCATTTCCTGGAGAAGTCCTGAAGTTTGTCGTGAGTAATATTCTGCTTTCATTCAGTTTTAAGCGAGGGAGGATAGTTAATGCCACTTCTTTCCATCCAGTCCCCCACCTCTCAGGGTTATTCGCCAAACCTCAGCTGAGAGGCTAGGCCCCTAAGGTTCTCCAGTCCTCGAGCAATACTAATCCTGAGTCAGTCACCAGAGGATATGCAAAGGGTGGTATCTTCCTCAGTTTTGCATCCCCGTCCTTGAGGAGATATCGAGCCACTGTGTTGCTTCCTCACAGGAGCATGAGATTGAGAACTCAGCAACAATTTGAACCTGCATCCTGCCATCTCCTCCATTGTCTTTGCATGCTAGTGTTCTTAATGTCTTGTGTACCACCTTCATTATCTTTTACAGTGTTTTAAGTGGGATTCAGAACATAGTTTCACACGAATGTTTTTATCAGAAGAAAAATAAAATGAAATAAAACTCCAGAACAATTTTATATTTTTCAGTTAGAATTTAAGAAACTCCTTTCATGGAACTTTGAACTGAGCCTCACTCAGTTTTAAACCACCTTATTAGAATCATCTGTTTTGCAATTTTGCTGCAAGTTACCAGTGAAATAGCTGTACATTTTCTGTGGATTTACTATCAATATAACTCCATCCTCAGCTAGGAGAAGACATTTAAGGGGTAGATTTTAAATAAAATAAAAGATGGGCAATCCACTCCGCCAGATTACCACCCAGGCAGGGGATCCACTCCACCAGAATAGCACCCAGGCGGGCGATCCACTCCGCCAGATTACCACCCAGGCAGGGGATCCACTCCACCAGAATAGCACCCAGGTGGGCGATCCACTCCACCAGATTACCGCCCAGGCAGGGGATCCACTCCACCAGAATAGCACCCAGGTGGGCGATCCACTCCACCAGATTACCACCCAGGCGGGGATCCACTCCACCAGAATAGCACCCAGGTGGGCGATCCACTCCACCAGATTACCGCCCAGGCAGGGGATCCACTCCACCAGAATAGCACCCAGGTGGGCGATCCACTCCACCAGATTACCGCCCAGGCAGGGGATCCACTCCACCAGATTACCGCCCAGGCAGTGAAGACGAGAATCTACCCCATGATTTTTGAATACCAAGGAGAAAAACTCATTCGATGCATTCTTTCTTTTCAGCTCTGTTTTGTGATTATTACAATCCTGATGATGAGTGCGAACAGCACTATGCACCTTGTGGGATCCCCTGTCTGAAAACCTGCCAAAATCCTAGTGGAGCATGCTCCAAAATTATCCCCAAGCTTGAAGGTAATATTTCTACTTGTTCATCAATATGGTAATATGATTTATTATTTTATTAAATGTTTATTTACTTGCTAAAATTACATAATTTCAGAAATATTTTGTTTGTTCTAGTTAAGTGAACACAATCCATTTCCATTTCACACAAAAGCTTTCTTACACAGTGAAATCTGAGGTGGACAAAACAGATTATACACTTTATTACGGACTTTAATTGTGAAAATCAAAATATGAACTGTTTCACACTGCCCTAAACAATTCATTGAAATAACAAGCAGCCCGCTTGATTGGCACTTCATCCACTAGCCTAAACATCCACCCCCTCCACCATCGATTTACCATGGTCGCAGTGTGTCCTATTCACAGGATGCACTGCAGCAACTTGCTAAGGCTTCTTCTGCAACATTTCCCAATCCCATGACCCACATCACCTAGAAGGACAAGGGCAGCAGGTTCATAGGAACACCATCACTTCCAAGTTCATTTTAAAGTCACACACTATCCTGATTTGTATGCAAATTGCCTTTTCTTAAGTGTCGCTGAGTCAAAACTCTGGAACTACCTAGCTTACAGCATTGTGAGAGCATCTTCACAACATGAACTGCAATGGTTCAAGAAGAAGGCCCACCATCACATTCTCAAGGGTAACCAGGGATGGGCAATAAATGGCAGCATTTCCAGTGATGTCCACATCCCGAGAATGAATTTTAAAAAACATAAACTACACAGCAGGTTACACCGACAATTAACAGGGTTAGATGTAGGGTGTCCATTGAACCTTAAGCTATGGCTAAATTACTCTATGATTAGGAATCAATAAATCTGGTGGAGATCAATGGGAAGTGTTCCTAAATCGGCACGACATGGGTTAGAGACAGAGCTAACTTCTCTCTACTCTATAAGTTTGAGCTGTTCACTTATCAAGAGTTCACTGATGTGGAGCTGACTGCTGTTAGAGAGTGAACAGTAATCTAATATCATTGTCACATCCCATAGGCTGCTACCCAGACTGTCCTGATGATAAGCCATTTTTGGATGAGGAAAGAATGCAATGTGTTGAACAGGGTGACTGTCCCTGTCATATTAATGGGAAACACTATGAGCCAGGCCAGACTGTGCCAAGCACTCAGAACTGTGAATCATGGTAGGTTTTACCATAAACATTCATGCATTTATTATTAACTAGCTGGAGTGCCCGGCGGTGCCGAGGGCTTTTTGAGGGCATGTTGTTGTTGGAAGAAAGAGAGAGAGAGAGAGACTGGGGGGAGAAGAGAGAGACTGGGGGGGAGAGAGAGACTGGGGGGGAGAGAGCGACTGGGGCGGAGAGAGAGAAAGAGAGAGAGACTGGGGGGAAGAGAGAGAGAGACTGGGGGGAAGAGAGAGAGAGAGAGACTGGTGGGAAGTGAGAGAGAGAGACGGGGAAGAGAGAGAGAGAGAGAGACTGGGGGAAGAGAGAGAGAGAGAGAGAGAGACTGGGGGGAGAGAGAGAGAGAGAGAGAGACTGGGGGGAGAGAGAGAGAGAGACTGGGGGGAGAGAGAGAGAGAGAGAGAGAGAGACTGGGGGGAGAAGAGAGAGACGGGGAGGAAGAGAGAGAGGGAGACTGGGGGAGAAGAGAGAGACGGGGGGAAGAGAGAGACTGGGGGGAAGAGAGAGAGAGAGAGACTGGGGGGGAGAGAGAGAGAGACTGGGGGAGAGAGAGAGAGAGAGACTGGGGGAGAGAGAGAGAGAGAGAGAGAGAGACTGGGGGGAGAAGAGAGAGACGGGGAGGAAGAGAGAGAGAGAGACTGGGGGGAGAAGAGAGAGACGGGGGGAAGAGAGTGAGAGAGACTGCTGGATTTAGTTCGGGATTAGCCTGGAGAGAGAGAGGGGGGGAAGGAGCGCCTCAGACCTGGCCCGATGGACCCCTGCGAAGGAAGGAAGGAAGGAAGAAGGCGAGCTCTCCCTCCCTCTCCCACCCCCTCACTCTTTCCCTCCCTTTCCACTCTCTCTCTCCCTCCCCCTCTCTCTCCCTGCCCCTCTCTCTCTCCCTGCCCCTGTCTCTCCCCTCTTTCTCACCCCCTCCCTCCCCTCTCCCTCTCTCTCCCTCTCCCCCTCTCCTCTCCCTCCCTCCCCCCTTTCTCTCTCCCTCCCCCTGTCTCTCCCTGGTCTCCTCTCTGTCCCTCCCTCCCCTCTCCCTCCCTCCCTAGCGCCTCAGGCCCGGACACTGAGCTGAGCCCCGGGACCGGGCCGAGGGGGGGAAAGGCCGAGTCCCCGGCCCTCGGCCGCAAATGGAGCTGAGCCCCGGGACCGGGCCGAGGGGGGGAAAGGCCGAGTCCCCGGCCCGCGGGCGCAAACGGAGCCGAGCCCAGGGACCGGGCCGACAGGGGGAAAGGCTGAGTCCCCGGCCATAAACGGAGCCGAGCCCCGGGACCGGGCCAAGGGGGGGAAAGGCCGAGTCCCCGGCCGGCGGGCGCAAACGGAGCCGAGCCCCGGGACCGGGCTGAGGGGGGGAAAGCCCGAGTTTCTGCCCACCAGCCTTTACCAAGATGGCGGTGGTGGCTACACTGGGCTCCGCCCCGCCCCGCCAGCCTTTACCAAGATGGCAGCGATCGCGGGCCGCGGGTTTGGAATCGGGCCAGTTGAGGGAAACTGATGCTGGGCAATGGGGAACTTTCCTCTTTCAGAATTCAGTATTAGCAGGAAGTGTTCCTAAATCAGCACAGCATGGGTTAGAGACAGAGCAAACTTTCCTCTACTCTACTTCAACAGTCTGTCTTTTCCTTCCACTGCTTGGTGTCTGTTTTCTCTTATGTGAAGCACCTTGGGATAATCATTATGTTAATGGTATTATTTAAATGCAAGTTCTTGTTGACAGTCCTCTAGGGTTGCCAACTCTGGTAGGAAGCATTCCTGGAGGTTCGATTACATGACATTCTGGCTACATGACGTGTGATCATATAATATCTGCAAATGTTATTGTATTTACCTTATAAAGGTTGGATCCCCTGTAGTTGAGTATTGTTGCTCGTTGTTTCGTGCAGCATCTGTTGTGATAGAAATTCCAAGAATCAGGAGGCTACCCGTGAGCAGGCGAAGAAGGAAAACTGAGGGCGGGGAAGAGGGTAAACCAAAGGTGGCGGGGACTTTGACTGGGTGGGAGCAATTCACTGCAATTGCACCAATAAATAATAGTAATACTAGTACAGGAAACTTTTTTATCCAGCACGACGGGACCGACGCGGTGTCGGTTCATCAAAAATTCTGGATAACCGACTGCTATAGTAAAAGATAGGGAGAGCTGACAGCTCTGTATAAAGCAACAAACCCTGTTGCTTAGCAACAAGTGTAGAACAATGGCCACAAGTTCCAAGCATCTCTGTAGCTTAGCAACAGCTGCAGCCACACCCTTGCACAGCAACAAATGGAGGAAGGCAAGTACAATATGAAGTAAAACCTACTCCTGAATTTTGCCGGTTAACCGAGGTTTCCGGTTATTTAGGTGCCGGTAAATCGAAAGTTTCCTGTAACACTCAGAATCTTTCATAACCACAGTAATACATTAACTTACTGATAGTCTATATGTAACTGGTAGTAATAGGTGTAATGCCCCGATATTCTACATGTTACTCATAGTAATCCTATAACCCACTGATAGTCACCCTGAAACTACAGCTGGAATTCTCCTGTACTACACAAGGTGTGGTCAGGCTCCCCAGTCGATGCTACTTTTAATAGGCCCGATCTCTCTATCATCTTGGACTCTGGTTTGTACTCAGGTTCACCATATTGCTGCTGCAGCTCTGGATTCTGCAGAAAATTATGGTCCTCAAGCCCCCCGTATTCCCCAATCTCCCTCTCTTCCCTCCCCACATTTGCCACAATCCCCCCGAAGATCAGTCCCCAGTATCCCTGTCTCCTCCAACCTTCCCATCTCCTGACCCCCATTCTGCAGTCTCCCTCTCTCCCTGACCACCCATCCCAACTGACATTCCCCAGTTTCCCTCTCTCTTCCGAGCCCCCATCGCCCAGTTCCTCTCTCCCCCAAGACCCATCACCATTCACCCTCTCCCGACCCCCTCCATTCCATACTCTCCCCCAAACCCCAATCCCCACTCCCCCTCTTCCCAGAACCGCCATCTCCATTCTCCCTCTCAACCTGATTCCCCAAGCTCCGACTCCCATTTCCGAGTCTTCCTTTCTCCTCTTGAGCCCCTATCCCCAACCCCTATCCCCCTTCTCTCCCTGACCCCCAAATGCACATTCCCCAATCTCCCTCTTTCCCGTGAGTCCCCATTCCCCAGTCTCCCTCTCTCCCCCGAACCCCTTTTAGCCTCTCTCACTCCCCATGACTCTCAACTATTGATTGTCCCCAGCACAACATCTGGTTTCGTTCTCTGCAGTGGTGGAACATGACTTCACTGATTAGGAAGTATCTCTGCTGCGGCAGCCGGTGATGTTACAGAGCGAGGAAGTGTTGCTGTTACGGTGGGAAATTTAAAACATAAAGTTCTCCTGGGGTGTGAGCAGCAATGCCCGGGAGATCTATGCCCCAATCCAGGAAATTGCTGGGTAATCCAGGAGGGTTGGCAAACCTACTGTTTTCTGGAGAGTGGGGATTATTATGTTGTGTAACAAATGGAGGGATTACAACAACATGCGTGGCCAAATCCTCAGCTATGATATATCAGCTATCAGAAAGAGTTTGTGATACAGCACATTATGAACAAAAAAGTCAGTACTGTATTGCATTGAGAGCTTTAATAGTTACTATATATCCTACAGCAATTTTACAGCCTGGAGTTTCCGCTCGGTTGTGCTGGGTTTTTTTTGGCGCAATTCACCCAAAATTGACCAAAGCAGCGCAGAAGATCGTAGAATTTTCAGCGCAAATTACATCCAGCGCAAATCGAATTTCCGCGATCTTTTGCACTGGTTTAAAAAACATTGTGCTAGAAGCTGGACCCGCCCACAAAACTGGCCACACCCCAGATCCAATTACTCACCATTGGGAGTTTCCTGTAATTGCGCACAAATGCGGGCCTTCGAGGAAGCTCTTAACATTAAGCTGGTTATTTTAGGCGCAAGGACACTAATGGGTTATGTTTTAAAAGCCTTTTAAGTTTAATTTTTTTTTCATTTAAAAAAAATTTACTAAGAAACTGAGTACTGCACACCACTATAACTAGGAAATGGTCCTGTATAGTTTTTTTTAAAGTATTTCTGAGTTATTTAAAATTGGATTACTCACAGGTAGTGAACCAGAGTCACTGATTAAAATGCTTATTTTTTGTGATAAACCCATTTTCAGCTGTATTAATCAAATCACACAAAGTTACCACTCTTAAATATATCAAGGAATATTTATTAAAGCAAATTTAAAAAAAAAATTATGTTCTAAAACGCTGCTCGACTATGCTGGTTTATGGCAGATTTTGTGTTTGCCAACATGCAAATATATTTGAGTGGAAACTTGAGGAAAAAAAACACTTCTCAAAACTAGCGTAATTTTGGGCACAATTTGAGCCTGAATTACCGATTGCACTCCAAGCAGGAACTCTACTCCATTATGTAGAAATCACACAATTGTGTAAAGTATAGATCTATGCAGCTGATTTTCCGACTACAATAAACTATGGAATGATGCTTTATATAAAATGTTAATTTTGGCAAACTCTGTGCTGGATGGAGTTGGTCAGTGCCCTCGGTTATTAACTAAAAGGTTACCAGTTCAAGGCCACCCAAAGATGTTCTTCATGGGCCAATAACCTGTTCTCATTCCATGCTTTCTTATATATCCATGATAATGTCACAATTTTAAACTATGGCAAGAGAAGTGAAGTCATTATAAAAAAACCTAGACCGATTTTATTGTATTTTATTAAACTAAAGTACTCCAAGAAGTATGAAAATAAGTAACCATAATATTGTGTTAATTTTTTTAGCAAGTGTATAAACAGCGAAGTACAGTGCACCTATGACAAATCGGGTAGGTTCATTCTACATAATGTATTCTTCTTGGATATTTTATTCATTTATGAATAAGCCATTTGATGGAATGTTGTTGATGTCTTTTTACTGATGATCAAAGTTTTCAAGATATTAAGGGGAACTGATTGGGTCGATAGAGAGAAACTGTTTCTGCTGGTTGGGGATTCTAGGACTAGGGGACATAGTCTAAAAATTAGAGCCAGACCTTTCAGGAGTGAAATTAGGAAACACTTCTACACACAAAGGATGGTAGAAGTTTGGAACTCTCTTCCATAAACCCAGTTGATGCTGGGTCAATTGTTAATTTTAAATCTGAGGTTGAATGGATTTCTGTTAACCAAAGATATTAAGGCATATGGGGCAAAGGCGGGTATATGGAGTTAGGTCACAGATCAGCCATAGTGGAAAAAGATCAAGGGGTTAAATGACCTACTGACTGTAAAAGCTTTTATAGATATGTGAAGAGAAAAAGATTGGTGAAGTCAAACGTAGGTCCCTTGCAGTCAGAATCAGGGGAATTTATAATGGGGAACAAAGAAATGGAAGACCAATTAAATACATACTTTGGTTCTGTCTTCGCAAAGGAGGACACAAATAGCCTCCCAGAGATGTCGGGGAACATAGGGTCTGATGAAGGGGAGGAACTGAAAGAAATCAGCATTTGTAAGGAAATGGTGTTAAGGAAATTGATGGGACTGAAGGCCGATAAATCCCCAGGGCCTGATAATCTACGTCCTAGGGCACTTAAGGAAGTGGCCCTAGAAATAGTAGATACATTGCTGATCATCTTCCAATATTCGATGGAATCTGGAACAGTACCCATGGATTGGAGGGTAGCTAATGTTACCCCACTATTCAAAAAAGGTGGTCGGGAGAAAACGGGGAATTACAGACCGGTAAGCCTGACATCGGTAGTGGGGAAAATGTTAGAGTCCATTATAAAAGATGTAATAGCAGAGCACTTGGAAACAGTGACATGATCAAACAAAGTCAACACGGATTTACAAAAGGTAAATCGTGCTTGACCAATCTACTGGAATTTTTTGAGGATGTAACTGGTAAAATAGATAAGGGAGAACCAGTGGATGTGGTATATTTGGACTTTCAGAAGGATTTCAATAAGGTCCCACATAAGAGATTAGCGTGTAAAGTTATGGCACATGGGATTGTGGGCAAGGTATTGACTTGGATAGAAAACTGGTTGGCAGACAGAAAGCAAAGAGTTGGAATAAACAGGTCTTTTTCCGAGTGGCAGGCAGTGACTAGTGGGGTACCGCAGGGATCAGTCCTTGGACCTCAGCTATTCACAATATATATTAATGATCTAGACAAGGGAACTAGATGTAATATCTCCAAATTTGCAGACGACACAAAGCTGGGTGGGCGTGTGTGCTGTGAGGAGGATGCCGAGAAACTACAGGATGATTTGGACAGGTTGGGTGATTGGGCAGAAGCATGGCAGATGCAATATAACTTGGATAAATGTGAGGTTATCCACTTTGGTGGCAAAAACAGGAAGGCAGATTATTATCTGAATGGCAATAGATTGGGAGAAGGGGAAGTGCAACGAGACCTGGGTGTCCTTGTGCACCAGTCGCTGAAGGTAAGCATGCAGGTGCAGCAGGCAGTTAAGAAGGCAAATGGTATGTTGGCCTTCGTAGCGAGAGGGTTCGAGTACAGGAACAAGGATGTCTTGCTGCAGTTGGACAGGGCCTTGGTGAGACCACATCTTGAGTATTGTGTGCAGTTTTGGTCACCTTATCTGAGGAAGGATGTTCTTGCCATGGAGGGAGTTCAGCGAAGATTCACCAGGCTGATACCTGGGATGGCAGGAATGATGTATGAGGAGAGATTGGGTTGATTGGGTTTGTACTCGCTGGAGCTTAGAAGAATGAGAGGGGATCTCATTGAAACTTATAAAATTCTGGCAGGACTGGACAGACTAGATGCAGGAAGGATGTTCCCGATGGTCAGGGAGTCCAGAACCAGGGGTCACAGCCTAAGGATAAGGGGTAGGCCATTTAGGACAGAAATGAGGAGGAATTTCTTCACCCAGAGAGTGGTGAACCTGTGGAATTCTCTACCACAAAGGGCAGTAGAGGCCAATTGATTAAATATATTCAAGAAGGAGTTGGATATATTTCTTAACGCTAAAGGGACCAAGGGGTATGGGGAGAAAGCAGGGACCGGGTACTGAATTTGGATGATCAGCCATGATCGCATTGAATGGCGGAGCAGGCTCGAGGGGCCGAATGGCCTACTCCTGCTCCTATCTTCTATGTTTCTATGTTTACTCTTGTTCCTATGTTGCTATGTCATTATTGTTATTTTACCTTGTCAGAGTGCACCTGCGTTTATGATGGTAAAACCTTCCATGAAGGTGATATTATCTACCATACAACGGATGGGATTGGAGGGTGCATCAAAGCAACCTGCAGTGTGAATGGCACAATAAGCAGAAAAGTCTACCCATGTACTCCTAAGACCTCCACAGTCCCCAGTACAACACTTACCTTCGAAACAACAACTCCAACTACGGCATCTAGTACTTCAACCTCGACCACAATGGAAAGTACATCAGAACGAAGTGAAACAACACCAACTACTTCCTCAGCAACAACAGTCAGCCCCACAACTACTATTTCAACAAAAATAGTCTCTGTCACTGCTACAACTACTGCTGAGACAGCAGCATTGCATACTAGCAAGGCAACAACAACCCCAACCACTACACCGAGCACAACAACCCCAACCACTGTACCGAGCACAACAACAACCCCAACCACTGTACCGAGCACAACAACAACCCCAACCACTACACCGAGCACAACAACAACCCCAACCACTGCACCGAGCACAACAACAACCCCAACCACTGCACCGAGCACAACAACAACCCCAACCACTGCACCGAGCACAACAACAACCCCAACCACTGCACCGAGCACAACAACAACCCCAACCACTACACCGAGCACAACAACAACCCCAACCACTGCACCGAGCACAACAACAACCCCAACCACTACACCGAGCACAACAACAACCCCAACCACTACACCGAGCACAACAACAACCCCAACCACTACACCGAGCACAACAACAACCCCAACCACTACACCGAGCACAACAACAACCCCAACCACTACACCGAGCACAACAACAACCCCAACCACTACACCGAGCACAACAACAACCCCAACCACTACACCGAGCACAACAACAACCCCAACCACTGCACCGAGCACAACAACAACCCCAACCACTACACCGAGCACAACAACAACCCCAACCACTACACCGAGCACAACAACAACCCCAACCACTACACCGAGCACAACAACCCCAACCACTACACCGAGCACAACAACAACCCCAACCACTACACCGAGCACAACAACAACCCCAACCACTGCACCGAGCACAACAACAACCCCAACCACTGCACCGAGCACAACAACAACCCCAACCACTGCACCGAGCACAACAACCCCAACCACTACACCGAGCACAACAACAACCCCAACCACTGCACCGAGCACAACAACAACCCCAACCACTGCACCGAGCACAACAACAACCCCAACCACTGCACCGAGCACAACAACCCCAACCACTACACCGAGCACAACAACAACTCCAACCACTGCACCGAGCACAACAACAACCCCAACCACTGCACCGAGCACAACAACAACCCCAACCACTACACCGAGCACAACAACAACCCCAACCACTACACCGAGCACAACAACAACCCCAACCACTACACCGAGCACAACAACAACCCCAACCACTGCACCGAGCACAACAACAACCCCAACCACTACACTGAGCACAAGAACAACCCCAACCACTGCACCGAGCACAACAACAACCCCAACCACTGCACCGAGCACAACAACAACCCCAACCACTGCACCGAGCACAACAACAACCCCAACCACTGCACCGAGCACAACAACAACCCCAACCACTGCACCGAGCACAACAACAACCCCAACCACTGCACCGAGCACAACAACAACCCCAACCACTACACCGAGCACAACAACAACCCCAACCACTACACCGAGCACAACAACAACTCCAACCACTACACCGAGCACAACAACAACTCCAACCACTACACCGAGCACAACAACAACCCCAACCACTGCACCGAGCACAACAACAACCCCAACCACTGCACCGAGCACAACAACAACCCCAACCACTGCACCGAGCACAACAACAACCCCAACCACTGCACCGAGCACAACAACAACCCCAACCACTGCACCGAGCACAACAACAACCCCAACCACTACACCGAGCACAACAACAACCCCAACCACTACACCGAGCACAACAACAACTCCAACCACTACACCGAGCACAACAACAACTCCAACCACTACACCGAGCACAACAACAACCCCAACCACTACACCGAGCACAACAACAACCCCAACCACTACACCGAGCACAACAACAACCCCAACCACTACACCGAGCACAACAACAACTCCAACCACTGCACCGAGCACAACAACAACCCCAACCACTACACCGAGCACAACAACAACCCCAACCACTACACCGAGCACAACAACAACCCCAACCACTACACCGAGCACAACAACAACCCCAACCACTACACCGAGCACAACAACAACCCCAACCACTACACCGAGCACAACAACAACCCCAACCACTACACCGAGCACAACAACAACCCCAACCATTACACCAAGCACAACAACAACCCCAACCACTGCACCGAGCACAACAACAACCCCAACCACTACACCGAGCACAACAACAACCCCAACCACTGCACCGAGCACAACAACAACTACTGAAGTGACATCAGAACGAAGTGAAACAACACCAACTACTTCCTTACCGGCAATAATTTGCTCATGCTTTGTAAGTGGGCAGATACTGTCACCTGGTAAGTGTGCTAATGATTAAAATTTGTTATATTAACTACTTTAAACAGGTGATTGAAAAATTTTCTTCATATTCATTCAGCTTATTTAGATAATTACTTCCTGACCCTTCCAAATGAATTGTGTTGTCCTCCTTTTCATCCATTTTGGATTGGTCTCTGTTATACAGTATTCCTCAGCCATTGAAGCTTTTTCTATGCTATGTCCCAGCCAATCTGGAATATATGCAAGAGTTCCCCAGATGAACCAACCACCATCTTTCATTCTCTATCTAGAACAGGGTGTGCCTCCCACATACATTGTGACAAAATATCAGAATCTTGCTTAGTGTGTTGCCCTATGCGGATGTCTACTCCTCAATTCTTTGCTCTCTGTTGAATTTGTCCACAGAAACAGAATCCATTGACAATGAGCAATGGTTAATGTGCTGACAGTGTACATTTCTGATACGCTGTCCAGCGTGTACTGCAGATTAGTAATACTGGTACTAGACTAGCAACCCAAGGTTGCCCCGCTCCCATCGCCCCTGCGCTCACTGGCCTACATTGGGTCCCAGTGCCTAAACACATCAAATTTAAAATTCTCTTCCTCCTGTTTAAATCCTTTCATGGCCTCACCCCGCCCTATCTGTGTAACTTCATCCAACCCTACAAACCTCCAGAAACTCTATGTTCCTCCAACTCTGGCCTCATGCATTCCCAACTCCCTTCATTCTACTATTGACAGCCACGCCTTGACCTGCCTGGGTCTTACTCTGGAATTATTTCCCTAAACAACTCCGCCTGTCCACCTCCCTCTACTTCTTTAAGACCCTCCTTAAAACCCATCTCTTTGACTAAGCTTTTAGTTGCCTTTCCTAATATCTCATTCTTTAACTTAGTGTCAACTTTTGTCTCATTACGCTTCTGTGAAGTGCCTTGGAATGTTTTTCCACAAAGCACCATGTAAATGCTTCTTGTTGTTTTCTGTTTGTTGTTCCAAATCTCAGCATGGCAGGTTGTAAAAGTTGTCAAAATAAATCTGGTAATTTGCAGGCTCAGACCAGAAAAAAGAGCACAAAAGTTGTCAGATTTTTGTGAAAATCCAAGTAGTCTCAGGGAAGGGAACCTGCCCACTCAAGTTGGCCTAGCCTGCACATGATTCCAATCCTTCCATTTGTGGGTGACTCTGAATGAGTTCTGAAGTGGTCAAACAAGCTCACCAAAAGGAGAGTAGGCCAGCTGTCGAATCATTCGGGCAACCCCTATAAAGTCCTTATTGACACCTGGGGTCTGTGGAAGAGATGTCCCACACACTCGTCAAGCAACAGCCTGACCTGGTCACTTCCGTCAGCCAACAAACCAGCATAGACCCACTAGATTTGGGTCATATACAATCGAGGTCAAACAAGATCAAGGAAACCTCCATCTGATTGCCGCCTATTACCCATCATCTCAACTTACAAAATAGTATTCCTTCATGTTGAACATTATTTGGAGGAAGCACTATGAAAAGAAAGGGCACAGAATGTACCCTGGATAGGAATTTCTGCATCAACCATCAAGTAGTAGTCACTCAATGGTACCATATCTGACCAAACTGGCCAGGTCTGAAAGGACATAGCTGCCAGATTGGGCCTGCAACAAATGGTGAGGGAACAACATTACCTCAGCAACCTCCCTATCACAGACACATCTGCCCAGGGTAGCATTGGTAGGAATGACCATTGCACGTTTTTTGTGAAGACAAACTGTCATATTCACAGTGACGTTTCTCTCCATTGTGCAGCATAGCATGTTGAGTGAGATAGACCAATGACAAATCAAGCATCTGTGGGCCGTGCACAGCAACATAATTGTATACCGTCACAGTATGTAAACTCGTGGCCAGACACATCCCTTGATCCTCCATCTCCAGCAAGCTAGGAGATCAACCATGGTTCAATGGAAAATTTAGAAGGGTATGCCTGGACCAGGCCGACATACCTTAGACTTAGGCACCAACCTAATGAAGCTACAACAAAGAGGTGCCTCCAAGCAAAACACCACATTAGCAGGTAATAGATAATACACAACAGTCCCAATCGAAGGTCAGATCATGGCTAGATAGACATTACTGCCAGAATGATATTAGACTTTCAGGCAATTAATTGGTGAAGGAGGCTCATTTTTGTGCTTTTTTTAAGGTCCCTCCTTACCACACCATTTTACCTGGTCTATCAGTCGTCTGCATTGTCTCGACATCACACATTTTCAAGCCATATCTTGAGATGTATAAAAGTGTTGGTCTGGTGGCTTTAATGCAAATACATAATTTTGTGGAGCAATTTGAGGAAAACGGAGAGCACACAACTCAAAAGAAACACTCAAAAGAAATAATTGTTGCCAAGCCCATGAAATGTTTAGCTGCTATTTCCTAGGGATGTAACATTCTTAAATTGTAACCATACAGCATTGTACTTAGTGCTTAAATGTCAATATATGAGACACAGTTCTCTACATCTATAATTTCTGAATGACGAATTGCTACTAGATGCCTAAATCCTCATTTCCATTGTGTTTGCTTACAGGGCAGGCTATCGTGAGTTCTGCAGGGAAATCAGGCTTCTGTAATTTCACACTATGTACTGAGAGTTGTAAAATTTTGAATTATACGGGAAAATGTGAAACCACCACAGCACCCACCACTACGCCCAGCACATCCGAATCTACAACAGTAACAATGACTCCCACCTCCACAGCAACAACAACCTGCTCCTGCAATGACAATGGACAAATAATGTCACCTGGTAAGTGTATCAGTTATTAACAATCTGATGCAATCAACGTCACACAAGAAACTTGGGAGCAATATCTAATATGAATCACAATTGACTACAATAATTGAATCAGTTCATTGAAGTGAAGCTCCAGCCCGTTCCCTGAGTTTATATGAAGTGGATGTCTTTGTAAATCATTCAGTATAACTTCAGAGTATGAATTGTATTGAAACAATGATCCCCACATTTTTCAAAGAGTGCTGTCTTCTATATGTTTGGGAGCAGCGGAAACTGGCCTGTTTTAAATCGTACACTTCCTGCTCTTCCCATCTGTGAAGAAATCCTCCAGCTTTTACTTTCACGTGTCAGTAGCACAAAATGCTGAAGGTTTACACCTAAGTTTTGACCTCTGCTTTTTGCCCTGTGTCTCATTGAACATCAGGAAGATAATCTACTGTTAATGGAGAGACATCACGCAGACTCCAATATATAATGTAGGTGCCTGTACTTGGCAATTCCAGCAAAAAAATTATCACCTGTTCAAAATAGATTCTATGAATTAGACAACTTTGCAAACACTGAGGGCTAGAAATTCGGCGGAGGCTCCAAAGTGGTGCCAAGTTCGCTTGGGCGCTGAATTTTGCGCCACGTTCGGAGCAATTGCGAACGCCAGAAATTCAGTTTCAGCGCCACTAGAGGGACACGGGGGGAGGCTCGAGGCGCTCCGCGTCCCTCATAGGGCGCTGAAACTGAATATCGCAGCACAACGTGCCGCAGCGCCAGACGCTGCGGCACGGCACGCTGCGGTACTGCAGGCCTTCCTCCCATTGTTAAGGGGGAGGGGCCTGCAACAGCGCGATCCCCGATCGCGAGTGCCGGCAAAAGAGCCCGTCACCAAGGAGCAGTGCCGGGCTCTCGGGGGGGGGGGGGTCAGGAGGCCGGGGACGGTGGTGCTGGCAGGCGGCCGCCGGAAAAAGCGGCCACCCCGCACCTCCACCTTAACTTGCGCTTCTGCCGGCACAGCAAGGCCCCGTGAGCCAGGCGCAGGTAGCGAACGGCGCTACAGCGGCGTACGCTACCAAATATCGCAATCGGGGCGCTAATGGGGCACTACGCACACCGATGACATCATCGGTGGCGGCGTAGCGCAACAGGCTAACGCCACCATTAGCGCCCCCGCTGAATATCGCGGGAGGCGCGGCCAGTGGCGCTACAGCCACTGACTGCCTCCTTAGGTGCTAACAGGTGGCGCTACTCACCCAATTACTCCCCCTAAGAATTTTCAGCCCTTTCATCTGCTTCATTCACTCACACAAACATCTGTGGTTTGTTGAGACATCCAACATCTCCATGTGTTCCTCTGGGCAGAAAACTGTTACTGGCTGTAGAAGGATGACAGCAGTTTCAGTCTCCCCCTGTTTTGCTCATTTTTATGTTTTGTTTTCTTGGACCCTCTGTACCTCACCCTTTTACCAGGTCTGTCAGTCACCTTCTGTGTTGTGTTGATATCTCACATTTTCAAACCATGTTTAAGATGCATCCAAGTGTTGTTCTGGTGATTTTAATGGCAATACACACTATTGTGTGCAATTTGAAGAGGGCCCTTATCATCACAGGTCAGATTAGAAACTTGCCTGGTGAGCACATCTGAGGCACACAACCCAAAAGGAACATTGCATGGTTTCATATCATTGCTGATAATACAAGTGGGCGAATACTTATTGACCTCATCGGACATTGTTCTGTCTGCATTTCTAAAGCAAGCACAAACCCAATCAAACAAATTAACAGCAGCATTAAAATAGCAGATTTAAGAATGTTATATGAGATGATGAAATGTTTTGCTGCTAATATCGTCAGTAGTAATTTCCATGCCCAACACAACTTCCTTGAGGTGTAACATTCTTGGCCCAGAAATTGGTGTCGGGGGCTTCCCGCGGGTGCAAGCCCCCGACCTACACTTACATAGCGCGCCGACAGTTGAAGCCTGGCCCTGCGTGGATTTCCTGTCAGTGGCCCGGATCAGCTCCCGGCGCGCTGTGCTTGCGTGATCCAGTGGCGTAGTTAGTTCGATGAGCCGGCTGGGACCACGTGAGCACTGGGCAACCAATCGGAGGTTGCAAAAGTTCATTCATGAGTTTGATAGTAAGAACTGTCAAACTCATGAAAACTCCGGGTGCCCAACAGTACTTAAACTTCAAATAAAAGTTAAAAAAAATCCCACCAATTAATAACTGTAAAAAACTAATTAAAACAATTATTCAAATTTTTGAAAAAAATAATTTAAAAAAAAATATGGTCTAAAAATACACTTACCTTACTGTAAAGTCTTTAAAAATAATAAACCTGTGGAAAAAAATGTCTAACTTTAATTAATAGACCACTTAACTTTTAAAACATAGGGCTAGATTTTCAGTTGCTTGCGCCAGCAGTTAGCGCCTTAAGAGAAGTGATTTTCGGGCGCTATGCGTGTAGCGCCCGGGCGCAGCGCAGTTTGCGCCCCGCCCCAAATTAAGTTGCCCGTTAGCGCCGGCGCAAAGTTTAGCGGCCGCCCGGATGCGCACGCAGAAAATGACGTCACATCCTCGTGCAACGCCCTTTGGCCGCCCCGAATCCAAACTTCAGTCGGACCGCCCCATTGTGCGGCTGGCGTCCAGAGCGTTTGTAAAATGGAACGCAACACACCCTGGGGAGCGCACATTAAAGGGCACTCCTCCTGCACTATAAAAGGCAGTCTGCATGTGGTGTGTGGAAGGATCCAGTGTGTTGTTGTGAACGGTGTATCATCATCATCAATATCCTCCTCCTCCTCCTCCTCCTCCTCCTCCTCCTCCTCCTCCTGTTTTCCCCCCCAGACTCTGCCTTTGAAAAAAACACATGCACCCTTCCCCTTTAAGAGCTCACTGGCACCAGAGTGTCTGCCGTGCGCTGCGCCCGAGCTCGGGTGTTGCACTCTGCACCGCCGGCTTAGCGCCTAAAGATAGTAGTGGAACGCCTCTTTTAGCGCTCCACCAACCTCTTAGGGCGAAGCCACTGAATTTCCAGCAACGGGGCGCTACTTTGGGGCGGGCGCTAAGGTTAGCGCCCCAAAACTGTCTGTACTGAAAATCTAGCCCTAAGTACTTACGTCTGCTTTTTTCTCGCGTAAAAACTGGAGACCTTCACGCACGGGCAAAGCTTTAAAAAAAAAGGAATTTCAGCGCAGGCGCAGACTCCTGCGCGCACGCGTTCCACCTCTGAACCCCTTGGTTCAGAGGAAAGGAAATGCCGGTTTTCCGCGCATGCGCTGTGCATGCTGAAAACCGGCACTTCCATTGGGCCCATGCGTGAGTACACGGTGCTTACTCACGCATTGGGGTCCGAATTACTGGGCCCTTAAATATTAACCATAGAGCCTTTTTCACTTTGTTTAAATGTCAATATATGAGACACAGTTGTCTACATCTATAATTTCTGAATGACGAATTGCTATTAGATGCCTAAATCCTCATTTCCATTGCGTTTGCTTACAGGGCAGGCTATCGTGAGATCTGCAGGGAAATCAGGCTTCTGTAATTTCACACTATGTACTGAGAGTTGTGAAATTTTGAATTATACGGGAAAATGTGAAACCACCACAGCACCCACCACTACGCCCAGCACATCCGAGTCTACAACAGTAACAATGACTCCCACCTCCACAGCAACAACAACCTGCTCCTGCAATGACAATGGACAAATAATGTCACCTGGTAAGTGTATCAGTTATTAACAATCTGATGCAATCAAAGTCACACAAGAAACTTGGGAGCAATATCTGATATGAATCACAATTGACTACAATAATTGAATCAATTCATTGAAGTGAAGCTCCAGCCCGTTCCCTGAGTTTATATTAAGTGGATGTCTTTGTAAATCATTCAGTATAACTTCAGAGCATGAATTGTATTGAAACAATGATCCCCACATTTTCCAAAGAGTGCTGTCTTCTATATAGAAATTCGGTTGTTAGCACCACCGATTAGCGCCTAAAGAGGCTGAAAAGTGAGGCGCTAACCAATTTCCGGGTGGGCACAGGGTGCCTAGCGCCTTGCCCCATATTGACCGTGCATTTAGCGCCGGCGCTAAATCTTAGCGCCCGGTCATGGGTGCATGCAGATTATGACGTTATTTGTGTGTGCAACGCCTTTTGGGCGCCCTGGACCGGAAATTCGATGGCGCCCCCCACCGTAGCGCCTGGCGCTACCAGTGACAGCTTACCTTGAACCTTACCAAGTCACTCTCAGGCTGTAGGGGCGTTATTTCAAGGGGACTGGTGTGGTTTAAAAGCGGCAGCCATTTCTGCAGCACAACTTCCTCGAGCGCTACAAACAGTTGCTGAGCTGCACACAGAGAGCCTTTGGACCACCGGGCCCACGCTGGCAGAGGAACTTCAGCCTTCTGACCATCGCCTTGCTGTTGGTGAGCATTTACAACGGGAAAACTACCTGTGCGAACTTATTATGGGGGCTGCATTGGACGCGAACGTCCTGCTGCTGCATCATCTGCAAAGGGCACTGAGACGCAGGGAGACGGGGGCAGCCATGGCCAGGCCGAGGAGGGCTAACAGACGTCGCCACACCAGACCTTATGCTGCCAGGGTTTTCCGACAGCAGTTTTCCTACATGAACATATCGGAGGAGCAGCGTGTCCGAAGGCTGCGCTTTAGAAAGGAGGTGGTGACTGAGCTGTGCCACCTGCTTCGGACAGATCTGCAGCCTCAGATAAGGTGCAGGACATCTCTGTTGGTGGCTGTGAAGATGACTGTTGCCCTGAACTTCTACGCGAGCGGCTCTTTTCAGGCTGCATCTGGGGACATAGCCAGCATCTCGCAGTTTGCGGTGCATTGCTGCATCCATCAAGTGACTGATGCCCTGTATGCAAGGAGGCGCCAGTACATCTCCTTCCCAATGACCCCAGACAAGCAGCTGGAGCGCGCAGAGGGCTTCGCAGCAATCGCGGACTTCCCCATGGTGCAGGGTGCCATTGACTGCACGCATGTGGCTTTGCGGGCACCTGTATTCAATCCGGAGGAGTTCCGCAACCGCAAGGGGTTCCATTCCTTGAATGTCCAGCTGGTCTGTGACCACCGACAGCTGATCCTCGCAGTGAATGCGCAGTACCCAGGCAGCAGCCGCGTCGCCTTCATCCTGCACCAGGCTACTGTTGCAGACCTTTTCGAGGCCCCGCCTCACCCAGAAGGCTGGCTTCTTGGGGACAAGGGCTATCCTCTGTGCCCATGGCTGATGACCCCGCTCCGGATGCCTAGTACCCCTGCTGAAGAACGCTACAATGCGAGCCATCAGGCCACGAGGAACATTGTGGAGCACACAATCGGCGTGCTGAAGCAGCGGTTCCGTTTTCTGGACCATTCCGGAGGAGCACTGCAGTACTCGCCTGAGCGAGTCTCCCACTTCGTGGTTGTTTGCTGCGTGCTCCATAACCTCGCTATCCTACGTACCCAGCCAATACCAGCAGACATTGCCGCCCCAGCAGAGGAGGAGGAGGAGGAGGATGGGAGGGAGGTACTAACTGGAAGGGCCGTGTGTTTGAGGCTGATCACAAATCGCTTCTAGGCCCCTCTGACGGAATGCTTGTAGCCAATCCTTGAACAGGAATGGAAGCGACCTCATACCCCCAAGCCTCTGAAGGGCAAGATGCATGTAAATAGCAGGCATGGCCATTTTGAATGAATAAAGTGTTTATTACAAAAAAGGTGCTCCCTGCTAACATTATTAAACAAAACGAACAGAAAGCAAACTCACACACATACACATTCGTCTCTCCCTCCCATGAGACTGGTGAAATAAAACTTTTCATGCCCCAGACACATTCCCCTGGGCTTGCTTCCACCTGGACAGGGGCTTCAGGGGCACCCTTCAGTTCTTGCCCCCTGATGGGGAACGTGGTCTTTTGGAGGTCTGTCCCCTTCCCGCCCTGGAGCTCCTCCTTAAGGGTACCCCAGTGGCTGCAGCAAGGCTGGGGGAGACCTGCTGACTGTCCCTGAGCACAGATGCCCCTGAGGTGCAGCCTGGACGACCTCTGGGCCTAGAGGGCCCAGCTGCTGACTGCTCCACCTGTGGATGGGTGGAGGCAGTCTGTCCTGCAGGTGCTGGCAGCTGCAGTGGTGAAGTGCCAGTGGTGGCAGCAGGAATGCTATCATCCTGAGAGAGGACAGCACCTCCCTGCTCCACCAACACACTGGCACTCCCACGGGGCTGCACCTCAGCATCCGGAGCAATCTGTTGGAGCACAGATTGCTGGCCTGCTGCGGTGCTGTGAGGGCCCCGGGTAATCCTGCCTGAGCCATCGAGGGTGGCAGCAGTCACTGGTCGCATGGCCTCCATGTGCATCTGTAGGAGACCAGCGAGTGACTGCGTGGCAGCACTTAGCACTTGGATGGCAGGTCCTAGTGCTTCAGCGAAGCCCTGGACAGTCCTTTCCAGTGCTGCGCTGAAGCCCTGGACAGACCTTTCCAAGGCTGCCCCGAAGTCCTGCGCACTCCGGGCCTGTGTTGCGCTGATGTCTTGGACACTGGTCGCCAGTGTCTCAGTCGTTTCAGGGAACCTGGACACTGCAGCCATGAGCTCAGTGTGCCTCTGGCCAGCCTGGGCGCTCATCTCCGTGAGGGCACGCACCTCCTCTGCGCTCTCTGCAGCAACACTGGTGGCCTGACTCGCCCTCCGGGGAGTCGGCCCCCGAGCTTCACTACTCCCCCTGCGTTGCTGCAGCCCGCTGGTGCCCGCAACTGGCTCCTCGTCCGAGCTGGCCCCCCCGCTCCCCTCCCGGGAAGGTGTGCCCCCAGTCCGCCGCTGCGCTGGCTCACCTGAGGCTTCATCCGATCGTCCGGCTTCCTCCTGATCGTCGCCTCCAGAGTCACCCATAGTGGCAGCTTCAGGGCCCGCTTCCTCCCCGGATGAGTCAGCAGCTGAAAGCAGGGAGGTACAGGAGTGGCTTTAGCGTGAGGACAGGGTGGCAACGAGGGAGGCATGAGTGCTGCAATGTACTGTAGTGGATCGACAGTCAGAGATTATGCTGGTGGGGGGAACAAGCGGTAGGAGAGAGATCCAAAAGGTGATAGCCTTACCTTCGTAGGCCACTATGGGGTCGGAATCTCCAGAGGCGACAGGTCCAGTCAGCCGGGTCCCCATGATCGTGTGGACCCTCTCCTCCAGGTCGCTTAGGGTCTGGATGTTCGGATGGCCTCCTCCGGTGAGCAGTTGCTGGCGCCGATTATGGGCCAGCTTCGCCTGCAAGAGAAAGGATGGGAATTGCTGAAACATGCTGCACTGAGCACACATCACCTGCCCCCCATGGTTGAATAGCCCTTACATGCTGCACTGAGCACACATCACCTGCCCCCCATGGTTGAAGAGCCCTTGCATCATGCACTGAGCACACATCACCTGCCCCCCATGGTTGAATAGCCCTTACATGCTGCACTGAGCACACATCACCTGCCCCCCATGGTTGAAGAGCCATTACATCATGCACTGAGCACACATCACCTGCCCCCCATGGTTGAATAGCCCTTGCATCATGCACTGAGCACACATCACCTGCCCCCCATGGTTGAATAGCCCTTACATCATGCACTGAGCAGCATGTGCATGTGTGTTTCCTGAAAGGGCCATGGGTGCTGGCTGACAGATGGCCTTTGGGAGTTCGACCACCCTCTAGCCATAAAGTCAGGTGCACATGGAGGGATGAAGAAAATCGTGGAAAAGGCACTCACCCCGACGACCCGAGTGAGGTCGTTGAACTTCTTCCTGCATTGGACCGCACTCCTAGGGACCACGCTTCTGGAGGACACTCTGGTGGCCACCTCCCTCCAGGCGCGCCGGTATTCCACATGTGGCACCCTCCTGCCATCCTCAGGATACAGTGTATGGCGGCAGTGCTCCACAACGCCAACCAAAGCCTCCAGGGCCACTCCATCAAAGCGCACAGCCCTCTGCCTCACCCTTTGCATGTCTGCACAGCCTGCAGCGCCTCTGGAAAGTCTGCACCGAATTGAAGGCGTGCCAGGAAGTGTTGTGTCTGGTGATCCTAATGAACCCGCCCCTTTAAGAGCTGTCCGGCGCCAGTTTGTCTCGGGGTCAGTGATTATTGACAGCACCTGCGCTGCGTGCCGCCGCCGCGATATTGGGTTGCGCCGCCGAGTTAGTGCCTTAAGAGTAGCGTGCAGCGCCTGATTTAGCGCCGCAATCACCATCAGGGGTGCAGCGGCCCAATATGGCGCCAGGTGGTGCAAAGTTGCGCCTGGCGCTAAACTTTGCGCTGCGCCAGGTCTAGCACCCCAAACGGGGCTGATGTGCCTCAATAATTCCGAGACTCGAAGGTAGCAGAACAAAACAAGGCTTTTATTAACTTAGAACGAAACACGTAAGCGAGAGAGATGTCGTCCTTCTGGAGACTGGGGCTAGACTGAAGCTAGCTTACAAACGGGGCCAGGTATGGGCGGAGCCCTACACACAGCACATTCCAGCACATTCCAGTATACAATACAGCACATTCCAGTACACAATACAATGAGGTCTGGGGGAAGGGAAATGACACTGAAACCGATCTCAGTCACAGGCAGTGATGAATGGAAATATTTCATCACATTCACCCCTTCTATAGATTTAGTCTGTTCGGGGGTTTGATAGTCCTCTGCGACCGACGTGGCTGTTGCGGTGCCGCGGGTGTTGGCTGGGTGTCCCCGGTAGCCTCCTGGGTCTCTGCCGGGGGTGCCGCCAGGGTTGTTGAAGGGGTAGTTGGTGGGGGTGCCGTTGGTCGGTGTTCTTCCGGGGGTGATGAAAGAGTAGTGGGTGGGTAAGAGTTGCTGTGATCGTCGTTGCCGCTATTGCCGTGGTTGTTGTCGATGCCGGCTGGGGCGACGTCTTTTATGGACACGGTGTCCTCCCTTCCGTCGGCGTGCCGGACATATGCGTATTGGGGGTTGGCGTGGAGTAGGTGTACTGGCTCCACGAGAGGGTCCGTCTTGTGGCCCCTCACATGCCTTCGCACGAGTACCAGACCTGGGGTGGAGAGCCATGACGGCATGGATACGCCTGAGGTGGATTTCCGGGGAAAGACAAACATTCGTTCATGAGGCGTGGTATTAGTGGCCGTACACAATAGCGACCGTATCGAATGGAGCACATCCGAGAGGACTTCCTGCCAGCGGGAGATAGGGAGGCCCTTGGTCCTTAGAGCTAGAGTGACTGCTTTCCATACTGTCCCGTTCTCTCGCTCCACTTGGCCATTACCCCGGGGGTTGTAGCTGGTGGTACGGCTCGTGGCGATCCCCCTGGACAGCATGTACTGGCGTAGCTCTTCACTCATGAAGGACGCCCCCCTATCCGTATGGATGTAGCTTGGCATACCGAACAGGCAGAACAGGCTGTTGAAGCATTTAATGACCGTGGCGCTGGTCATGTCTGGGCAGGGGAAGGCGAATGGGAACCGGGAGTATTCGTCCACAATGTTCAGGAAGTAAACATTGCGGTCGACGGACGGGAGGGGGCCCTTGAAATCTAAGCTGAGCCGCTCAAAGGGCCGTGTAGCTTTGATTAAGTGGACTCTATCTGGGCGGTAGAACCGAGGCTTGCACTCAGCGCAAGTGCGGCAGTTCCTGGTCAGGGACCGAACTTCCTCAATCGAGTAGGGTAAGTTACGGGACTTTATGAAGTGGAACAGCCGCGTGACCCCTGGGTGGCAGAGGTCGTTGTGGAGGGTCTGTAGCCGATCCCCGGTGGCGCTGGCACACATCCCTCGTGAGAGGGCGTCAGGGGATTCGTTGAGGGCCCCTGGCCGGTAAATGATGTCGTACTCGAAGGTGGAGAGCTCGATCCGCCACCTAAGAATCTTATCATTTTTAATCTTCCCCCTCTGTTTATTATTGAACATAAATGCTACCGACCGCTGGTCGGTAAGTAGGGTGAAGCGTTTGCCGGCTAGGTAGTGGCGCCAGTGGCGCACTGCCTCCACGATGGCTTGGGCCTCCTTTTCCACGGAGGAGTGTCTGATCTCGGGCCCTTGGAGGGTCCTCGAGAAGAAAGCTACGGGCCGCCCCGCCTGGTTGAGGGTGGCCGCCAAGGCGAAGTCAGACGCATCACTTTCCACTTGAAATGGAGTGTTCTCGTCCACTGCCTGTAGCGTGGCCCGCTCAATATCCTGCTTAATGCTTTTGAAGGCGGCGTGGGCCTCAGCAGAGAGCGGGAAAGAGGATGCTTTCAAGAGGGGGCGGGCTTTGTCGGAGTAGTCGGGGACCCATTGGGAATAATAAGAAAATAACCCCAGGCACCTTTTCAGGGCTTTGGGAGTGTTGGGCAGGAGCAGCTCCCGTAGGGGGCGCAATCGGTCGGGGTCTGGTCCGATTTCCCCATTCTCCACCACGCTGCCTAGTATGCAGAGGCGCGTGGTGTTGTAAACGCACTTGTCCTCGTTGTAGGTGAGGTTGAGTTTTTGTGCGGTTTCTAGGAACCTCTCGAGGTTCGAGTCGTGATCCTGCTGATTGTGGCCGCAGATGGTGACGTTGTCGAGGTAGGGGAAGGTTGCCTGCAAGTGGTGGTCATCGACCATGCGGTCCATCTCCCTCTGGAAGACCGAGACCCCATTCGTCACCCCAAAGGGGACTCTGAGGAATTGGTAGAGGCGTCCGTTCGCCTCGAAGGCGGTGTACGGGCGGTCCTCTGGTCTGATAGGGAGCTGGTGGTACGCTGACTTGAGGTCGATGGTGGAGAACACCCGGTATTGGGCGATTTGGTTCACCATTTCTGATATGCGGGGTAGCGGGTAGGCGTCTAGTAGGGTGTACCTGTTGATCGTTTGACTATAGTCGATCACCATCCGTTTCTTCTCGCTACCCCTTACCACTACCACTTGGGCGCGCCACGGGCTGTTGCTGCGTTCAATAATGCGCTCTTTCAGGAGCCTGTCTACCTCGGTCGCGATAAATCGCCTGTCCTCCCAGCTGTACCTCCTGCTTTTGGTCGCTATTGGCCGGCAGTTAAGGGTAAGGTTCGCGAATAGCGAAGGCGGCTTTACCTTCAGGGTAGCCAGACCGCACACTGTGAGGGGCGGCTGGGACCCACTGTACTTGAGCGTGATGCTTTGGTGGTTGCACTGGAAATCCAGGCCCAAGATCACACTCGCACATAGGTTCTTCATGATTAATACTTTAAAATTATCATATACAGTTCCGTTAACGCACAATTGTACCGTGCAGTAACCCAGAATGGTCGATGTCTGGGTTTTGTCAGCCATAGAGATGGTACCCTGAGTAGGGACCACCTTTAGGGAGAGTTGTTGTGCCAGTTCTGGGTGGATAAAGCTCTCCGTGCTTCCACTGTCAATTAAGCATTTAACCCGGCACCCATTTACCTCGATGTCCACCATTGATCTGGATAGCGGGTGCGGCCTGGTCTGGTCCACTGTGACCGATGCCACTGTAGGGCCCTGATCGATACAAGATGGCGTCCACGCTGTCTGCTCACAAGATGGCGGACCCCACGAGGTCGGGCAAGATGGCGTCCAAGATGGCCGCTCCCATGGCGCACACGCGGCGGTGGCGGGTTTTCCGGTGGTTGGTTTTCCGGCGGGGTTCCCTCTGCACACCTTCCCGAAGTGCCCCTTCTTACCGCACTTAAAGCAGGTGGTGCCTTTCGCCGGGCACAGGTTTCTGGTGTGCTTTGGCTGCCCGCAGAAGTAGCAGTTGGGTCCCTGACGCGTCGCGGCTGTCGTAGGGCTTCTGGGGGGAGAGCGGGGCCCAGCCAGTGTCGGGCTGTCGGGCGGGGAAGATGCCTTCCAAGATGGCGGCGCCCTCGGTGCACACGTGGCGGCGTGGACGGCGCGGGCTGAAGAGTAGGCGTCCAAGTTTCTCTGGGCCACATCCAGGGATCGCGCGGTGTCCGCAGCCTGTTTCAGGTCCAACCCCGTTTTTTCCAGCAGTCTTTGCCGGATGTAAGTGGAGCTGAGGCCTGTGATGAAGGCATCGCGAACAAGCTCGTCAGTGTACACTGCGGCTTTTACATCTCGGCACTTGCAGTCTTTGCCAAGCATTTTCAGGGTGCTTAGGAACTCCTCCACCGATTCCCCAGGTCGCTGTGCGCGGGTGGCGAGCAGGTGCCTAGCATACACCTCATTCGTAGGCTGCTGGTAATGCGCCTTTAAGATGTCGCAGGCGGCCAGGTACGTCTCGGCGTCTTGGATGAGGGGGTAAACCCGGTGGCTTACCCAATTCCGCAGAATTCCGAGTCTCATCCTTGCAGCGTCCGTAGCGTCTTTGACGGCTGCGGAATTGTCCAGGAAGAATTCCATACACTCAAACCAGTGTCCAAAGTGTGCTGATGCGTCCGGAGCATGTTGATCCAAATCCAAACGTTCGGGTTTCAGGAGTTGATCCATAGTGTTGAAAAATAAGTTAATAAAATTGATGTGCCTCAATAATTCCGAGGCTCGAAGGTAGCAGAACAAAACAAGGCTTTTATTAACTTAGAACGAAACACGTAAGCGAGAGAGATGTCATCCTTCTGGAGACTGGGGCTAGACTGAAGCTAGCTTACAAACGGGGCCAGGTATGGGCGGAGCCCTACACACAGCACATTCCAGCACATTCCAGTATACAACACAGCACATTCCAGTACACAATACAATGAGGTCTGGGGGAAGGGAAATGACACTGAAACCGATCTAAGTCACAGGCAGTGATGAATGGAAATATTTCATCACAGGGGCGATACCGAATTTCTAGCCCTATATGTTTGGATGCAGCTGAAACTGGCCTGTTTTAAATCGTACACTTCCTGCTCTTCCCATCTGTGAAGAAATCCTCCAGCTTTTACTTTCACGTGCCAATAGCACAAAATGCTGAAGGTTCACACCTAAGTTTTGAGCTCTGCTTTTTGCCCTGTGTCTCATTGAACATCAGGAAGATAATCTACTGTTAATGGAGAGACATCGCGCAGAGTGCAGACTCCAATATATAATGTAGGTGCCTGTAGTTGGCAATTCCAGCAAAAAAATTATCACCTGTTCAAAATAGATTCTATGAATTAGACAACTTTACCACCACTGAGAATTTTCAGCCCTTTCATCTGCTTCATTCACTCACACAAATATCTGTGGTTTGTTGCAACATCCAACATCCAACATCTCCATGAGTTTTTCCAGCATTTTCTGTTGTTATTTCGGATTTCCAACATCTGCAGTATTTTGCTATCTCCATGTGTTCCTCTGGGCAGAAAACTGTTATTGGCTGTAGAAGGATGACAGCAGTTTCAGTCTCCCCCTGTTTTGCTCATTTTTATGTTTTGTTTTCTTGGACCCTCCGTACCTCACCCTTTTACCAGGTCTGTCAGTCACCTTCTGTGTTGTGTTGATATCTCACATTTTCAAGCTGTGTTTAAGATGCATCCAACTGTTTGTTCTGGTGATTTTAATGGCAATACACACTATTGTGTGCAATTTGAAGAGGGCCCTTATCATCACAGGTCAGATTAGAAACTTGCCTGGTGAGGACATCTGAGGCACACAACTCAAAAGGAACATTGCATGGTCTCCTATCATTGCTGATAATACAAGTGGGCGAATACTTATTGACCACTTTGGACATTGTTCTGTCTGCATTTCTAAAGCAAGCACAAACCCAATCAAACAAATTAACAGCAGCATTGAAATAGCAGATTAAAGAATGTTATATAAGATGATGAAACGTTTAGCTGCTAATATCGTCAGTTGTGGCAGTTCCACCGGGTGTCCCTTGCACATTTAATGTATATAATTCACTTTAACCTAACTGTATGTATATTACTTACCTGTTTGGGTCGTTGCCCCTTTAACTTACCGGTGGGGGCCGTTGCCCCTTTAAGACGCGCCGTAGCGCTGACGTCACGTCACGCATTACGTGACGTACGCGCGGTGGCTGCCGGCCCGACTCGGCCTCCCATGACGGCCGCCGGCACAGCCCGGCCTACCGCGACTTCGGCCGCATCGGCCGGCAAACATGAGCGACGCGATCCCCCGCGGCAAGCGCCGGCTCAGCTCGGCCTCCAGCTCCTGCTCCCGCGGTCGCGACTGCAGCCTCAACGGCCAGCTTCCACACCGGGTGAACGCGCCGACGTATCGGCGCCGGTCACATGACTGCCCCAAGCGCAGGCCAACGCGCTAACGTCAGGACGCGATCACATGACACCCAAAGAGCGGGAAAACGCGACTAAGCGTGATGACGTCATCACGCTCTCCCGAGGACTATGGACTCAGTCCTCGTGGAGTCCCCGTCAGAGTAAGACCTACCTCGCATTGCTCCTGTGTAAAGCCAGCTTACCTATTGTATTTCGTCAGTTCCAGTTAATAAACAACTTAGTGATTATTCATCCGAAGTCGAACTAACTTATTTAGTAGGTATTCGTCCCGAGAGGTCAACACGAAAACCTACACAGTAGTAATTTCCATGCCCAACACAACTTCCTTGAGGCGTAACATTCTTAAATATTAACCATAGAGCATTGTTATTATTGCTTAAATGTCAATATATGAGACACAGTTGTCTACATCTATAATTTCTGAATGAAGAATTGCTCTTAGATGCCTAAATCCTCATTTCCATTGCGTTTGCTTACAGGGCAGGTTATCGTGAGACCTGCAGGGAAATCAGGCTTCTGTATTTTCACACTATGTACTGAGAGTTGTGAAATTTTGAATTATACGGGAAAATGTGAAACCACCACAGCACCCACCACTACGCCCAGCACATCCGAGTCTACAACAGTAACAATGACTCCCACCTCCACAGCAACAACAACCTGCTCCTGCAATGACAATGGAGAAATAATGTCACCTGGTAAGTGTATCAGTTATTAACAATCTGATGCAATCAAAGTCACACAAGAAACTTGGGAGCAATATCTAATATGAATCACAATTGACTACAATAATTGAATCAGTTCATTGAAGTGAAGCTCCAGCCCGTTCCCTGAGTTTATATTAAGTGGATGTCTTTGTAAATCATTCAGTATAACTTCAGAGTATGAATTGTATTGAAACAATGATCCCCACATTTTCCAAAGAATGCTGTCTTCTATATGTGTGGATGCAGCGGAAACTGGCCTGTTTTAAATCGTACACTTCCTGGTCATCCCATCTGTGAAGAAATCCTCCAGCTTTTACTTTCACGTGCCAATAGCACAAAATGCTGAAGGTTTACACCTAAGTTTTGACCACTGCTTTTTGCCCTGTGTCTCATTGAACATCAGGAAGATAATCTAATGTTAATGGAGAGATATCGCGCAGACTCCAATATATAATGTAAGTGCCTGTACTTGGCAATTCCAGCAAAAAAATTATCACCTGTTCAAAATAGATTCTATGAATTAGACAACTTTGCAAACACTGAGAATTTTCAGCCCTTTCACCTGCTTCATTCACTCACACAAATATCTGTGGTTTGTTGCGACATCCAACATCTCCATGTGTTCCTCTGGGCAGAAAACTGTTATTGGCTGTAGAAGGATGACAGCAGTTTCAGTCTCCCCCTGTTTTGCTCATTTTTGTGTTTTGTTTTGATGGACCCTCCGTACCTCACCCTTTTACCAGGTCTGTCAGTCACCTTCTGTGTTGTGTTGATATCTCACATTTTCAAGCCGTGTTTAAGATGCATCCAAGTGTTGTTCTGGTGATTTTAACGGCAATCCACAGTATAGTGTGCAATTTGAAGAGGGCCCTTATCATCACAGGTCAGATTAGGAACTTGCCTGGTGAGGACATCTGAGGCACACAACCCAAAAGGAACATTGCATGGTCTCATATCATTGCTGACAATACAAGCGGGTGAATACTTATTGACCTCATCGGACATTGTTCTGTCTGCATTTCTAAAGCAAGCACAAACCCAATCAATGAATTAACAGCAGCATTAAAATAGCAGATTTAGATTAGATTAGATTAGATTAGATTAGATTAGATTTAGATTTATTTGCCATATGTAACAAGTACAATGGAATGCTTGTTCCCCGTAGGGACGCGTCAGCTATACATACAGCACCGCGTTCAGAGTCAATGCAATGGCTTCCCGTGGCAGTGGGAGCACGATGTCCCTCAGCCTCTCCGTCCTCCTCTTCACCGCGGTCTCCTCCTCACTGTTGCCGGCTACACGTGTGGTGGCCTGCTTCTCCCGCTCTGGCCACCATGCCCGGCTCCCCTCCTCCCATCCGGACTGTGAGTTACCCGAAATGGAGCTGCCGGCCGACGTGCTGCAGCGTGTCGTGAGTCTGCTGCTGCTGCTCGTTGCGCTGCGCTCCTCCGCCCGACTCGCCGAACACATCGTCGGGATGCGAATGCTCCAATTCGGCCTCCTCTTCACTGTCGCCGGCTCCACGGCCTCGGCCTACTTCTCTCTCTTCGCGGGTCAGCCTCTGGCCACCATGCTCGGCTCCCCTCCTCCCAGTCGGAATTCCTTCCCGCCGAGGAGCTGCCGGCCGATGTGCTCCAGCGGGTCGGCTTGGCTGCTGCTGCTGCTCACCGCGCTGCGCTGCCTCTGCCCGACTCGCCGAGCACCTCGCTCCGGTTGCGGGAGCGAGCGGCGAGAGCTGGCCGCCCGAAGCAGGGAGAGCCATCTCAGCACCGGACTGTCACGGCCGCCATCTTGACACCATCTTAGATTTCCGTCGGTGACCCGGACTCTCGCGGTTGCCCGGGCCGACCCAGAATGCGAGGCCCTGCGCAGGCGCGGTAGCAACTCATCCTCGGGAGTGTCATATGAGATGATGAAACGTTTAGCTGCTAATATCCTCAGTAGTAATTTCCATGCCCAACACAACTTCCTTGAGGTGTAACATTCTTAAATATTAGCCATAAAGCCTTGTTCTTATTGCTTAAATGTTAATATATGAGACACAGTTGTCTACATCTATAATTTCTGAATGAAGAATTGCTATTAGATGCCTAAATGCTCATTTCCACTGCGTTTGCTTACAGGGCAGGCAATCGTGAGATCTGCAGGGAAATCAGGCTTCTGTAATTTCACACTTTGTACTGAGAGTTGTGTAATTTTGAATTATACGGGAAAATGTGAAACCACCACAGCACCCACCACTACGCCCAGCACATCCGAGTCTACAACAGTAACAGTGACTCCCACCTCCACAGCAACAACAACCTGCTCCTGCAATGACAATGGACAAATAATGTCACCTCGTAAGTGTATCAGTTATTAACAATCTGATGCAATCACAGTCACACAAGAAACTTGGGAGCAATATCTAATATGAATCACAATTGACTACAATAATTGAATCAGTTCATTGAAGTGAAGCTCCAGCCCGTTCCCTGAGTTTTTATTAAGTGGATGTCTTTGTAAATCATTCAGTATAACTTCAGAGTATGAATTGTATTGAAACAATGATCCCCACATTTTCCAAAGAATGCTGTCTTCTATATGTGTGGATGCAGCGGAAACTGGCCTGTTATAAATCGTACACTTCCTGGTCATCCCATCTGTGAAGAAATCCTCCAGCTTTTACTTTCACGTGCCAATAGCACAAAATGCTGAAGGTTTACACCTAAGTTTTGACCACTGCTTTTTGCCCTGTGTCTCATTGAACATCAGGAAGATAATCTAATGTTAATGGAGAGACATCACGCAGACTCCAATATATAATGTAAGTGCCTGTACTTGGCAATACCAGCAAAAAAATTATCACCTGTTCAAAATAGATTCTATGAATTAGACAACTTTGCAAACACTGAGAATTTTCAGCCCTTTCACCTGCTTCATTCACTCACACAAATATCTGTGGTTTGTTGCGACACCCAACATCTCCGTGTGTTCCTCTGGGCAGAAAACTGTTATTGGCTGTAGAAGGATGACAGCAGTTTCAGTCTCCCCCTGTTTTACTCATTTTTGTGTTTTGTTTTGATGGACCCTCCGTACCTCACCCTTTTAACAGGTCTGTCAGTCACCTTGTGTGTTGTGTTGACATCTCACATTTTCAAGCCGTGTTTAAGATGCATCCAAGTGTTGTTCTGGTGATTTTAACGGCAATCCACAGTATAGTGTGCAATTTGAAGAGGCCCCTTATCATCACAGGTCAGATTAGAAACTTGCCTGGTGAGGACATCTGAGGCACACAACCCAAAAGGAACATTGCATGGTCTCATATCATTGCTGACAATACAAGCGGGCGAATACTTATTGACCTCTTCGGACATTGTTCTGTCTGCATTTCTAAAGCAAGCACAAACCCAATCAATGAATTAACAGCAGCATTAAAATAGCAGATTTAGATTAGATTAGATTAGATTAGATTAGATTAGATTTAGATTTATTTGCCATATGTAACAAGTACAATGGAATGCTTGTTCCCCGTAGGGACGCGTCAGCTATACATACAGCACCGCGTTCAGAGTCAATGCAATGGCTTCCCGTGGCAGTGGGAGCACGGTGTCCCTCAGCCTCTCCGTCCTCCTCTTCACCGCGGTCTCCTCCTCACTGTTGCCGGCTACACGTGTGGTGGCCTGCTTCTCCCGCTCTGGCCACCATGCCCGGCTCCCCTCCTCCCATCCGGACTGTGAGTTACCCGAAATGGAGCTGCCGGCCGACGTGCTGCAGCGTGTCGTGAGTCTGCTGCTGCTGCTCGTTGCGCTGCGCTCCTCCGCCCGACTCGCCGAACACATCGTCGGGATGCGAATGCTCCAATTCGGCCTCCTCTTCACTGTCGCCGGCTCCATGGCCCGGGGCCTACTTCTCTCTCTTCGCGGGTCGGCCTCTGGCCGCCATGCTCGGCTCCCCTCCTCCCAGTCGGAATTCCTTCCCGCCGAGGAGCTGCCGGCCGATGTGCTCCAGCGGGTCGGCTTGGCTGCTGCTGCTGCTCACCGCGCTGCGCTGCCTCTGCCCGACTCGCCGAGCACCTCGCTCCGGTTGCGGGAGCGAGCGGCGAGAGCTGGCCGCCCGAAGCAGGGAGAGCCATCTCAGCACCGGACTGTCACGGCCGCCATCTTGACACCATCTTAGATTTCCGTCGGTGACCCGGACTCTCGCGGTTGCCCGGGCCGACCCAGAATGCGAGGCCCTGCGCAGGCGCGGTAGCAACTCATCCTCGGGAGTGTTATATGAGATGATGAAACGTTTAGCTGCTAATATCCTCAGTAGTAATTTCCATGCCCAACACAACTTCCTTGAGCTGTAACATTCTTAAATATTAGCCATAGAGCCTTGTTCTTATTGCTTAAATGTCAATATATGAGACACAGTTGTCTACATCTATAATTTCTGAATGAAGAATTGCTATTAGATACCTAAATGCTCATTTCCACTGCGTTTGCTTACAGGGCAGGCTATCGTGAGATCTGCAGGGAAATCAGGCTTCTGTATTTTCACACTTTGTACTGAGAGTTGTGTAATTTTGAATTATACGGGAAAATGTGAAACCACCACAGCACCCACAACTACGCCCAGCACATCCGAATCTACAACAGTAACAATGACTCCCACCTCCACAGCAACAACAACCTGCTCCTGCAATGACAATGGACACATAATGTCACCTGGTAAGTGTATCAGTTATTAACAATCTGATGCAATCAACGTCACACAAGAAACTTGGGAGCAATATCTAATATGAATCACAATTGACTACAATAATTGAATCAGTTCATTGAAGTGAAGCTCCAGCCCGTTCCCTGAGTTTATATTAAGTGGATGTCTTTGTAAATCATTCAGTATAACTTCAGAGTATGAATTGTATTGAAACAATGATCCCCACATTTTCCAAAGAATGCTGTCTTCTATATGTTTGGGAGCAGCGGAAACTGGCCTGTTTTAAATCGTACACTTCCTGGTCTTCCCATCTGTGAAGAAATCCTCCAGCTTTTACTTTCACGTGCCAATAGCACAAAATGCTGAAGGTTTACACCTAAGTTTTGACCACTGCTTTTTGCCCTGTGTCTCATTGAACATCAGGAAGATAATCTAATGTTAATGGAGAGACATTGCGCAGACTCCAATATATAATGTAGGTGCCTGTACTTGGCAATTCCAGCAAAAAAATTATCACCTGTTCAAAATAGATTCTATGAATTAGACAACTTTACCACCACTGAGAATTTTCAGCCCTTTCATCTGCTTCATTCACTCACAGAAATATCTGTGGTTTGTTGCGACATCCAACATCTCCATGTGTTCCTCTGGGCAGAAAACTGTTATTGGCTGTAGAAGGATGACAGCAGTTTCAGTCTCCCCCTGTTTTGCTCATTTTTATGTTTTGTTTTCTTGGACCCTCTGTACCTCACCCTTTTACCAGGTCTGTCAGTCACCTTCTGTGTTGTGTTGATATCTCACATTTTCAAGCCGTGTTTAAGATGCATCCAAGTGTTTGTTCTGGTGATTTTAATGGCAATACACACTATTGTGTGCAATTTGAAGAGGGCCCTTATCATCACAGGACAGATTAGAAACTTGCCTGGTGAGGACATCTGAGGCACACAACTCAAAAGGAACATTGCATGATCTCATATCATTGCTGACAATACAAGCGGGTGAATACTTATTGACCACTTTGGACACTGTCTGCATTTCTAAAGCAAGCACAAACCCAATCAAACAAATTAACAGCAGCATTGAAATAGCAGATTAAAGAATGTTATATAAGATGATGAAACGTTTAGCTGCTAATATCGTCAGTTGTGGCAGTTCCACCGGGTGTCCCTTGCACATTTAATGTGTATAATTCACTTTAACCTAACTGTATGTATATTACTTACCTGTTTGGGTCGTTGCCCCTTTAACTTACCGGTGGGGGCCGTTGCCCCTTTAAGACGCGCCGTAGCGCTGACGTCACGTCACGCATTACGTGACGTACGCGCGGTGGCTGCCGGCCCGACTCGGCCTCCCATGACGGCCGCCGGCACAGCCCGGCCTACCGCGACTTCGGCCGCATCGGCCGGCAAACATGAGCGACGCGATACCCCGCGGCAAGCGCCGGCTCAGCTCGGCCTCCAGCTCCTGCTCCCGCGGTTGCGACTGCAGCCTCAACGGCCAGCTTCCACACCGGGTGAACGCGCCGACGTATCGGCGCCGGTCACATGACTGCCCCAAGCGCAGACCAACGCGCTAACGTCAGGACGCGATCACATGACACCCAAAGAGCGGGAAAACGCGACTAAGCGTGATGACGTCATCACGCTCTCCCGAGGACTATGGACTCAGTCCTTGTGGAGTCCCCGTCAGAGTAAGACCTACCTCGCATTGCTCCTGTGTAAAGCCAGCTTACCTATTGTATTTCGTCAGTTCCAGTTAATAAACAACTTAGTGATTATTCATCCGAAGTCGAACTAACTTATTTAGTAGGTATTCGTCCCGAGAGGTCAACACAAAAACCTACACAGTAGTAATTTCCATGCCCAACACAACTTCCTTGAGGCGTAACATTCTTAAATATTAACCATAGAGCATTGTTCTTATTGCTTAAATGTCAATATATGAGACACAGTTGTCTACATCTATAATTTCTGAATGAAGAATTGCTCTTAGATGCCTAAATTCTCATTTCCATTGCGTTTGCTTACAGGGCAGGCTATCGTGAGAACTGCAGGGAAATCAGGCTTCTGTATTTTCACACTATGTACTGAGAGTTGTGAAATTTTGAATTATACGGGAAAATGTGAAACCACCACAGCACCCACCACTACGCCCAGCACATCCGAGTCTACAACAGTAACAATGACTCCCACCTCCACAGCAACAACAACCTGCTCCTGCAATGACAATGGACAAATAATGTCACCTGGTAAGTGTATCAGTTATTAACAATCTGATGCAATCAACGTCACACAAGAAACTTGAGAGCAATATCTAATATGAATCACAATTGACTACAATAATTGAATCAGTTCATTGAAGTGAAGCTCCAGCCCGTTCCCTGAGTTTATATTAAGTGGATGTCTTTGTAAATCATTCAGTATAACTTCAGAGTATGAATTGTATTGAAACAATGATCCCCACATTTTCCAAAGAATGCTGTCTTCTATATGTGTGGATGCAGCGGAAACTGGCCTGTTTTAAATCGTACACTTCCTGGTCATCCCATCTGTGAAGAAATCCTCCAGCTTTTACTTTCACGTGCCAATAGCACAAAATGCTGAAGGTTTACACCTAAGTTTTGACCACTGCTTTTTGCCCTGTGTCTCATTGAACATCAGGAAGATAATCTAATGTTAATGGAGAGATATCGCGCAGACTCCAATATATAATATAGGTGCCTGTACTTGGCAATTCCAGCAAAAAAATTATCACCTGTTCAAAATAGATTCTATGAATTAGACAACTTTACCACCACTGAGAATTTTCAGCCCTTTCATCTGCTTCATTCACTCACACAAATATCTGTGGTTTGTTGCGACATCCAACATCTCCATGTGTTCCTCTGGGCAGAAAACTGTTATTGGCTGTAGAAGGATGACAGCAGTTTCAGTCTCCCCCTGTTTTGCTCATTTTTATGTTTTGTTTTCTTGGACCCTCTGTACCTCACCCTTTTACCAGGTCTGTCAGTCACCTTCTGTGTTGTGTTGATATCTCACATTTTCAAGCCGTGTTTAAGATGCATCCAAGTGTTTGTTCTGGTGATTTTAATGGCAATACACACTATTGTGTGCAATTTGAAGAGGGCCCTTATCATCACAGGTCAGATTAGAAACTTGCCTGGTGAGGACATCTGAGGCACACAACTCAAAAGGAACATTGCATGGTCTCCTATCATTGCTGATAATACAAGTGGGCGAATACTTATTGACCACTTTGGACATTGTTCTGTCTGCATTTCTAAAGCAAGCACAAACCCAATCAAACAAATTAACAGCAGCATTGAAATAGCAGATTAAAGAATGTTATATAAGATGATGAAACGTTTAGCTGCTAATATCGTCAGTTGTGGCAGTTCCACCGGGTGTCCCTTGCACATTTAATGTATATAATTCACTTTAACCTAACTGTCTGTATATTACTTACCTGTTTGGGTCGTTGCCCCTTTAACTTACCGGTGGGGGCCGTTGCCCCTTTAAGACGCGCCGTAGCGCTGACGTCACGTCACGCATTACGTGACGTACGCGCGGTGGCTGCCGGCCCGACTCGGCCTCCCATGACGGCCGCCGGCACAGCCCGGTCTACCGCGACTTCGGCCGCATCGGCCGGCAAACATGAGCGACGCGATCCCCCGCGGCAAGCGCCGGCTCAGCTCGGCCTCCAGCTCCTGCTCCCGCGGTCGCGACTGCAGCCTCAACGGCCAGCTTCCACACCGGGTGAACGCGCCGACGTATCGGCGCCGGTCACATGACTGCCCCAAGCGCAGGCCAACGCGCTAACGTCAGGACGCGATCACATGACACCCAAAGAGCGGGAAAACGTGACTAAGCGTGATGACGTCATCACGCTCTCCCGAGGACTATGGACTCAGTCCTCGTGGAGTCCCCGTCAGAGTAAGACCTACCTTGCATTGCTCCTGTGTAAAGCCAGCTTACCTATTGTATTTCGTCAGTTCCAGTTAATAAACAACTTAGTGATTATTCATCCGAAGTCGAACTAACTTATTTAGTAGGTATTCGTCCCGAGGGGTCAACACGAAAACCTACACAGTAGTAATTTCCATGCCCAACACAACTTCCTTGAGGCGTAACATTCTTAAATATTAACCATAGAGCATTGTTCTTATTGCTTAAATGTCAATATATGAGACACAGTTGTCTACATCTACAATTTCTGAATGAAGAATTGCTCTTAGATGCCTAAATTCTCATTTCCATTGCATTTGCTTACAGGGCAGGCTATCGTGAGATCTGCAGGGAAATCAGGCTTCTGTATTTTCACACTATGTACTGAGAGTTGTGTAATTTTGAATTATACGGGAAAATGTGAAACCACCACAGCACCCACCACTACGCCCAGCACATCCAAGTCTACAACGGTAACAGTGACTCCCACCTCCACAGCAACAACAACCTGCTCCTGCAATGACAATGGACAAATAATGTCACCTGGTAAGTGTATCAGTTATTAACAATCTGATGCAATCAACGTCACACAAGAAACTTGGGAGCAATATCTAATATGAATCACAATTGACTACAATAATTGAATCAGTTCATTGAAGTGAAGCTCCAGCCCGTTCCCTGAGTTTATATTAAGTGGATGTCTTTGTAAATCATTCAGTATAACTTCAGAGTATGAATTGTATTGAAACAATGATCCCCACATTTTCCAAAGAATGCTGTCTTCTATATGTGTGGATGCAGCGGAAACTGGCCTGTTTTAAATCGTACACTTCCTGGTCATCCCATCTGTGAAGAAATCCTCCAACTTTTACTTTCACGTGCCAATAGCACAAAATGCTGAAGGTTTACACCTAAGTTTTGACCACTGCTTTTTGCCCTGTGTCTCATTGAACATCAGGAAGATAATCTAATGTTAATGGAGAGATATCGCGCAGACTCCAATATATAATGTAAGTGCCTGTACTTGGCAATTCCAGCAAAAAAATTATCACCTGTTCAAAATAGATTCTATGAATTAGACAACTTTGCAAACACTGAGAATTTTCAGCCCTTTCATCTGCTTCATTCACTCACACAAATATCTGTGGTTTGTTGCGACATCCAACATCTCCATGTGTTCCTCTGGGCAGAAAACTGTTATTGGCTGTAGAAGGATGACAGCAGTTTCAGTCTCCCCCTGTTTTGCTCATTTTTATGTTTTGTTTTCTTGGACCCTCTGTACCTTACCCTTTTACCAGGTCTGTCAGTCACCTTCTGTGTTGTGTTGATATCTCACATTTTCAAGCCGTGTTTAAGATGCATCCAAGTGTTTGTTCTGGTGATTTTAATGGCAATACACACTATTGTGTGCAATTTGAAGAGGGCCCTTATCATCACAGGTCAGATTAGAAACTTGCCTGGTGAGGACATCTGAGGCACACAACTCAAAAGGAACATTGCATGGTCTCATATCATTGCTGATAATACAAGTGGGCGAATACTTATTGACCTCATCGGACATTGTTCTTTTGGCATTTCTAAAGCAAGCACAAACCCAATCAAACAAATTAACAGCAGCATTAAAATAGCAGATTTAGATTAGATTAGATTAGATTAGATTAGATTAGATTAGATTTAGATTTATTTGCCATATGTAACAAGTACAATGGAATGCTTGTTCCCCGTAGGGACGCATCAGCTATACATACAGCACCGCGTTCAGAGTCAATGCAATGGCTTCCCGTGGCAGTGGGAGCACGATGTCCCTCAGCCTCTCCGTCCTCCTCTTCACTGCGGTCTCCTCCTCACTGTTGCCGGCTACACGTGTGGTGGCCTGCTTCTCCCGCTCTGGCAACCATGCCCCGCTCCCCTCCTCCCATCCGGGCTGCGAGTTACCCGAAATGGAGCTGCCGGCCGACGTGCTGCAGCGTGTCGTGAGTCTGCTGCTGCTGCTCGTTGCGCTGCGCTCCTCCGCCCGACTCGCCGAACACATCGTCGGGATGCGAATGCTCCAATTCGGCCTCCTCTTCACTGTCGCCGGCTCCACGGCCCGGGGCCTACTTCTCTCTCTTCGCGGGTCGGCCTCTGGCCGCCATGCTTGGCTCCCCTCCTCCCAGTCGGAATTCCTTCCCGACGAGGAGCTGCCGGCCGATGTGCTCCAGCGGGTCGGCTTGGCTGCTGCTGCTGCTCACCGCGCTGCGCTGCCTCTGCCCGACTCACCGAGCACCTCGCTCCGGTTGCGGGAGCGAGCGGCGAGAGCTGGCCGCCCGAAGCAGGGAGAGCCATCTCAGCACCGGACTGTCACGGCCGCCATCTTGACACCATCTTAGATTTCCGTCGGTGACCCGGACTCTCGCGGTTGCCCGGGCCGACCCAGAATGCGAGGCCCTGCGCAGGCGCGGTAGCGACTCATCCTCGGGAGTGTTATATGAGATGGTGAAACGTTTAGCTGCTAATATCCTCAGTAGTAATTTCCATGCCCAACACAACTTCCTTGAGGTGTAACATTCTTAAATATTAGCCATAGAGCCTTGTTCTTATTGCTTAAATGTCAATATATGAGACACAGTTGTCTACATCTATAATTTCTGAATGAAGAATTGCTATTAGATGCCTAAATGCTCATTTCCACTGCGTTTGCTTACAGGGCAGGCTATCGTGAGATCTGCAGGGAAATCAGGCTTCTGTATTTTCACACTTTGTACTGAGAGTTGTGTAATTTTGAATTATACGGGAAAATGTGAAACCACCACAGCACCCACCACTACGCCCAGCACATCCGAATCTACAACAGTAACAATGACTCCCACCTCCACAGCAACAACAACCTGCTCCTGCAATGACAATGGACAAATAATGTCACCTCGTAAGTGTATCAGTTATTAACAATCTGATGCAATCAACGTCACACAAGAAACTTGGGAGCAATATCTAATATGAATCAAAATTGACTACAATAATTGAATCAGTTCATTGAAGTGAAGCTCCAGCCCGTTCCCTGAGTTTATATTAAGTGGATGTCTTTGTAAATCATTCAGTATAACTTCAGAATATGAATTGTATTGAAACAATGATCCCCACATTTTCCAAAGAGTGCTGTCTTCTATATGTTTGGGAGCAGCGGAAACTGGCCTGTTTTAAATCGTACACTTCCTGCTCTTCCCATCTGTGAAGAAATCCTCCAGCTTTTACTTTCACGTGCCAATAGCACAAAATGCTGAAGGTTTACACCTAAGTTTTGACCACTGCTTTTTGCCCTGTGTCTCATTGAACATCAGGAAGATAATCTACTGTTAATGGAGAGACATTGCGCAGACTCCAATATATAATGTAGGTGCCTGTACTTGGCAATTCCAGCAAAAAAATCATCACCTGTTCAAAATAGATTCTATGAATTAGACAACTTTACCACCACTGAGAATTTTCAGCCCTTTCATCCGCTTCATTCACTCACAGAAATATCTGTGGTTTGTTGAGACATCCAACATCTCCATGTGTTCCTCTGGGCAGAAAACTGTTATTGGCTGTAGAAGGATGACAGCAGTTTCAGTCTCCCCCTGTTTTGCTCATTTTTATGTTTTGTTTTCTTGGACCCTCTGTACCTCACCCTTTTACCAGGTCTGTCAGTCACCTTCTGTGTTGTGTTGATATCTCACATTTTCAAGCCGTGTTTAAGATGCATCCAAGTGTTGTTCTGGTGATTTTAATGGCAACCACAGTATTGTGTGCAATTTGAAGAGGGCCCTTATCATCACAGGTCAGATTAGAAACTTGCCTGGTGAGGACATCTGAGGCACACAACTCAAAAGGAACATTGCATGGTCTCCTATCATTGCTGATAATACAAGTGGGCGAATACTTATTGACCACTTTGGACATTGTTCTGTCTGCATTTCTAAAGCAAGCACAAACCCAATCAAACAAATTAACAGCAGCATTGAAATAGCAGATTAAAGAATGTTATATAAGATGATGAAACGTTTAGCTGCTAATATCGTCAGTTGTGGCAGTTCCACCGGGTGTCCCTTGCACATTTAATGTATATAATTCACTTTTACCTAACTGTATGTATATTACTTACCTGTTTGGGTCGTTGCCCCTTTAACTTACCGGTGGGGGCCGTTGCCCCTTTAAGACGCGCCGTAGCGCTGACGTCACGTCACGCATTACGTGACGTACGCGCGGTGGCTGCCGGCCCGACTCGGCCTCCCATGATGGCCGCCGGCACAGCCCGGCCTACCGCGACTTCGGCCGCATCGGCCGGCAAACATGAGCGACGCGATCCCCCGCGGCAAGCGCCGGCTCAGCTCGGCCTCCAGCTCCTGCTCCCGCGGTCGCGACTGCAGCCTCAACGGCCAGCTTCCACACCGGGTGAACGCGCCGACGTATCGGCGCCGGTCACATGACTGCCCCAAGCGCAGGCCAACGCGCTAACGTCAGGACGCGATCACATGACACCCAAAGAGCGGGAAAACGCGACTAAGCGTGATGACGTCATCACGCTCTCCCGAGGACTATGGACTCAGTCCTCGTGGAGTCCCCGTCAGAGTAAGACCTACCTCGCATTGCTCCTGTGTAAAGCCAGCTTACCTATTGTATTTCGTCAGTTCCAGTTAATAAACAACTTAGTGATTATTCATCCGAAGTCGAACTAACTTATTTAGTAGGTATTCGTCCCGAGAGGTCAACACGAAAACCTACACAGTAGTAATTTCCATGCCCAACACAACTTCCTTGAGGCGTAACATTCTTAAATATTAACCATAGAGCATTGTTATTATTGCTTAAATGTCAATATATGAGACACAGTTGTCTACATCTATAATTTCTGAATGAAGAATTGCTCTTAGATGCCTAAATTCTCATTTCCATTGCGTTTGCTTACAGGGCAGGCTATCGTGAGATCTGCAGGGAAATCAGGCTTCTGTATTTTCACACTTTGTACTGAGAGTTGTGAAATTTTGAATTATACGGGAAAATGTGAAACCACCACAGCACCCACCACTACGCCCAGCACATCCGAGTCTACAACAGTAACAATGACTCCCACCTCCACAGCAACAACAACCTGCTCCTGCAATGACAATGGACAAATAATGTCACCTGGTAAGTGTATCAGTTATTAACAATCTGATGCAATCAAAGTCACACAAGAAACTTGGGAGCAATATCTAATATGAATCACAATTGACTACAATAATTGAATCAGTTCATTGAAGTGAAGCTCCAGCCCGTTCCCTGAGTTTATATTAAGTGGATGTCTTTGTAAATCATTCAGTATAACTTCAGAGTATGAATTGTATTGAAACAATGATCCCCACATTTTCCAAAGAATGCTGTCTTCTATATGTTTGGGAGCAGCGGAAACTGGCCTGTTTTAAATCGTACACTTCCTGGTCTTCCCATCTGTGAAGAAATCCTCCAGCTTTTACTTTCACGTGCCAATAGCACAAAATGCTGAAGGTTTACACCTAAGTTTTGACCACTGCTTTTTGCCCTGTGTCTCATTGAACATCAGGAAGATAATCTACTGTTAATGGAGAGACATTGCGCAGACTCCAATATATAATGTAGGTGCCTGTACTTGGCAATTCCAGCAAAGAAATTATCACCTGCTCAAAATAGATTCTATGAATTAGACAACTTTACCACCACTGAGAATTTTCAGCCCTTTCATCCGCTTCATTCACTCACAGAAATATCTGTGGTTTGTTGAGACATCCAACATCTCCATGTGTTCCTCTGGGCAGAAAACTGTTATTGGCTGTAGAAGGATGACAGCAGTTTCAGTCTCCCCCTGTTTTGCTCATTTTTATGTTTTGTTTTCTTGGACCCTCCGTACCTCACCCTTTTACCAGGTCTGTCAGTCACCTTCTGTGTTGTGTTGATATCTCACATTTTCAAGCCGTGTTTAAGATGCATCCAAGTGTTGTTCTGGTGATTTTAATGGCAACCACAGTATTGTGTGCAATTTGAAGAGGGCCCTTATCATCACAGGTCAGATTAGAAACTTGCCTGGTGAGGACATCTGACGCACACAAATCAAAAGGAACATTGCATGGTCTCATATCATTGCTGACAATACAAGCGGGTGAATACTTATTGACCTCTTCGGACATTGTTCTTTTGGCATTTCTAAAGCAAGCACAAACCCAATCAAACAAATTAACAGCAGCATTAAAATAGCAGATTTAAGAATGTTATATGAGATGATGAAACGTTTAGCTGCTAATATCGTCAGTAGTAATTTCCATGCCCAACACAACTTCCTTGAGGTGTAACATTCTTAAATATTAATCATAGAGCCTTTTTCTTATTGTTTAAATGTAAATATAGGAGGCACCGTTCTCTACATCTATAAATTCTGAATGACGAAATGCTATTGGATGCCTAAATCCTCATTTCCTTTGCGTTTGCTTACAGGGCAGGCTATTGTGAGATCTGCAGGGATATCAGGCTTCTGTATTTTCACACTTTGTACTGAGAGTTGTGTAATTTTTAATTATACGGGAAAATGTGAAACCACCACAGCACCCACCACTACGCCCAGCACATCCGAGTCTACAACAGTAACAATGACTCCCACCTCCACAGCAACAACAACCTGCTCCTGCAATGACAATGGACAAATAATGTCACCTGGTAAGTGTATCAGTTATTAACAATCTGATGCAATCACAGTCACACAAGAAACTTGGGAGCAATATCTAATATGAATCACAATTGACTACAATAATTGAATCAGTTCATTGAAGTGAAGCTCCAGCCCGTTCCCTGAGTTTATATTAAGTGGATGTCTGTGTAAATCATTCAGTATAACTTCAGAGTATGAATTGTATTGAAACAATGATCTCCACATTTTCCAAAGAATGCTGTCTTCTATATGTGTGGATGCAGCGGAAACTGGCCTGTTTTAAATCGTACACTTCCTGGTCATCCCATCTGTGAAGAAATCCTCCAGCTTTTACTTTCACGTGCCAATAGCACAAAATGCTGAAGGTTTACACCTAAGTTTTGACCACTGCTTTTTGCCCTGTGTCTCATTGAACATCAGGAAGATAATCTAATGTTAATGGAGAGATATCGCGCAGGCTCCAATATATAATGTAGGTGCCTGTACTTGGCAATTCCAGCAAAAAAATTATCACCTGTTCAAAATAGATTCTATGAATTAGACAACTTTGCAAACACTGAGAATTTTCAGCCCTTTCATCTGCTTCATTCACTCACACAAATATCTGTGGTTTGTTGCGACATCCAACATCTCCATGTGTTCCTCTGGGCAGGAAACTGTTATTGGCTGTAGAAGGATGACAGCAGTTTCAGTCTCCCCCTGTTTTGCTCATTTTTATGTTTTGTTTTCTTGGACCCTCTGTACCTCACCCTTTTACCAGGTCTATCAGTCACCTTCTGTGTTGTGTTGATATCTCACATTTTCAAGCCGTGTTTAAGATGCATCCAAGTGTTTGTTCTGGTGATTTTAATGGCAATACACACTATTGTGTGCAATTTGAAGAGGGCCCTTATCATCACAGGTCAGATTAGAAACTTGCCTGGTGAGGACATCTGAGGCACACAACCCAAAACGAACATTGCATGATCTCATATCGTTGCTGACAACACAAGCGGGTGAATACTTATTGACCTCTTCGGCCATTGTTCTGTCTGCATTTCAAAAGCTAGCACAAACCCAATCAAACAAATTAACAGCAGCATTGAAATAGCAGATTTAAGAATGTTATATGAGATGATGAAACGTTTAGCTGCTAATATCGTCAGTAGTAATTTCCATGCCCAACACAACTTCCTTGAGGTGTAACATTCTTAAATATTAACAATAGAGCCTTTTTCTTATTGTTAAATGTCAATATAGGAGACACAGTTCTCTACATCTATAATTTCTCAATGATAAATTGCTATTGGATGCCTAAATTCTCATTTCCATTGCATTTGCTTACAGGGCAGGCTATCGTGAGATCTGCAGGGAAGTCAGGCTTCTGTATTTTCACACTTTGTACTGAGAGTTGTGTAATTTTGAATTATACGGGAAAATGTGAAACCACCACAGCACCCACCACTACGCCCAGCACATCCGAATCTACAACAGTAACAATGACTCCCACCTCCACAGCAACAACAACCTGCTCCTGCAATGACAATGGACAAATAATGTCACCTGGTAAGTGTATCAGTTATTAACAATCTGATGCAATCAAAGTCACACAAGAAACTTGGGAGCAATATCTAATCTGAATCACAATTGACTACAATAATTGAATCAGTTCATTGAAGTGAAGCTCCAGCCCGTTCCCTGAGTTTTTATTAAGTGGATGTTGTAAAGTCTGTGGGTTGTTTAGTTAAATAATACACAGACTACCAGAGTAACGTAAAACAGGACTTTACTATTCGAAGGTCAGGGCGAATCTGCCAAATAAATCCTGACACAGCACTTATATACCGGTGTGGTCACCGTCAGTATTACAGTACACAGAAGCCAACAAAGTAGTGCCACACCTAAAATAGTTCTCTTAAAGGTGAACGGTTACATACAATGGTTTTCTTAAAGGTAGACGGATACATACACGACAGATGTCTTTGTAAATCATTCAGTATAACTTCAGAGTATGAATTGTATTGAAACAATGATCCCCACATTTTCCAAAGAGTGCTGTCTTCTATGTTTGGGAGCAGCTGAAACTGGCCTGTTTTAAATCGTACACTTCCTGCTCTTCCCATCTGTGAAGAAATCCTCCAGCTTTTACTTTCACGTGCCAATAGCACAAAATGCTGAAGGTTTACACCTAAGTTTTGACCTCTGCTTTTTGCCCTGTGTCTCATTGAACATCAGGAAGATAATCTACTGTTAATGGAGAGACATCGCGCAGACTCCAATATATAATGTAGGTGCCTGTACTTGGCAATACCAGCAAAAAAATTATCACCTGTTCAAAATAGATTCTATGAATTAGACAACTTTACCACCACTGAGAATTTTCAGCCCTTTCATCTGCTTCATTCACTCACACAAATATCTGTGGTTTGTTGCGACATCCAACATCTCCATGTGTTCCTCTGGGCAGAAAACTGTTATTGGCTGTAGAAGGATGACAGCAGTTTCAGTCTCCCCCTGTTTTGCTCATTTTTATGTTTTGTTTTCTTGGACCCTCTGTACCTCACCCTTTTACCAGGTCTGTCAGTCACCTTCTGTGTTGTGTTGATATCTCACATTTTCAAGCCGTGTTTAAGATGCATCCAAGTGTTTGTTCTGGTGATTTTAATGGCAATACACACTATTGTGTGCAATTTGAAGAGGGCCCTTATCATCACAGGTCAGATTAGAAACTTGCCTGGTGAGGACATCTGAGGCACACAACTCAAAAGGAACATTGCATGGTCTCATATCATTGCTGACAATAGAAGTGGGCAAATACTTATTGACCACTTTGGACATTGTTCTGTCTGCATTTCTAAAGCAAGCACAAACCCAATCAAACAAATTAACAGCAGCATTGAAATAGCAGATTAAAGAATGTTATATAAGATGATGAAACGTTTAGCTGCTAATATCGTCAGTTGTGGCAGTTCCACCGGGTGTCCCTTGCACATTTAATGTATATAATTCACTTTAACCTAACTGTATGTATATTACTTACCTGTTTGGGTCGTTGCCCCTTTAACTTACCGGTGGGGGCCGTTGCCCCTTTAAGACGCGCCGTAGCGCTGACGTCACGTCACGCATTACGTGACGTACGCGCGGTGGCTGCCGGCCCGACTCGGCCTCCCATGACGGCCGCCGGCACAGCCCGGCCTACCGCGACTTCGGCCGCATCGGCCAGCAAACATGAGCGACGCGATCCCCCGCGGCAAGCGCCGGCTCAGCTCGGCCTCCAGCTCCTGCTCCCGCGGTCGCGACTGCAGCCTCAACGGCCAGCTTCCACACCGGGTGAACGCGCCGACGTATCGGCGCCGGTCACATGACTGCCCCAAGCGCAGACCAACGCGCTAACGTCAGGACGCGATCACATGACACCCAAAGAGCGGGAAAACGCGACTAAGCGTGATGACGTCATCACGCTCTCCCGAGGACTATGGACTCAGTCCTCGTGGAGTCCCCGTCAGAGTAAGACCTACCTCGCATTGCTCCTTTGTAAAGCCAGCTTACCTATTGTATTTCGTCAGTTCCAGTTAATAAACAACTTAGTGATTATTCATCCGAAGTCGAACTAACTTATTTAGTAGGTATTCGTCCCGAGAGGTCAACACGAAAACCTACACAGTAGTAATTTCCATGCCCAACACAACTTCCTTGAGGCGTAACATTCTTAAATATTAACCATAGAGCATTGTTATTATTGCTTAAATGTCAATATATGAGACACAGTTGTCTACATCTATAATTTCTGAATGAAGAATTGCTCTTAGATGCCTAAATCCTCATTTCCATTGTGTTTGCTTACAGGGCAGGCTATCGTGAGATCTGCAGGGAAATCAGGCTTCTGTAATTTCACACTATGTACTGAGAGTTGTGTAATTTTGAATTATACGGGAAAATGTGAAACCACCACAGCACCCACCGCTACGCCCAGCACATCCGAATCTACAACAGTAACAATGACTCCCACCTCCACAGCAACAACAACCTGCTCCTGCAATGACAATGGACAAATAATGTCACCTGGTAAGTGTATCAGTTATTAACAATCTGATGCAATCAACGTCACACAAGAAACTTGGGAGCAATATCTAATATGATTCACAATTGACTACAATAATTGAATCAGTTCATTGAAGTGAAGCTCCAGCCCGTTCCCTGAGTTTATATTAAGTGGATGTCTTTGTAAATCATTCAGTATAACTTCAGAGTATGAATTGTATTGAAACAATGATCCCCACATTTTCCAAAGAATGCTGTCTTCTATATGTGTGGATGCAGCGGAAACTGGCCTGTTTTAAATCGTACACTTCCTGGTCATCCCATCTGTGAAGAAATCCTCCAGCTTTTACTTTCACGTGCCAATAGCACAAAATGCTGAAAGTTTACACCTAAGTTTTGACCACTGCTTTTTGCCCTGTGTCTCATTGAACATCAGGAAGATAATCTAATGTTAATGGAGAGATATCGCGCAGACTCCAATATATAATGTAAGTGCCTGTACTTGGCAATTCCAGCAAAAAAATTATCACCTGTTCAAAATAGATTCTATGAATTAGACAACTTTGCAAACACTGAGAATTTTCAGCCCTTTCATCTGCTTCATTCACTCACACAAATATCTGTGGTTTGTTGCGACATCCAACATCTCCATGTATTCCTCTGGGCAGAAAACTGTTATTGGCTGTAGAAGGATGACAGCAGTTTCAGTCTCCCCCTGTTTTACTCATTTTTGTGTTTTGTTTTGATGGACCCTCCGTACCTCACCCTTTTAACAGGTCTGTCAGTCACCTTCTGTGTTGTGTTGACATCTCACATTTTCAAGCCGTGTTTAAGATGCATCCAAGTGTTGTTCTGGTGATTTTAACGGCAATCCACAGTATAGTGTGCAATTTGAAGAGGCCCCTTATCATCACAGGTCAGATTAGAAACTTGCCTGGTGAGGACATCTGAGGCACACAACCCAAAAGGAACATTGCATGGTCTCATATCATTGCTGACAATACAAGCGGGTGAATACTTATTGACCTCTTCGGACATTGTTCTGTCTGCATTTCTAAAGCAAGCACAAACCCAATCAATGAATTAACAGCAGCATTAAAATAGCAGATTTAAGAATGTTATATGAGATGATGAAATGTTTAGCTGCTAATATCGTCAGTAGTAATTTCCATGCCCAACACAACTTCCTTGAGGTGTAACATTCTTAAATATTAACCATAGAGCCTTTTTCTTATTGTTAAATGTCAATATAGGAGACACAGTTCTCTACATCTATAATTTCTCAATGATAAATTGCTATTAGACGCCTAAATTCTCATTTCCATTGCATTTGCTTACAGGGCAGGCTATCGTGAGATCTGCAGGGAAATCAGGCTTCTGTATTTTCACAATATGTACTGAGAGTTGTGTAATTTTGAATTATACGGGACAATGTGAAACCACCACAGCACCCACCACTACGCCCAGCACATCCGAGTCTACAACAGTAACAGTGACTCCCACCTCCACAGCAACAACAACCTGCTCCTGCAATGACAATGGACAAATAATGTCACCTGGTAAGTGTATCAGTTATTAACAATCTGATGCAATCAACGTCACACAAGAAACTTGGGAGCAATATCTAATATGAATCACAATTGACTACAATAATTGAATCAGTTCATTGAAGTGAAGCTCCAGCCCGTTCCCTGAGTTTATATTAAGTGGATGTCTTTGTAAATCATTCAGTATAACTTCAGAGTATGAATTGTATTGAAACAATGATCCCCACATTTTCCAAAGAATGCTGTCTTCTATATGTGTGGATGCAGCGGAAACTGGCCTGTTTTAAATCGTACACTTCCTGGTCATCCCATCTGTGAAGAAATCCTCCAACTTTTACTTTCACGTGCCAATAGCACAAAATGCTGAAGGTTTACACCTAAGTTTTGACCACTGCTTTTTGCCCTGTGTCTCATTGAACATCAGGAAGATAATCTAATGTTAATGGAGAGATATCGCGCAGACTCCAATATATAATGTAAGTGCCTGTACTTGGCAATTCCAGCAAAAAAATTATCACCTGTTCAAAATAGATTCTATGAATTAGACAACTTTGCAAACACTGAGAATTTTCAGCCCTTTCATCTGCTTCATTCACTCACACAAATATCTGTGGTTTGTTGCGACATCCAACATCTCCATGTGTTCCTCTGGGCAGAAAACTGTTATTGGCTGTAGAAGGATGACAGCAGTTTCAGTCTCCCCCTGTTTTGCTCATTTTTATGTTTTGTTTTCTTGGACCCTCTGTACCTTACCCTTTTACCAGGTCTGTCAGTCACCTTCTGTGTTGTGTTGATATCTCACATTTTCAAGCCGTGTTTAAGATGCATCCAAGTGTTTGTTCTGGTGATTTTAATGGCAATACACACTATTGTGTGCAATTTGAAGAGGGCCCTTATCATCACAGGTCAGATTAGAAACTTGCCTGGTGAGGACATCTGAGGCACACAACTCAAAAGGAACATTGCATGGTCTCATATCATTGCTGATAATACAAGTGGGCGAATACTTATTGACCTCATCGGACATTGTTCTTTTGGCATTTCTAAAGCAAGCACAAACCCAATCAAACAAATTAACAGCAGCATTAAAATAGCAGATTTAGATTAGATTAGATTAGATTAGATTAGATTAGATTAGATTTAGATTTATTTGCCATATGTAACAAGTACAATGGAATGCTTGTTCCCCGTAGGGACGCATCAGCTATACATACAGCACCGCGTTCAGAGTCAATGCAATGGCTTCCCGTGGCAGTGGGAGCACGATGTCCCTCAGCCTCTCCGTCCTCCTCTTCACTGCGGTCTCCTCCTCACTGTTGCCGGCTACACGTGTGGTGGCCTGCTTCTCCCGCTCTGGCAACCATGCCCCGCTCCCCTCCTCCCATCCGGGCTGCGAGTTACCCGAAATGGAGCTGCCGGCCGACGTGCTGCAGCGTGTCGTGAGTCTGCTGCTGCTGCTCGTTGCGCTGCGCTCCTCCGCCCGACTCGCCGAACACATCGTCGGGATGCGAATGCTCCAATTCGGCCTCCTCTTCACTGTCGCCGGCTCCACGGCCCGGGGCCTACTTCTCTCTCTTCGCGGGTCGGCCTCTGGCCGCCATGCTTGGCTCCCCTCCTCCCAGTCGGAATTCCTTCCCGACGAGGAGCTGCCGGCCGATGTGCTCCAGCGGGTCGGCTTGGCTGCTGCTGCTGCTCACCGCGCTGCGCTGCCTCTGCCCGACTCACCGAGCACCTCGCTCCGGTTGCGGGAGCGAGCGGCGAGAGCTGGCCGCCCGAAGCAGGGAGAGCCATCTCAGCACCGGACTGTCACGGCCGCCATCTTGACACCATCTTAGATTTCCGTCGGTGACCCGGACTCTCGCGGTTGCCCGGGCCGACCCAGAATGCGAGGCCCTGCGCAGGCGCGGTAGCGACTCATCCTCGGGAGTGTTATATGAGATGGTGAAACGTTTAGCTGCTAATATCCTCAGTAGTAATTTCCATGCCCAACACAACTTCCTTGAGGTGTAACATTCTTAAATATTAGCCATAGAGCCTTGTTCTTATTGCTTAAATGTCAATATATGAGACACAGTTGTCTACATCTATAATTTCTGAATGAAGAATTGCTATTAGATGCCTAAATGCTCATTTCCACTGCGTTTGCTTACAGGGCAGGCTATCGTGAGATCTGCAGGGAAATCAGGCTTCTGTATTTTCACACTTTGTACTGAGAGTTGTGTAATTTTGAATTATACGGGAAAATGTGAAACCACCACAGCACCCACCACTACGCCCAGCACATCCGAATCTACAACAGTAACAATGACTCCCACCTCCACAGCAACAACAACCTGCTCCTGCAATGACAATGGACAAATAATGTCACCTCGTAAGTGTATCAGTTATTAACAATCTGATGCAATCAACGTCACACAAGAAACTTGGGAGCAATATCTAATATGAATCAAAATTGACTACAATAATTGAATCAGTTCATTGAAGTGAAGCTCCAGCCCGTTCCCTGAGTTTATATTAAGTGGATGTCTTTGTAAATCATTCAGTATAACTTCAGAATATGAATTGTATTGAAACAATGATCCCCACATTTTCCAAAGAGTGCTGTCTTCTATATGTTTGGGAGCAGCGGAAACTGGCCTGTTTTAAATCGTACACTTCCTGCTCTTCCCATCTGTGAAGAAATCCTCCAGCTTTTACTTTCACGTGCCAATAGCACAAAATGCTGAAGGTTTACACCTAAGTTTTGACCACTGCTTTTTGCCCTGTGTCTCATTGAACATCAGGAAGATAATCTACTGTTAATGGAGAGACATTGCGCAGACTCCAATATATAATGTAGGTGCCTGTACTTGGCAATTCCAGCAAAAAAATCATCACCTGTTCAAAATAGATTCTATGAATTAGACAACTTTACCACCACTGAGAATTTTCAGCCCTTTCATCCGCTTCATTCACTCACAGAAATATCTGTGGTTTGTTGAGACATCCAACATCTCCATGTGTTCCTCTGGGCAGAAAACTGTTATTGGCTGTAGAAGGATGACAGCAGTTTCAGTCTCCCCCTGTTTTGCTCATTTTTATGTTTTGTTTTCTTGGACCCTCTGTACCTCACCCTTTTACCAGGTCTGTCAGTCACCTTCTGTGTTGTGTTGATATCTCACATTTTCAAGCCGTGTTTAAGATGCATCCAAGTGTTGTTCTGGTGATTTTAATGGCAACCACAGTATTGTGTGCAATTTGAAGAGGGCCCTTATCATCACAGGTCAGATTAGAAACTTGCCTGGTGAGGACATCTGAGGCACACAACTCAAAAGGAACATTGCATGGTCTCCTATCATTGCTGATAATACAAGTGGGCGAATACTTATTGACCACTTTGGACATTGTTCTGTCTGCATTTCTAAAGCAAGCACAAACCCAATCAAACAAATTAACAGCAGCATTGAAATAGCAGATTAAAGAATGTTATATAAGATGATGAAACGTTTAGCTGCTAATATCGTCAGTTGTGGCAGTTCCACCGGGTGTCCCTTGCACATTTAATGTATATAATTCACTTTTACCTAACTGTATGTATATTACTTACCTGTTTGGGTCGTTGCCCCTTTAACTTACCGGTGGGGGCCGTTGCCCCTTTAAGACGCGCCGTAGCGCTGACGTCACGTCACGCATTACGTGACGTACGCGCGGTGGCTGCCGGCCCGACTCGGCCTCCCATGATGGCCGCCGGCACAGCCCGGCCTACCGCGACTTCGGCCGCATCGGCCGGCAAACATGAGCGACGCGATCCCCCGCGGCAAGCGCCGGCTCAGCTCGGCCTCCAGCTCCTGCTCCCGCGGTCGCGACTGCAGCCTCAACGGCCAGCTTCCACACCGGGTGAACGCGCCGACGTATCGGCGCCGGTCACATGACTGCCCCAAGCGCAGGCCAACGCGCTAACGTCAGGACGCGATCACATGACACCCAAAGAGCGGGAAAACGCGACTAAGCGTGATGACGTCATCACGCTCTCCCGAGGACTATGGACTCAGTCCTCGTGGAGTCCCCGTCAGAGTAAGACCTACCTCGCATTGCTCCTGTGTAAAGCCAGCTTACCTATTGTATTTCGTCAGTTCCAGTTAATAAACAACTTAGTGATTATTCATCCGAAGTCGAACTAACTTATTTAGTAGGTATTCGTCCCGAGAGGTCAACACGAAAACCTACACAGTAGTAATTTCCATGCCCAACACAACTTCCTTGAGGCGTAACATTCTTAAATATTAACCATAGAGCATTGTTATTATTGCTTAAATGTCAATATATGAGACACAGTTGTCTACATCTATAATTTCTGAATGAAGAATTGCTCTTAGATGCCTAAATTCTCATTTCCATTGCGTTTGCTTACAGGGCAGGCTATCGTGAGATCTGCAGGGAAATCAGGCTTCTGTATTTTCACACTTTGTACTGAGAGTTGTGAAATTTTGAATTATACGGGAAAATGTGAAACCACCACAGCACCCACCACTACGCCCAGCACATCCGAGTCTACAACAGTAACAATGACTCCCACCTCCACAGCAACAACAACCTGCTCCTGCAATGACAATGGACAAATAATGTCACCTGGTAAGTGTATCAGTTATTAACAATCTGATGCAATCAAAGTCACACAAGAAACTTGGGAGCAATATCTAATATGAATCACAATTGACTACAATAATTGAATCAGTTCATTGAAGTGAAGCTCCAGCCCGTTCCCTGAGTTTATATTAAGTGGATGTCTTTGTAAATCATTCAGTATAACTTCAGAGTATGAATTGTATTGAAACAATGATCCCCACATTTTCCAAAGAATGCTGTCTTCTATATGTTTGGGAGCAGCGGAAACTGGCCTGTTTTAAATCGTACACTTCCTGGTCTTCCCATCTGTGAAGAAATCCTCCAGCTTTTACTTTCACGTGCCAATAGCACAAAATGCTGAAGGTTTACACCTAAGTTTTGACCACTGCTTTTTGCCCTGTGTCTCATTGAACATCAGGAAGATAATCTACTGTTAATGGAGAGACATTGCGCAGACTCCAATATATAATGTAGGTGCCTGTACTTGGCAATTCCAGCAAAGAAATTATCACCTGCTCAAAATAGATTCTATGAATTAGACAACTTTACCACCACTGAGAATTTTCAGCCCTTTCATCCGCTTCATTCACTCACAGAAATATCTGTGGTTTGTTGAGACATCCAACATCTCCATGTGTTCCTCTGGGCAGAAAACTGTTATTGGCTGTAGAAGGATGACAGCAGTTTCAGTCTCCCCCTGTTTTGCTCATTTTTATGTTTTGTTTTCTTGGACCCTCCGTACCTCACCCTTTTACCAGGTCTGTCAGTCACCTTCTGTGTTGTGTTGATATCTCACATTTTCAAGCCGTGTTTAAGATGCATCCAAGTGTTGTTCTGGTGATTTTAATGGCAACCACAGTATTGTGTGCAATTTGAAGAGGGCCCTTATCATCACAGGTCAGATTAGAAACTTGCCTGGTGAGGACATCTGACGCACACAAATCAAAAGGAACATTGCATGGTCTCATATCATTGCTGACAATACAAGCGGGTGAATACTTATTGACCTCTTCGGACATTGTTCTTTTGGCATTTCTAAAGCAAGCACAAACCCAATCAAACAAATTAACAGCAGCATTAAAATAGCAGATTTAAGAATGTTATATGAGATGATGAAACGTTTAGCTGCTAATATCGTCAGTAGTAATTTCCATGCCCAACACAACTTCCTTGAGGTGTAACATTCTTAAATATTAATCATAGAGCCTTTTTCTTATTGTTTAAATGTAAATATAGGAGGCACCGTTCTCTACATCTATAAATTCTGAATGACGAAATGCTATTGGATGCCTAAATCCTCATTTCCTTTGCGTTTGCTTACAGGGCAGGCTATTGTGAGATCTGCAGGGATATCAGGCTTCTGTATTTTCACACTTTGTACTGAGAGTTGTGTAATTTTTAATTATACGGGAAAATGTGAAACCACCACAGCACCCACCACTACGCCCAGCACATCCGAGTCTACAACAGTAACAATGACTCCCACCTCCACAGCAACAACAACCTGCTCCTGCAATGACAATGGACAAATAATGTCACCTGGTAAGTGTATCAGTTATTAACAATCTGATGCAATCACAGTCACACAAGAAACTTGGGAGCAATATCTAATATGAATCACAATTGACTACAATAATTGAATCAGTTCATTGAAGTGAAGCTCCAGCCCGTTCCCTGAGTTTATATTAAGTGGATGTCTGTGTAAATCATTCAGTATAACTTCAGAGTATGAATTGTATTGAAACAATGATCTCCACATTTTCCAAAGAATGCTGTCTTCTATATGTGTGGATGCAGCGGAAACTGGCCTGTTTTAAATCGTACACTTCCTGGTCATCCCATCTGTGAAGAAATCCTCCAGCTTTTACTTTCACGTGCCAATAGCACAAAATGCTGAAGGTTTACACCTAAGTTTTGACCACTGCTTTTTGCCCTGTGTCTCATTGAACATCAGGAAGATAATCTAATGTTAATGGAGAGATATCGCGCAGGCTCCAATATATAATGTAGGTGCCTGTACTTGGCAATTCCAGCAAAAAAATTATCACCTGTTCAAAATAGATTCTATGAATTAGACAACTTTGCAAACACTGAGAATTTTCAGCCCTTTCATCTGCTTCATTCACTCACACAAATATCTGTGGTTTGTTGCGACATCCAACATCTCCATGTGTTCCTCTGGGCAGGAAACTGTTATTGGCTGTAGAAGGATGACAGCAGTTTCAGTCTCCCCCTGTTTTGCTCATTTTTATGTTTTGTTTTCTTGGACCCTCTGTACCTCACCCTTTTACCAGGTCTATCAGTCACCTTCTGTGTTGTGTTGATATCTCACATTTTCAAGCCGTGTTTAAGATGCATCCAAGTGTTTGTTCTGGTGATTTTAATGGCAATACACACTATTGTGTGCAATTTGAAGAGGGCCCTTATCATCACAGGTCAGATTAGAAACTTGCCTGGTGAGGACATCTGAGGCACACAACCCAAAACGAACATTGCATGATCTCATATCGTTGCTGACAACACAAGCGGGTGAATACTTATTGACCTCTTCGGCCATTGTTCTGTCTGCATTTCAAAAGCTAGCACAAACCCAATCAAACAAATTAACAGCAGCATTGAAATAGCAGATTTAAGAATGTTATATGAGATGATGAAACGTTTAGCTGCTAATATCGTCAGTAGTAATTTCCATGCCCAACACAACTTCCTTGAGGTGTAACATTCTTAAATATTAACAATAGAGCCTTTTTCTTATTGTTAAATGTCAATATAGGAGACACAGTTCTCTACATCTATAATTTCTCAATGATAAATTGCTATTGGATGCCTAAATTCTCATTTCCATTGCATTTGCTTACAGGGCAGGCTATCGTGAGATCTGCAGGGAAGTCAGGCTTCTGTATTTTCACACTTTGTACTGAGAGTTGTGTAATTTTGAATTATACGGGAAAATGTGAAACCACCACAGCACCCACCACTACGCCCAGCACATCCGAATCTACAACAGTAACAATGACTCCCACCTCCACAGCAACAACAACCTGCTCCTGCAATGACAATGGACAAATAATGTCACCTGGTAAGTGTATCAGTTATTAACAATCTGATGCAATCAAAGTCACACAAGAAACTTGGGAGCAATATCTAATCTGAATCACAATTGACTACAATAATTGAATCAGTTCATTGAAGTGAAGCTCCAGCCCGTTCCCTGAGTTTTTATTAAGTGGATGTTGTAAAGTCTGTGGGTTGTTTAGTTAAATAATACACAGACTACCAGAGTAACGTAAAACAGGACTTTACTATTCGAAGGTCAGGGCGAATCTGCCAAATAAATCCTGACACAGCACTTATATACCGGTGTGGTCACCGTCAGTATTACAGTACACAGAAGCCAACAAAGTAGTGCCACACCTAAAATAGTTCTCTTAAAGGTGAACGGTTACATACAATGGTTTTCTTAAAGGTAGACGGATACATACACGACAGATGTCTTTGTAAATCATTCAGTATAACTTCAGAGTATGAATTGTATTGAAACAATGATCCCCACATTTTCCAAAGAGTGCTGTCTTCTATGTTTGGGAGCAGCTGAAACTGGCCTGTTTTAAATCGTACACTTCCTGCTCTTCCCATCTGTGAAGAAATCCTCCAGCTTTTACTTTCACGTGCCAATAGCACAAAATGCTGAAGGTTTACACCTAAGTTTTGACCTCTGCTTTTTGCCCTGTGTCTCATTGAACATCAGGAAGATAATCTACTGTTAATGGAGAGACATCGCGCAGACTCCAATATATAATGTAGGTGCCTGTACTTGGCAATACCAGCAAAAAAATTATCACCTGTTCAAAATAGATTCTATGAATTAGACAACTTTACCACCACTGAGAATTTTCAGCCCTTTCATCTGCTTCATTCACTCACACAAATATCTGTGGTTTGTTGCGACATCCAACATCTCCATGTGTTCCTCTGGGCAGAAAACTGTTATTGGCTGTAGAAGGATGACAGCAGTTTCAGTCTCCCCCTGTTTTGCTCATTTTTATGTTTTGTTTTCTTGGACCCTCTGTACCTCACCCTTTTACCAGGTCTGTCAGTCACCTTCTGTGTTGTGTTGATATCTCACATTTTCAAGCCGTGTTTAAGATGCATCCAAGTGTTTGTTCTGGTGATTTTAATGGCAATACACACTATTGTGTGCAATTTGAAGAGGGCCCTTATCATCACAGGTCAGATTAGAAACTTGCCTGGTGAGGACATCTGAGGCACACAACTCAAAAGGAACATTGCATGGTCTCATATCATTGCTGACAATAGAAGTGGGCAAATACTTATTGACCACTTTGGACATTGTTCTGTCTGCATTTCTAAAGCAAGCACAAACCCAATCAAACAAATTAACAGCAGCATTGAAATAGCAGATTAAAGAATGTTATATAAGATGATGAAACGTTTAGCTGCTAATATCGTCAGTTGTGGCAGTTCCACCGGGTGTCCCTTGCACATTTAATGTATATAATTCACTTTAACCTAACTGTATGTATATTACTTACCTGTTTGGGTCGTTGCCCCTTTAACTTACCGGTGGGGGCCGTTGCCCCTTTAAGACGCGCCGTAGCGCTGACGTCACGTCACGCATTACGTGACGTACGCGCGGTGGCTGCCGGCCCGACTCGGCCTCCCATGACGGCCGCCGGCACAGCCCGGCCTACCGCGACTTCGGCCGCATCGGCCAGCAAACATGAGCGACGCGATCCCCCGCGGCAAGCGCCGGCTCAGCTCGGCCTCCAGCTCCTGCTCCCGCGGTCGCGACTGCAGCCTCAACGGCCAGCTTCCACACCGGGTGAACGCGCCGACGTATCGGCGCCGGTCACATGACTGCCCCAAGCGCAGACCAACGCGCTAACGTCAGGACGCGATCACATGACACCCAAAGAGCGGGAAAACGCGACTAAGCGTGATGACGTCATCACGCTCTCCCGAGGACTATGGACTCAGTCCTCGTGGAGTCCCCGTCAGAGTAAGACCTACCTCGCATTGCTCCTTTGTAAAGCCAGCTTACCTATTGTATTTCGTCAGTTCCAGTTAATAAACAACTTAGTGATTATTCATCCGAAGTCGAACTAACTTATTTAGTAGGTATTCGTCCCGAGAGGTCAACACGAAAACCTACACAGTAGTAATTTCCATGCCCAACACAACTTCCTTGAGGCGTAACATTCTTAAATATTAACCATAGAGCATTGTTATTATTGCTTAAATGTCAATATATGAGACACAGTTGTCTACATCTATAATTTCTGAATGAAGAATTGCTCTTAGATGCCTAAATCCTCATTTCCATTGTGTTTGCTTACAGGGCAGGCTATCGTGAGATCTGCAGGGAAATCAGGCTTCTGTAATTTCACACTATGTACTGAGAGTTGTGTAATTTTGAATTATACGGGAAAATGTGAAACCACCACAGCACCCACCGCTACGCCCAGCACATCCGAATCTACAACAGTAACAATGACTCCCACCTCCACAGCAACAACAACCTGCTCCTGCAATGACAATGGACAAATAATGTCACCTGGTAAGTGTATCAGTTATTAACAATCTGATGCAATCAACGTCACACAAGAAACTTGGGAGCAATATCTAATATGATTCACAATTGACTACAATAATTGAATCAGTTCATTGAAGTGAAGCTCCAGCCCGTTCCCTGAGTTTATATTAAGTGGATGTCTTTGTAAATCATTCAGTATAACTTCAGAGTATGAATTGTATTGAAACAATGATCCCCACATTTTCCAAAGAATGCTGTCTTCTATATGTGTGGATGCAGCGGAAACTGGCCTGTTTTAAATCGTACACTTCCTGGTCATCCCATCTGTGAAGAAATCCTCCAGCTTTTACTTTCACGTGCCAATAGCACAAAATGCTGAAAGTTTACACCTAAGTTTTGACCACTGCTTTTTGCCCTGTGTCTCATTGAACATCAGGAAGATAATCTAATGTTAATGGAGAGATATCGCGCAGACTCCAATATATAATGTAAGTGCCTGTACTTGGCAATTCCAGCAAAAAAATTATCACCTGTTCAAAATAGATTCTATGAATTAGACAACTTTGCAAACACTGAGAATTTTCAGCCCTTTCATCTGCTTCATTCACTCACACAAATATCTGTGGTTTGTTGCGACATCCAACATCTCCATGTATTCCTCTGGGCAGAAAACTGTTATTGGCTGTAGAAGGATGACAGCAGTTTCAGTCTCCCCCTGTTTTACTCATTTTTGTGTTTTGTTTTGATGGACCCTCCGTACCTCACCCTTTTAACAGGTCTGTCAGTCACCTTCTGTGTTGTGTTGACATCTCACATTTTCAAGCCGTGTTTAAGATGCATCCAAGTGTTGTTCTGGTGATTTTAACGGCAATCCACAGTATAGTGTGCAATTTGAAGAGGCCCCTTATCATCACAGGTCAGATTAGAAACTTGCCTGGTGAGGACATCTGAGGCACACAACCCAAAAGGAACATTGCATGGTCTCATATCATTGCTGACAATACAAGCGGGTGAATACTTATTGACCTCTTCGGACATTGTTCTGTCTGCATTTCTAAAGCAAGCACAAACCCAATCAATGAATTAACAGCAGCATTAAAATAGCAGATTTAAGAATGTTATATGAGATGATGAAATGTTTAGCTGCTAATATCGTCAGTAGTAATTTCCATGCCCAACACAACTTCCTTGAGGTGTAACATTCTTAAATATTAACCATAGAGCCTTTTTCTTATTGTTAAATGTCAATATAGGAGACACAGTTCTCTACATCTATAATTTCTCAATGATAAATTGCTATTAGACGCCTAAATTCTCATTTCCATTGCATTTGCTTACAGGGCAGGCTATCGTGAGATCTGCAGGGAAATCAGGCTTCTGTATTTTCACAATATGTACTGAGAGTTGTGTAATTTTGAATTATACGGGACAATGTGAAACCACCACAGCACCCACCACTACGCCCAGCACATCCGAGTCTACAACAGTAACAATGACTCCCACCTCCACAGCAACAACAACCTGCTCCTGCAATGACAATGGACAAATAATGTCACCTGGTAAGTGTATCAGTTATTAACAATCTGATGCAATCAAAGTCACACAAGAAACTTGGGAGCAATATCTAATATGAATCACAATTGACTACAATAATTGAATCAGTTCATTGAAGTGAAGCTCCAGCCCGTTCCCTGAGTTTTTATTAAGTGGATGTCTTTGTAAATCATTCAGTATAACTTCAGAGTATGAATTGTATTGAAACAATGATCCCCACATTTTCCAAAGAGTGCTGTCTTCTATGTTTGGGAGCAGCTGAAACTGGCCTGTTTTAAATCGTACACTTCCTGCTCTTCCCATCTGTGAAGAAATCCTCCAGCTTTTACTTTCACGTGCCAATAGCACAAAATGCTGAAGGTTTACACCTAAGTTTTGACCTCTGCTTTTTGCCCTGTGTCTCATTGAACATCAGGAAGATAATCTAATGTTAATGGAGAGACATCGCGCAGACTCCAATATATAATGTAGGTGCCTGTACTTGGCAATTCCAGCAAAAAAATTATCACCTGTTCAAAATAGATTCTATGAATTAGGCTACTTTACCACCACTGAGAATTTTCAGCCCTTTCATCTGCTTCATTCACTCACTCAAATATCTGTGGTTTGTTGCGACATCCAACATCTCCATGTGTTCCTCGGGGCAGAAAACTGTTATTGGCTGTAGAAGGATGACAGCAGTTTCAGTCTCCCCCTGATTTGCTCATTTTTATGTTTTGTTTTGATGGACCCTCCGTACCTCATCCTTTTACCAGGTCTGTCAGTCACCTTCTGTGTTGTGTTGATATCTCACATTTTCAAGCCGTGTTTAAGATGCATCCCAGTGTTTGTTCTGGTGATTTTAATGGCAATACACACTATTGTGTGCAATTTGAAGAGGGCCCTTATCATCACAGGTCAGATTAGAAACTTGCCTGGTGAGGACATCTGAGGCACACAACCCAAAAGGAACATTGCATGGTCTCATATCATTGCTGACAATACAAGCGGGTATATACTTATTGACCTCTTCGGACATTGTTCTGTCTGCATTTCTAAAGCCAGCACAAACCCAATCAGACAAATTAACAGCAGCATTAAAATAGCAGATTTAAGAATGTTATATGAGATGATGAAATGTTTAGCTGCTAATATCGTCAGTAGTAATTTCCATGCCCAACACAACTTCCTTGAGGTGTAACATTCTTAAATATTAACCATAGAGCCTTTTTCTTATTGTTAAATGTCAATATAGGAGACACAGTTCTCTACATCTATAATTTCTCAATGATAAATTGCTATTAGATGCCTAAATTCTCATTTCCATTGCATTTGCTTACAGGGCAGGCTATCGTGAGATCTGCAGGGAAATCAGGCTTCTGTAATTTCACAATATGTACTGAGAGTTGTGTAATTTTGAATTATACGGGAAAATGTGAAACCACCACAGCACCCACCACTACGCCCAGCACATCCGAATCTACAACAGTAACAATGACTCCCACCTCCACAGCAACAACAACCTGCTCCTGCAATGACAATGGACACATAATGTCACCTGGTAAGTGTATCAGTTATTAACAATCTGATGCAATCAAAGTCACACAAGAAACTTGGGAGCAATATCTAATATGATTCACAATTGACTACAATAATTGAATCAGTTCATTGAAGTGAAGCTCCAGCCCATTCCCTGACATAGTTTATATTAAGTGGATGTCTTTGTAAATCATTCAGTATAACTTCAGAGTATGAATTGTATTGAAACTGATGATCCCCACATTTTCCAAAGAGTGTCATGTCTTCTATATGTTTGGGAGCAGCGGAAACTGGCCTGTTTTAAATCGTACACTTCCTGCTCTTCCCATCTGTGAAGAAATCCTCCAGCTTTTACTTTCACGTGCCAATAGCACAAAATGCTGAAGGTTTACACCTAAGTTTTGACCTCTGCTTTTTGCCCTGTGTCTCATTGAACATCAGGAAGATAATCTAATGTTAATGGAGAGACATCACGCAGACTCCAATATATAATGTAGGTGCCTGTACTTGGCAATTCCAGCAAAAAAATTATCACCTGTTCAAAATATATTCTATGAATTAGACAACTTTGCAAACATTGAGAAGTTTCAGCCCTTTCATCTGCTTCATTCACTCACACAAATATCTGTGGTTTGTTGAGACATCCAACATCTCCATTTGTTCCTCTGGGCAGAAAACTGTTATTGGCTGTAGAAGGATGACAGCAGTTTCAGTCTCCCCCTGTTTTGCTCATTTTTATGTTTTGTTTACTTAGGCCCTCCGTACCTCATCCTTTTACCAGGTCTGTCAGTCAACTTCTGTGTTGTGTTGATATCTCACATTTTCAAGCCGTGTTTTAGGTGCATCCAAGTGTTTGTTCTGGTGATTTTAATGGCAATACACACTATTGTGTGCAATTTGAAGAGGGCCCTTATCATCACAGGTCAGATTAGAAACTTGCCTGGTGAGGACATCTGAGGCACACAACCCAAAAGGAACATTGCATGGTCTCATATCATTGCTGACAATACAAGCGGGTATATACTTATTGACCTCTTCGGACATTGTTCTGTCTGCATTTCTAAAGCCAGCACAAGCCCAATCAGACAAATTAACAGCAGCATTAAAATAGCAGATTTAAGAATGTTATATGAGATGATGAAATGTTTAGCTGCTAATATCGTCAGTAGTAATTTCCATGCCCAACACAACTTCCTTGAGGTGTAACATTCTTAAATATTAACCATAGAGCCTTTTTCTTATTGTTAAATGTCAATATAGGAGACACAGTTCTCTACATCTATAATTTCTCAATGATAAATTGCTATTAGACGCCTAAATTCTCATTTCCATTGCATTTGCTTACAGGGCAGGCTATCGTGAGATCTGCAGGGAAATCAGGCTTCTGTATTTTCACAATATGTACTGAGAGTTGTGTAATTTTGAATTATACGGGAAAATGTGAAACCACCACAGCACCCACCACTACGCCCAGCACATCCGAATCTACAACAGTAACAGTGACTCCCACCTCCACAGCAACAACAACCTGCTCCTGCAATGACAATGGACAAATAATGTCACCTGGTAAGTGTATCAGTTATTAACAATCTGATGCAATCAAAGTCACACAAGAAACTTGGGAGCAATATCTAATCTGAATCACAATTGACTACAATAATTGAATCAGTTCATTGAAGTGAAGCTCCAGCCCGTTCCCTGAGTTTTTATTAAGTGGATGTCTTTGTAAATCATTCAGTATAACTTCAGAGTGTGAATTGTATTGAAACAATGATCCCCACATTTTCCAAAGAGTGCTGTCTTCTATATGTGTGGATGCAGCGGAAACTGGCCTGTTTTAAATCATACACTTCCTGCTCTTCCCATCTGTGAAGAAATCCTCCAGCTTTTACTTTCACGTGCCAATAGCACAAAATGCTGAAGGTTTACACCTAAGTTTTGACCTCTGCTTTTTGCCCTGTGTCTCATTGAACATCAGGAAGATAATCTAATGTTAATGGAGAGACATCGCGCAGACTCCAATATATAATGTAGGTGCCTGTACTTGGCAATTCCAGCAAAAAAATTATCACCTGTTCAAAATAGATTCTATGAATTAGGCTGCTTTACCACCACTGAGAATTTTCAGCCCTTTCATCTGCTTCATTCACTCACATAAATATCTGTGGTTTGTTGCGACATCCAACATCTCCATGTGTTCCTCTGGGCAGATAACTGTTATTGGCTGTAGAAGGATGACAGCAGTTTCAGTCTCCCCCTGATTTGCTCATTTTTATGTTTTGTTTTGATGGACCCTCTGTACCTCATCCTTTTACCAGGTCTGTCAGTCACCTTCTGTGTTGTGTTGATATCTCACATTTTCAAGCCGTGTTTAAGATGCATCCCAGTGTTTGTTCTGGTGATTTTAATGGCAATACACACTATTGTGTGCAATTTGAAGAGGGCCCTTATCATCACAGGTCAGATTAGAAACTTGCCTGGTGAGGACATCTGAGGCACACAACCCAAAAGGAACACTGCATGGTCTCATATCATTGCTGACAATACAAGCGGGTATATACTTATTGACCTCTTCGGACATTGTTCTGTCTGCATTTCTAAAGCCAGCACAAACCCAATCAAACAAATTAACAGCAGCATTGAAATAGCAGATTTAAGAATGTTATATGAGATGATGAAATGTTTAGCTGCTAATATCGTCAGTAGTAATTTCCATGCCCAACACAACTTCCTTGAGGTGTAACATTCTTAAATATTAACAATAGAGCCTTTTTCTTATTGTTAAATGTCAATATAGGAGACACAGTTCTCTACATCTATAATTTCTCAATGATAAATTGCTATTAGATGCCTAAATTCTCATTTCCATTGCATTTGCTTACAGGGCAGGCTATCGTGAGATTTGCAGGGAAATCAGGCTTCTGTATTTTCACAATATGTACTGAGAGTTGTGTAATTCTGAATTATACGGGAAAATGTGAAACCACCACAGCACCCACCACTACGCCCAGCACATCCGAGTCTACAACAGTAACAATGACTCCCACCTCCACAGCAACAACAACCTGCTCCTGCAATGACAATGGACAAATAATGTCACCTGGTAAGTGTATCAGTTATTAACAATCTGATGCAATCAACGTCACACAAGAAACTTGGGAGCAATATCTAATATGATTCACAATTGACTACAATAATTGAATCAGTTCATTGAAGTGAAGCTCCAGCCCGTTTCCTGAGTTTTTATTAAGCGGATGTTGTAAAGTCTGTGGGTTGTTTAGTTAATTAATACACAGACTACCAGAGTAACTTAAAACAGGACTTTACTATTCGAAGTTCAGGGCGAATCTGCCAAATAAATCCTGACACAGCACTTATATACCGGTGTGGTCACCGTCAGTATTACAGTATACAGAAGCCAACAAAGTAGTGCCACACCTAAAATAGTTCTCTTAAAGGTGAACGGTTACATACAATGGTTTTCTTAAAGGTAGACGGATACATACACTACAGATGTCTGTGTAAATCATTCAGTATAACTTCAGAGTATGAATTGTATTGAAACAATGATCCCCACATTTTCCAAAGAATGCTGTCTTCTATATGTGTGGATGCAGCGGAAACTGGCCTGTTTTAAATCGTACACTTCCTGGTCATCCCATCTGTGAAGAAATCCTCCAACTTTTACTTTCACGTGCCAATAGCACAAAATGCTGAAGGTTTACACCTAAGTTTTGACCACTGCTTTTTGCCCTGTGTCTCATTGAACATCAGGAAGATAATCTAATGTTAATGGAGAGATATCGCGCAGACTCCAATAGATAATGTAGGTGCCTGTACTTGGCAATTCCAGCAAAAAAATTATCACCTGTTCAAAATAGATTCTATGAATTAGACAACTTTACCACCACTGAGAATTTTCAGCCCTTTCATCTGCTTCATTCACTCACAGAAATATCTGTGGTTTGTTGCGACATCCAACATCTCCATGTGTTCCTCTGGGCAAAAAACTGTTATTGGCTGTAGAAGGATGACAGCAGTTTCAGTCTCCCCCTGTTTTGCTCATTTTTATGTTTTGTTTTCTTGGACCCTCCGTACCTCACCCTTTTACCAGGTCTGTCAGTCACCTTCTGTGTTGTGTTGATATCTCACATTTTCAAGCCGTGTTTCAGATGCATCCAAGTGTTGTTCTGGTGATTTTAATGGCAATACACACTATTGTGTGCAATTTGAAGAGGGCCCTTATCATCACAGGTCAGATTAGAAACTTGCCTGGTGAGGACATCTGAGGCACACAAATCAAAAAGAACATTGCATGGTCTCATATCATTGCTGACAATACAAGTGGGCAAATACTTATTGACCTCATCGGACATTGTTCTGTCTGCATTTCTAAAGCAAGCACAGACCCAATCAAATGAATTAACAGCAGCATTAAAATAGCAGATTTAAGAATGTTATATGAGATGATGAAATGTTTAGCTGCTAATATCGTCAGTAGTAATTTCCATGCCCAACACAACTTTCTTGAGGTGTAACATTCTTAAATATTAACAATAGAGCCTTTTTCTTATTGTTAAATCTCAATATAGGAGACACAGTTCTCTACATCTATAATTTCTGAATGAAGAATTGCTATTAGATGCCTAAATTCTCATTTCCATTACGTTTGCTTACAGGGCAGGCTATCGTGAGATCTGCAGGGAAATCAGGCTTCTGTATTTTCACAATATGTACTGAGAGTTGTGTAATTTTGAATTATACGGGAAAATGTGAAACCACCACAGCACCCACCACTACGCCCAGCACATCCGAGTCTACAACAGTAACAGTGACTCCCACCTCCACAGCAACAACAACCTGCTCCTGCAATGACAATGGACAAATAATGTCACCTGGTAAGTGTATCAGTTATTAACAATCTGATGCAATCAAAGTCACACAAGATACTTGGGAGCAATATCTAATATGAATCACAATTGACTACAATAATTGAATCAGTTCATTGAAGTGAAGCTCCAGCCCGTTTCCTGAGTTTTTATTAAGCGGATGTTGTAAAGTCTGTGGGTTGTTTAGTTAATTAATACACAGACTACCAGAGTAACTTAAAACAGGACTTTACTATTCGAAGGTCAGGGCGAATCTGCCAAATAAATCCTGACACAGCACTTATATACCGGTGTGGTCACCGTCAGTATTACAGTATACAGAAGCCAACAAAGTAGTGCCACACCTAAAATAGTTCTCTTAAAGGTGAACGGTTACATACAATGGTTTTCTTAAAGGTAGACGGATACATACACTACAATCCTCCCTTTTTAGCTTACAACATACTTAGTCCGCCATTAAACATAACATATATTCAACTTCATGTAAAACAATTCATAGGTATAATCTATGCGGGAAACAGTTTACAGATTCAGTCTCTGCGGGAACAGTTCACAGATTCAGTCTCTGGTCTTGACTCGGTCCGAACAACATCTCTGTGGTGTAGCCGGTTCACGTTGCTAGCGTGACTCATCCAATAGTCTTTCCCTTGAATTAACAGCTTGAACTTCCGTCCTGCTGAACCAGCAGTGCTGACTTTTACAAACAGCTGGACTGCCTTGGTAATTTTTCCTACTTGCCAACTGATTTGGCTCCCTTCGTAGGGCCCACGTACATGATCTGGTAGAAGTGATAATGATTTAGATGGTTATCACCTTCTGCTTCGTCTTTTTCTTTTCTGCTTCTTGGAGACTCTCGGGGCTCCCTTATCAGCTGCCAGCTGTAGCGCCACCATCTCCCTATGTTCCTTAGACTTTAAGTGCTTCATCCTGATTTCTGCACTTTGGGAGTTTTCATCACAAGCTGGGCAGACCAAGTCCTCGTAATATTCCGTGTCACTCAACAGGTCATGGTAATATTCGGTGTCGTCCTGAACTAGTCTAGCGAGAGGGCCTGCTACTTCTTCCTTACCCAACTGGACGTTAGCCGACTGTTGTTCCCTCCCTAGACATCTTTCCTGAAGAGACTTCTTCATGCGTTCATAGTCATCCCGCTCTTCCTGGGTTTCCTGCAAATCCTTCACTAATGACCTCATTTGTGATTTCAATACTTCCCCTTCCATCGGGGATTGATTGATCGGGCTATTCAATCCTTCTACTGGAGCAGCTGTTTCAACATTCTGTTGTTCACATAGACGTGATTCAGCGTACTTTTGGCATCCCAGTAAAATCTGTGTTGCAACCTCAGCTATTTCCATAACTTTTGAGAGCTCCGAACTCCTTCCCTTTGAAGATTGAAGCTCGTGTTCAGATTGTTCCCATTGCAGAGTCTTGTCCCTCAGCATATGAAGGAGTTGGCTGACCGTTAACTCTTCCACGGGAACACTGTGGATCAGAGTCTTCTCCATTTCATCCACCTTTTCCTCCAATGCTTTCACCTTCTTTTCCTCTTGTACTTTGGCTTTCAGCGCTCGGAGAAGTTGCGCCTTGATGCTCTCTAGCTCATGTTCAGGGGCCATTCTTACAGTCTCTGTGTTTCTTACAGTTTCCTTTTCTTCCACTGAAAGGATTCCCAGTTGAATCTGTTCTTCAAGTTGTTGAACCTCGGTCATTGCCGCCTCATATTTGTCTTGGGTTTCCTTCAATATTTTTATGAGTTCTTGGACATCTTGTCTTTCATGTTCTGCCATGTCTTTCACCTCTAATTTCTCATCTATGGATGGAACTTCTACCGATGAGTCTGTCTTGGCCTTGAGCTCATCAAGAATTTCCTGCAGCCTTTGGACTTCTTGCTCATGTTCAACCTTTAGTTGCTCATATGCTTCTACTGAAACTAGCTTTTCGGAGGTTGCCGAGTTAATCCCCTCCAGGATTGTAGCCTGGGCCTGTTCATACTGTTCCTTCAACTTCTCAAACTCTGCTTGTAAGGAGTCGTAGAGAAGAACGGGAATAAAATCCTGGCTTCCTGAAGATTCCTCTTCATTTGCTCCTTCCTGCAAATATTCTAACTCCTGAACAGCATAAGGGAGATGTGATCGGTAATTGGTCACAATGGCTCTATGGTCGCTCTCTGCTTGAGCTAGCTGCTTCTGTTGTCTTTCCAGATTCTCCCATTCGGTGTCATAGAACTTGTTCATTGTTTTCATCTCTTGTTCGAGACGGTAACTCACTTGTTCTACTTGCTGTCGTAATTTGAAATAAAGTTGAGTCCGAGCTCGGTGTTCGTCAGTCATGGATATGTCCGTAAACTGAACAGACTCAGAATTCTCTGTCAGACTATGTTGTCGTTGTTCGGTGGAGTTCTGTTCTGAAACTTTGTTCTTCTCTGGAGCATAAGCCTTTATGCATGCCTTCGTTCTTCCAACCTTAGTCGGCAAGTCCATTTTAGCCTTGTCTTTCATATTTGGGTTGGTCTTATCGTCATCCGTTTCAGAATCTGAGCTGATTGTCTGCACCGAGTCCTCACTCGTTATGGCTTTTAGATAGTGCCATTCCATGTCTATTTTCTTGATCCACTCCCGTCCCAGAAGTGGTGGTCCTCCCTCAGGTAGTACGTATACGTTCATTCTTGGGTGTTCTTTACCCCCATCTCTCACCTTGACTCTTATCTTCCCCATGGGGTATACTTTATGCCCCGTGTATGTCTGCAATATAACTTGGTATCTCTTAAGGGTATATGTGAGAATAGCCGGTGGTAATCCCTTCGATTTATGACTGATAGAGCTGATCCAGTGTCCAACTCCATTTTCACTTGGACTCCAGCTATTTTTAGCATGACCCAGATAGTTTGTAGGTCAGCTTCCTTACTCACATTGTGAATTCTCAGACTACCCAGCTCCTGGCCGTTTGGGTCTGAGTCCGAATTCTGTTCGTCTGAACTCTTCTCAGCCACCTTGTGTACCTTGTTGTACTTTTCCTGTGATGGCTTCCTTTGGTTGTTGGTCTTCTTCCCTGACCGGCATACCTTAGCTATGTGACCCAGTTTGCCACATTTCCTACATTCCTGGTTCTTAAACCAGCATTGGTTCTGGTCGTGTGTTGTCTTCCCACAACGATAGCATTTTGTTGTACTCGAGGTAATTTGATCCACACTGAGGGCCGCTGCCTTTAGCTGCATTTCCGCAGTTCCCTTCGCTGCGGCTTCGTGCGATGCTGCAATAAGGACAGCCCTGTCAAGTGTAAGGTCGTTCTCTTCGAGTAGTCGCTTTTGCGTTCCTTCCTTTGACAACCCGCACACGAACTTGTCTCGCAATGCCTCTGTCAGATTCCGTCCAAACTGGCAGTGTTTCGCTAGTCTACGCAGTTCGACCAAGTATTCTGCGTTGCTTTCGTCTTTCCTTTGCGTTCTCGCATAGAATTTGAATCGTTCCGCCAACATCAACGGTGTGGGGTTCAAGTGATCCTTCAGAACAGTCACAATATCATCGAAAGTCTGATCCGCCGGTTTAGCTGGTGCTAGTAGATGCTTCAAGAGCCCGTATGTCTTCGCGCCCATCGAGTTTAGCAAGGCTATAGCTTTGTCATCTTTTTCTATTTTATTGGCCTCACAATAGATCTCAATGCGTTCCACATACGTGGCCCAGTCTTCTACCTCGGAATTAAAATCGTTGATGTTACCACGCTTAGGTATCTTCCTCTCTTCCTGATAACACCACGAATTATTTCTTTAAATTTTCTTTTATTTTTTTTTCAAGATGGCGGTTCCCGCGAAAATGGCGGTTTCACGCGCTTATCTTCTCTCCCCGCGCACTTCAATGGCGGTTTCCCGCTTCTGTCTTCTTCCCCGCCTAATGGCGGCTTCCCGCGTTTCTTCCCTAGCGGGAGGGGTACACTTTCCCCACGGGCGACGGCCGCTGGCTTTCAGGTTCACAGCCTGCGCGTCAGCTTCAGGGCTTTCCCTTTTCTCGGCAGGGCAACCGGCGCTGGGTACACCCCATTGACGGCGAACAGTTTCAGCCGCTGGGCTGGCTCTCGCTCGGTTCCCCTTGCTCGGGCTCTGTCTCTCTCCCGCTCGCTCGGCTCTACCGGCGCTGGGTACACCCCGTTGACGGAGAACAGTTTCAGCCGCTGGACTGGCTCTCGCTCAGTTCCCCCTTGGTCAGCTCTGCCTCTCCCGCTCACTCGGCTCCCAATCGCGCCTCCCAGCCCTCTCGCAGTCCGGTGCTTCCCTCCCCGGCTGCGGCTGAGTTTATCTCTGCCCGCGCCTACGCTCCCGGTCGCAGCGCTTCGTGGCTTCGGTCGCTGCCCGGCCTTTTTCGCCGGTCGCGGTCTAGCTGTCTCACGACGCCGTTGCGTCCCCCAGCCTGTCTGTACTGCGGCTTCCTTGCTCCACGCTGCCCCAGTCTCAGCGCCTCTGGACCCGGCTTCTGTCCGGCTCCTTTCCCCCTCGACCGTGGTCGAGTGCACCGCCCTTATCCTCCGGTTATTCTTTTTACTTTCCCTTACTCACAGTCAACGTGGCCGCCTTGCTTCTCGTGCTGATCGGCTCACTCCTCACCGTGGCAGAAGGGACAGTCAGTGCCTGTTGCTGATGGAAGTCTTTGTCTCTAACTTCTTCCTCCTTTCTAGTTCTGCAGCCTCTAGTTTTCTCCCAGCAGAATGACGAGGGCGGTTGCCTCTTCTCGACGCTCGTTAACTGCTTCGGAAGTATTGTTGCCACAGGGTACGATCGGACTCGTCGCCACTGTAAAGTCTGTGGGTTGTTTAGTTAATTAATACACAGACTACCAGAGTAACTTAAAACAGGACTTTACTATTCGAAGGTCAGGGCGAATCTGCCAAATAAATCCTGACACAGCACTTATATACCGGTGTGGTCACCGTCGGTATTACAGTATACAGAAGCCAACAAAGTAGTGCCACACCTAAAATAGTTCTCTTAAAGGTGAACGGTTACATACAATGGTTTTCTTAAAGGTAGACGGATACATACACTACAGATGTCTTTGTAAATCATTCAGTATAACTTCAGAGTATGAATTGTATTGAAACAATGATCCCCACATTTTCCAAAGAGTGCTGTCTTCTATGTTTGGGAGCAGCTGAAACTGGCCTGTTTTAAATCGTACACTTCCTGCTCTTCCCATCTGTGAAGAAATCCTCCAGCTTTTACTTTCACGTGCCAATAGCACAAAATGCTGAAGGTTTACACCTAAGTTTTGACCTCTGCTTTTTGCCCTGTGTCTCATTGAACATCAGGAAGATAATCTACTGTTAATGGAGAGACATCGCGCAGACTCCAATATATAATGTAGGTGCCTGTACTTGGCAATTCCAGCAAAAAAATTATCACCTGTTCAAAATAGATTCTATGAATTAGGCAACTTTACCACCACTGAGAATTTTCAGCCCTTTCATCTGCTTCATTCACTCACTCAAATATCTGTGGTTTGTTGAGACATCCAACATCTCCATGTGTTCCTCGGGGCAGATAACTGTTATTGGCTGTAGAAGGATGACAGCAGTTTCAGTCTCCCCCTGATTTGCTCATTTTTATGTTTTGTTTTGATGGACCCTCTGTACCTCACCCTTTTACCAGGTCTGTCAGTCACCTTCTGTGTTGTGTTGATATCTCACATTTTCAAGCCGTGTTTAAGATGCATCCCAGTGTTTGTTCTGGTGATTTTAATGGCAATACACACTATTGTGTGCAATTTGAAGAGGGCCCTTATCATCACAGGTCAGATTAGAAACTTGCCTGGTGAGGACATCTGAGGCACACAACCCAAAAGGAACATTGCATGGTCTCATATCATTGCTGACAATACAAGCGGGTGAATACTTATTGACCTCTTCGGCCATTGTTCTGTCTGCATTTCTAAAGCCGGCACAAACCCAATCAAACAAATTAACAGCAGCATTGAAATAGCAGATTTAAGAATGTTATATTAGATGATGAAACGTTTAGCTGCTAATATCATCAGTAGTAATTTCCATGCCCAACACAACTTCCTTGAGGTGTAACATTCTTAAATATTAACAATAGAGCCTTTTTCTTATTGTTAAATGTCAATATAGGAGACACAGTTCTCTACATCTATAATTTCTGAATGACGAATTGCTATTAGATACCTAAATCCTCATTTCCATTGCATTTGCTTACAGGGCAGGCTATCGTGAGCTCTGCAGGGAAATCAGGCTTCTGTAATTTCACAATATGTACTGAGAGTTGTGTAATTTTCAATTATACGGGAAAATGTGAAACCACCACAGCACCCACCACTACGCCCAGCACATCCGAGTCTACAACAGTAACAATGACTCCCACCTCCACAGCAACAACAACCTGCTCCTGCAATGACAATGGACAAATAATGTCACCTGGTAAGTGTATCAGTTATTAACAATCTGATGCAATCAAAGTCACACAAGAAACTTGGGAGCAATATCTAATATGAATCACAATTGAAAACAATAATAGAATCAGTTCATTGAAGTGAAGCTCCAGCCCGTTCCCTGAGTTTATATTAAGTGGATGTCTTTGTAAATCATTCAGTATAACTTCAGAGTATGAATTGTATTGAAACTAATGATCCCCACAATTTCCAAAGAGTGCTGTCTTCTATATGTTTGGGAGCAGCTGAAACTGGCCTGTTTTAAATCGTACACTTCCTGCTCTTCCCATCTGTGAAGAAATCCTCCAGCTTTTACTTTCACGTGCCAATAGCACAAAATGCTGAAGGTTTACACCTAAGTTTTGACCTCTGCTTTTTGCCCTGTGTCTCATTGAACATCAGGAAGATAATCTAATGTTAATGGAGAATCATCGCGCAGACTCCAATATATAATGTAGGTGCCTGTACTTGGCAATTCCAGCAAAAAAATTATCACCTGTTCAAAATAGATTCTATGAATTAGACAACTTTGCAAACACTGAGAATTTTCAGCCCTTTCATCTGCTTCATTCACTCACACAAATATCTGTGGTTTGTTGCGACATCCAACATCTCCATGTGTTCCTCTGGGCAGAAAACTGTTATTGGCTGTAGAAGGATGACAGCAGTTTCAGTCTCCCCCTGATTTGCTCATTTTTATGTTTAGTTTTCTTAGGCCCTCCGTACCTCACCCTTTTACCAGGTCTGTCAGTCACCTTCTGTGTTGTGTTGATATCTCACATTTTCAAGCCGTGTTTAAGATGCATCCAAGTGTTGTTCTGGTGATTTTAATGGCAACCACAGTATTGTGTGCAATTTGAAGAGGGCCCTTATCATCACAGGTCAGATTAGAAACTTGCCTGGTGAGGACATCTGAGGCACACAACTCAAAAGGAACATTGCATGGTCTCATATCATTGCTGACAATACAAGCGGGTGAATACTTATTGACCTCTTCGGACATTGTTCTGTCTGCATTTCTAAAGCAAGCACAAACCCAATCAAACAAATTAACAGCAGCATTAAAATAGCAGATTTAAGAATGTTATATTAGATGATGAAACGTTTAGCTGCGAATATCGTCAGTAGTAATTTCCATGCCCAACACAACTTCCTTGAGGTGTAACATTCTTAAATATTAATCATAGAGCCTTTTTCTTATTGTTTAAATGTAAATATAGGAGGCACAGTTCTCTACATCTATAAATTCTGAATGACGAAATGCTACTGGATGCCTAAATCCTCATTTCCTTTGCGTTTGCTTACAGGGCAGGCTATCGTGAGACCTGCAGGGAAATCAGGCTTCTGTATTTTCACACTTTGTACTGAGAGTTGTGTAATTTTTAATTATACGGGAAAATGTGAAACCACCACAGCACCCACCACTACGCCCAGCACATCCGAATCTACAACAGTAACAGTGACTCCCACCTCCACAGCAACAACAACCTGCTCCTGCAATGACAATGGACAAATAATGTCACCTGGTAAGTGTATCAGTTATTAACAATCTGATGCAATCAACGTCACACAAGAAACTTGGGAGCAATATCTAATATGAATCACAATTGACTACAATAATTGAATCAGTTCATTGAAGTGAAGCTCCAGCCCGTTCCCTGAGTTTATATGAAGTGGATGTCTTTGTAAATCATTCAGTATAACTTCAGAGTATGAATTGTATTGAAACAATGATCCCCACATTTTCCAAAGAGTGCTGTCTTCTATATGTTTGGGAGCAGCGGAAACTGGCCTGTTTTAAATCGTACACTTCCTGCTCTTCCCATCTGTGAAGAAATCCTCCAGCTTTTACTTTCACGTGCCAATAGCACAAAATGCTGAAGGTTTACACCTAAGTTTTGACCTCTGCTTTTTGCCCTGTGTCTCATTGAACATCAGGAAGATAATCTACTGTTAATGGAGAGACATCGCGCAGACTCCAATATATAATGTAGGTGCCTGTACTTGGCAATTCCAGCAAAAAAATTATCACCTGTTCAAAATAGATTCTATGAATTAGACAACTTTGCAAACACTGAGAATTTTCAGCCCTTTCATCTGCTTCATTCACTCACACAAATATCTGTGGTTTGTTGCGACATTCAACATCCCCATGTGTTCCTCTGGGCAGAAAACTGTTATTGGCTGTAGAAGGATGACAGCAGTTTCAGTCTCCCCCTGATTTGCTCATTTTTATGTTTTGTTTTCTTAGGCCCTCCGTACCTCACCCTTTTACCAGGTCTGTCAGTCACCTTCTGTGTTGTGTTGATATCTCACATTTTCAAGCCGTGTTTAAGATGCATCCAAGTGTTGTTCTGGTGATTTTAATGGCAATCCACAGTATTGTGTGCAATTTGAAGAGGGCCCTTATCATCACAGGTCAGATTAGAAACTTGCCTGGTGAGGACATCTGAGGCACACAACCCAAAAGGAACATTGCATGGTCTCATATCATTGCTGACAATACAAGCGGGTGAATACTTAATGACCTCATCGGACATTGTTCTTTTGGCATTTCTGAAGCAAGCACAAACCCAATCAAACAAATTAACAGCAGCATTAAAATAGCAGATTTAGATTAGATTAGATTAGATTAGATTTGATTAGATTTAGATTTATTTGCCATATGTAACAAGTACAATGGAATGCTTGTTCCCCGTAGGGACGCGTCAGCTATACATACAGCACCGCGTTCAGAGTCAATGCAATGGCTTCCCGTGGCAGTGGGAGCACGATGTCCCTCAGCCTCTCCGTCCTCCTCTTCACCGCGGTCTCCTCCTCACTGTTGCCGGCTACACGTGTGGTGGCCTGCTTCTCCCGCTCTGGCCACCATGCCCGGCTCCCCTCCTCCCATCTGGACTGTGAGTTACCCGAAATGGAGCTGCCGGCCGACGTGCTGCAGCGTGTCGTGAGTCTGCTGCTGCTGCTCGTTGCGCTGCGCTCCTCCGCCCGACTCGCCGAACACATCGTCGGGATGTGAATGCTCCAATTCGGCCTCCTCTTCACTGTCGCCGGCTCCACGGCCCGGGGCCTACTTCTTTCTCTTCGCGGGTCGGCCTCTGGCCGCCATGCTCGCCTCCCCCCTCCCAGTCGGAATTCCTTCCCGCCGAGGAGCTGCCGGCCGATGTGCTCCAGCGGGTGGGCTTGGCTGCTGCTGCTGCTCACCGCGCTGCGCTGCCTCTGCCCGACTCGCCGAGCACCTCGCTCTGGTTGCGGGAGCGAGCGGCGAGACCTGACCGCCCGAAGCAGGGAGAGCCATCTCAGCACCGGACCGTCACGGCCGCCATCTTGACACCATCTTAGATTTCCGTCGGTGACCCGGACTCTCGCGGTTGCCCGGGCCGACCCAGAATGCGAGGCCCTGCGCAGGCGGGGTAGCGACTCATCCTCGGGAGTGTTATATGAGATGATGAAACGTTTAGCTGCTAATATCCTCAGTAGTAATTTCCATGCCCAACGCAACTTCCTTGAGGTGTAACATTCTTAAATATTAGCCATAGAGCCTTGTTCTTATTGCTTAAATGTCAATATATGAGACACAGTTGTCTACATCTATAATTTCTGAATGAAGAATTGCTATTAGATGCCTAAATGCTCATTTCCACTGCGTTTGCTTACAGGGCAGGCTATCGTGAGATCTGCAGGGAAATCAGGCTTCTGTAATTTCACACTATGTACTGAGAGTTGTAAAATTTTGAATTATACGGGAAAATGTGAAACCACCACAGCACCCACCACTACGCCCAGCACATCCGAGTCTACAACAGTAACAATGACTCCCACCTCCACAGCAACAACAACCTGCTCCTGCAATGACAATGGACAAATAATGTCACCTGGTAAGTGTATCAGTTATTAACAATCTGATGCAATCAAAGTCACACAAGAAACTTGGGAGCAATATCTAATATGAATCACAATTGACTACAATAATTGAATCAGTTCATTGAAGTGAAGCTCCAGCCCGTTCCCTGACATAGTTTATATTAAGTGGATGTCTTTGTAAATCATTCAATATAACTTCAGAGCATGAATTGTATTGAAACTAATGATCCCTGCAATTTCCAAAGAGTGCTGTCTTCTATATGTTTGGGAGCAGCGGAAACTGGCCTGTTTTAAATCGTACACTTCCTGCTCTTCCCATCTGTGAAGAAATCCTCCAGCTTTTACATTCACGTGCCAATAGCACAAAATGCTGAAGGTTTACACCTAAGTTTTGACCTCTGCTTTTTGCCCTGTGTCTCATTGAACATCAGGAAGATAATCTACTGTTAATGGAGAGACATCACGCAGACTCCAATATATAATGTAGGTGCCTGTACTTGGCAATTCCAGCAAAAAAATTATCACCTGTTCAAAATAGATTCTATGAATTAGACAACTTTGCAAACACTGAGAATTTTCAGCCCTTTCATCTGCTTCATTCACTCACACAAATATCTGTGGTTTGTTGCGACATTCAACATCTCCATGTGTTCCTCGGAGCAGTAAACTGTTATTGGCTGTAGAAGGATGACAGCAGTTTCAGTCACCCCCTGTTTTGCTCATTTTAATGTTTTGTTTTCTTGGACCCTCTGTACCTCACCCTTTTACCAGGTCTGTCAGTCACCTTCTGTGTTGTGTTGACATCTCACATTTTCAAGCCGTGTTTAAGATGCATCCAAGTGTTTGTTCTGGTGATTTTAATGGCAATCCACACTCTTGTGTGCAATTTGAAGAGGGCCCTTATCATCACAGGTCAGATTAGAAACTTGCCTGGTGAGGACATCTGAGGCACACAACTCAAAAGGAACATTGCATGGTCTCCTATCATTGCTGACAATAGAAGTGGGCAAATACTTATTGACCTCTTCGGACATTGTTCTGTCTGCATTTCTAAAGCAAGCACAAACCCAATCAAACAAATTAACAGCAGCATTAAAATAGCAGATTTAAGAATGTTATATTAGATGATGAAACGTTTCGCTGCGAATATAGTCAGTAGTAATTTCCATGCCCAACACAACTTCCTTGAGGTGTAACATTCTTAAATATTAATCATAGAGCCTTTTTCTTATTGTTTAAATGTAAATATAGGAGGCACTGTTCTCTACATCTATAAATTCTGAATGACAAAATGCTATTGGATGCCTAAATCCTCATTTCCTTTGCGTTTGCTTACAGGGCAGGCTATTGTGAGATCTGCAGGGAAATCAGGCTTCTGTAATTTCACACTTTGTACTGAGAGTTGTGTAATTTTGAATTATACGGGAAAATGTGAAACCACCACAGCACCCACCACTACGCCCAGCACATCCGAGTCTACAACAGTAACAATGACTCCCACCTCCACAGCAACAACAACCTGCTCCTGCAATGACAATGGACAAATAATGTCACCTGGTAAGTGTATCAGTTATTAACAATCTGATGCAATCAAAGTCACACAAGAAACTTGGGAGCACTATCTAATATGAATCACAATTGACTACAATAATTGAATCAGTTCATTGAAGTGAAGCTCCAGCCCGTTCCCTGAGTTTATATTAAGTGGATGTCTTTGTAAATCATTCAGTATAACTTCAGAGTATGAATTGTATTGAAACAATGATCCCCACATTTACCAAAGAGTGCTGTCTTCTATATGTTTGGGAGCAGCGGAAACTGGCCTGATTTAAAACGTACACTTCCTGCTCTTCCCATCTGTGAAGAAATCCTCCAGCTTTTACTTTCACGTGCCAATAGCACAAAATGCTGAACGGTTACACCTAAGTTTTGACCATTGCTTTTTGCCCTGTGTCTCATTGAACATCAGGAAGATAATCTACTGTTAATGGAGAGACATTGCGCAGACTCCAATATATAATGTAGGTGCCTGTACTTGGCAATTACAGCAAAAAAATCATCACCTGTTCAAAATAGATTCTATGAATTAGACAACTTTACCACCACTGAGAATTTTCAGCCCTTTCATCCGCTTCATTCACTCACAGAAATATCTGTGGTTTGTTGAGACATCCAACATCTCCATGTGTTCCTCTGGGCAGAAAACTGTTATTGGCTGTAGAAGGATGACAGCAGTTTCAGTCTCCCCCTGATTTACTCATTTTTATGTTTTGTTTTCTTGGACCCTCCGTACCTCACCCTTTTACCAGGTCTGTCAGTCACCTTCTGTGTTGTGTTGATATCTCACATTTTCAAGCCGTGTTTAAGATGCATCCAAGTGTTGTTCTGGTGATTTTAATGGCAACCACAGTATTGTGTGCAATTTGAAGAGGGCCCTTATCATCACAGGTCAGATTAGAAACTTGCCTGGTGAGGACATCTGACGCACACAAATCAAAAGGAACATTGCATGCTCTCATATCATTGCTGACAATACAAGTGGGCGAATACTTATTGACCTCTTCGGACATTGTTCTGTCTGCATTTCTAAAGCAAGCACAAACCCAATCAAACAAATTAACAGCAGCATTAAAATAGCAGATTTAAGAATGTTATATGAGATGATGAAACGTTTAGCTGCTAATATCGTCAGTAGTAATTTCCATGCCCAACACAACTTCCTTGAGGTGTAACATTCTTAAATATTAATCATCGAGCCTTTTTCTTATTGTTTAAATGTAAATATAGGAGGCACAGTTCTCTACATCTATAAATTCTGAATGACGAAATGCTACTGGATGCCTAAATCCTCATTTCCTTTGCGTTTGCTTACAGGGCAGGCTATTGTGAGATCTGCAGGGAAATCAGGCTTCTGTATTTTCACACTTTGTACTGAGAGTTGTGTAATTTTGAATTATACGGGAAAATGTGAAACCACCACAGCACCCACAACTACGCACAGCACATCCGAATCTACAACAGTAACAATGACTCCCACCTCCACAGCAACAACAACCTGCTCCTGCAATGACAATGGACAAATAATGTCACCTGGTAAGTGTATCAGTTATTAACAATCTGATGGAATCAAAGTCACACAAGAAACTTGGGAGCAATATCTAATATGAATCACAATTGACTACAATAATTGAATCAGTTCATTGAAGTGAAGCTCCAGCCCGTTCCCTGAGTTTATATTAAGTGGATGCCTTTGTAAATCATTCAGTATAACTTCAGAGTATGAATTGTATTGAAACAATGATCCCCACATTTTCCAAAGAGTGTCATGTCTTCTATATGTTTGGGAGCAGCGGAAACTGGCCTGTTTTAAAACGTACACTTCCTGCTCTTCCCATCTGTGAAGAAATCCTCCAGCTTTTACTTTCACGTGCCAATAGCACAAAATGCTGAAGGTTTACACCTAAGTTTTGACCACTGCTTTTTGCCCTGTGTCTCATTGAACATCAGGAAGATAATCTACTGTTAATGGAGAGACATCACGCAGACTCCAATATATAATGTAGGTGCCTGTACTTGGCAATTCCAGCAAAAAAAATTATCACCTGTTCAAAATAGATTCTATGAATTAGACAACTTTACCACCACTGAGAATTTTCAGCCCTTTCATCCGCTTCATTCACTCACAGAAATATCTGTGGTTTGTTGCGACATCCAACATCTCCATGTGTTCCTCTGGGCAGAAAACTGTTATTGGCTGTAGAAGGATGACAGCAGTTTCAGTCTCCCCCTGTTTTGCTCATTTTTATGTTTTGTTTTCTTGGACCCTCCGTACCTCACCCTTTTACCAGGTCTGTCAGTCACCTTCTGTGTTGTGTTGATATCTCACATTTTCAAGCCGTGTTTAAGATGCATCCAAGTGTTGTTCTGGTATTTTTAATGGCAATCCACACTATTGTGTGCAATTTGAAGAGGGCCCTTATCATCACAGGTCAGATTAGAAACTTGCCTGGTGAGGACATCTGAGGCACACAACTCAAAAGGAACATTGCATGGTCTCATATCATTGCTGACAATACAAGTGGGCAAATACTTATTGACCTCATCGGACATTGTTCTTTTGGCATTTCTAAAGCAAGCACAAACCCAATCAAACAAATTAACAGCAGCATTAAAATAGCAGATTTAGATTAGATTAGATTAGATTAGATTTAGATTTATTTGCCATATGTAACAAGTACAATGGAATGCTTGTTCCCCGTAGGGACGCGTCAGCTATACATACAGCACCGCGTTCAGAGTCAATGCAATGGCTTCCCGTGGCAGTGGGGGCACGATGTCCCTCAGCCTCTCTGTCCTCCTCTTCACCGCGGTCTCATCCTCACTGTTGCCGGCTACACGTGTGGTGGCCTGCTTCTCCCGCTCTGGCCACCATGCCCGGCTCCCCTCCTCCCATCCGGACTGCGAGTTACCCGAAATGGAGCTGCCGGCCGACGTGCTGCAGCGTGTCGTGAGTCTGCTGCTGCTGCTCGTTGCGCTGCGCTCCTCCGCCCGACTCGCCGAACACATCGTCGGGATGTGAATGCTCCAATTCGGCCTCCTCTTCACCGTCGCCGGCTCCACGGCCCGGGGCCTACTTCTCTCTCTTCGCGGGTCGGCCTCTGGCCGCCATGCTCGGCTCCCCGCTCCCAGTCGGAATTCCTTCCCGCCGAGGAGCTGCCGGCCGATGTGCTCCAGCGGGTCGGCTTGGCTGCTGCTGCTGCTCACCGCGCTGCGCTGCCTCTGCCCGACTCGCCGAGCACCTCGCTCCGGTTGCGGGAGCGAGCGGCGAGAGCTGACCGCCCGAAGCAGGGAGAGCCATCTCAGCACCGGACCGTCACGGCCGCCATCTTGACACCATCTTAGATTTCCGTCGGTGACCCGGACTCTCGCGGTTGCCCGGGCCGACCCAGAATGCGAGGCCCTGCGCAGGCGCGGTAGCGACTCATCCTCGGGAGTGTTATATGAGATGATGAAACGTTTAGCTGCTAATATCCTCAGTAGTAATTTCCATGCCCAACGCAACTTCCTTGAGGTGTAACATTCTTAAATATTAGCCATAGAGCCTTGTTCTTATTGCTTAAATGTCAATATATGAGACACAGTTGTCTACATCTATAATTTCTGAATGAAGAATTGCTATTAGATGCCTAAATGCTCATTTCCACTGCGTTTGCTTACAGGGCAGGCTATCGTGAGATCTGCAGGGAAGTCAGGCTTCTGTAATTTCACACTTTGTACTGAGAGTTGTGTAATTTTGAATTATACGGGAAAATGTGAAACCACCACAGCACCCACCACTACGCCCAGCACATCCGAGTCTACAACGGTAACAATGACTCCCACCTCCACAGCAACAACAACCTGCTCCTGCAATGCCAATGGACAAATAATGTCACCTGGTAAGTGTATCAGTTATTAACAATCTGATGCAATCAAAGTCACACAAGAAACTTGGGAGCAATATCTAATATGAATCACAATTGACTACAATAATTGAATCAGTTCATTGAAGTGAAGCTCCAGCCCGTTCCCTGACATAGTTTATATTAAGTGGATGTCTTTGTAAATCATTCAATATAACTTCAGAGCATGAATTGTATTGAAACTAATGATCCCTGCAATTTCCAAAGAGTGCTGTCTTCTATATGTTTGGGAGCAGCGGAAACTGGCCTGTTTTAAATCGTACACTTCCTGCTCTTCCCATCTGTGAAGAAATCCTCCAGCTTTTACATTCACGTGCCAATAGCACAAAATGCTGAAGGTTTACACCTAAGTTTTGACCTCTGCTTTTTGCCCTGTGTCTCATTGAACATCAGGAAGATAATCTACTGTTAATGGAGAGACATCACGCAGACTCCAATATAAAATGTAGGTGCTTGTACTTGGCAATTCCAGCAAAAAAATTATCACCTGTTCAAAATAGATTCTATGAATTAGACAACTTTGCAAACACTGAGAATTTTCAGCCCTTTCATCTGCTTCATTCACTCACACAAATATCTGTGGTTTGTTGCGACATTCAACATCTCCATGTGTTCCTCTGGGCAGAAAACTGTTATTGGCTGTAGAAGGATGACAGCAGTTTCAGTCTCCCCCTCTTTTGCTCATTTTAATGTTTTGTTTTCTTAGACCCTCTGTACCTCACCCTTTTACCAGGTCTATCAGTCACCTTGTGTGTTGTGTTGACATCTCCCATTTTCAAGCCGTGTTTAAGATGCATCCAAGTGTTGTTCTGGTGATTTTAATGGCAACCACAGTATTGTGTGCAATTTGAAGAGGGCCCTTATCATCACAGGTCAGATTAGAAACTTGCCTGGTGAGGACATCTGACGCACACAAGTCAAAAGGAACATTGCATGGTCTCATATCATTGCTGACAATAGAAGTGGGCAAATACTTATTGACCTCTTCGGACATTGTTCTGTCTGCATTTCTAAAGCAAGCACAAACCCAATCAAACAAATTAACAGCAGCATTAAAATAGCAGATTAAAGAATGTTATATTAGATGATGAAACGTTTAGCTGCGAATATCGTCAGTAGTAATTTCCATGCCCAACACAACTTCCTTGAGGTGTAACATTCTTAAATATTAATCATAGAGCCTTTTTCTTATTGTTTAAATGTAAATATAGGAGGCACCGTTCTCTACATCTATAAATTCTGAATGACGAAATGCTACTGGATGCCTAAATCCTCATTTCCTTTGCGTTTGCTTACAGGACAGGCTATCGTGAGATCTGCAGGGAAATCAGGCTTGTGTAATTTCACACTATGTACTGAGAGTTGTGTAATTTTTAATTATACGGGAAAATGTGAAACCACCACAGCACCCACCACTACGCTCAGCACATCCGAATCTACAACAGTAACAATGACTCCCACCTCCACAGCAACAACAACCTGCTCCTGCAATGTCAATGGACAAATAATGTCACCTGGTAAGTGTATCAGTTATTAACAATCTGATGCAATCAACGTCACACAAGAAACTTGGGAGCAATATCTAATATGAATCACAATTGACTACAATAATTGAATCAGTTCATTGAAGTGAAGCTCCAGCCCGTTTCCTGAGTTTATATTAAGTGGATGCCTTTGTAAATCATTCAGTATAACTTCAGAGTATGAATTGTATTGAAACAATGATCCCCACATTTTCCAAAGAGTGTCATGTCTTCTATATGTTTGGGAGCAGCGGAAACTGGCCTGTTTTAAAACGTACACTTCCTGCTCTTCCCATCTGTGAAGAAATCCTCCAGCTTTTACTTTCACGTGCCAATAGCACAAAATGCTGAAGGTTTACACCTAAGTTTTGACCACTGCTTTTTGCCCTGTGTCTCATTGAACATCAGGAAGATAATCTACTGTTAATGGAGAGACATTGCGCAGACTCCAATATATAATGTAGGTGCCTGTACTTGGCAATTCCAGCAAAAAAATTATCACCTGTTCAAAATAGATTCTATGAATTAGACAACTTTACCACCACTGAGAATTTTCAGCCCTTTCATCCGCTTCATTCACTCACAGAAATATCTGTGGTTTGTTGCGACATCCAACATCTCCATGTGTTCCTCTGGGCAGAAAACTGTTATTGGCTGTAGAAGGACGACAGCAGTTTCAGTCTCCCCCTGTTTTGCTCATTTTTATGTTTTGTTTTCTTGGACCCTCCGTACCTCACCCTTTTACCAGGTCTGTCAGTCACCTTCTGTGTTGTGTTGATATCTCACATTTTCAAGCCGTGTTTAAGATGCATCCAAGTGTTGTCCTGGTGATTTTAATGGCAATCCACACTATTGTGTGCAATTTGAAGAGGGCCCTTATCATCACAGGTCAGATTAGAAACTTGCCTGGTGAGGACATCTGAGGCACACAAATCAAAAGGAACATTGCATGGTCTCATATCATTGCTGACAATACAAGTGGGCGAATACTTATTGACCTCATCGGACATTGTTCTGTCTGCATTTCTAAAGCAAGCACAAACCCAATCAAACAAATTAACAGCAGCATTAAAATAGCAGATTTAGATTAGATTAGATTAGATTAGATTAGATTAGATTTAGATTTATTTGCCATATGTAACAAGTACAATGGAATGCTTGTTCCCCGTAGGGACGCGTCAGCTATACATACAGCACCGCGTTCAGAGTCAATGCAATGGCTTCCCGTGGCAGTGGGAGCACGATGTCCCTCAGCCTCTCCGTCCTCCTCTTCACCGCGGTCTCATCCTCACTGTTGCCGGCTACACGTGTGGTGGCCTGCTTCTCCCGCTCTGGCCACCATGCCCGGCTCCCCTCCTCCCATCCGGACTGCGAGTTACCCGAAATGGAGCTGCCGGCCGACGTGCTGCAGCGTGTCGTGAGTCTGCTGCTGCTGCTCGTTGCGCTGCGCTCCTCCGCCCGACTCGCCGAACACATCGTCGGGATGTGAATGCTCCAATTCGGCCTCCTCTTCACCGTCGCCGGCTCCACGGCCCGGGGCCTACTTCTCTCTCTTCGCGGGTCGGCCTCTGGCCGCCATGCTCGGCTCCCCGCTCCCAGTCGGAATTCCTTCCCGCCGAGGAGCTGCCGGCCGATGTGCTCCAGCGGGTCGGCTTGGCTGCTGCTGCTGCTCACCGCGCTGCGCTGCCTCTGCCCGACTCGCCGAGCACCTCGCTCCGGTTGCGGGAGCGAGCGGCGAGAGCTGACCGCCCGAAGCAGGGAGAGCCATCTCAGCACCGGACCGTCACGGCCGCCATCTTGACACCATCTTAGATTTCCGTCGGTGACCCGGACTCTCGCGGTTGCCCGGGCCGACCCAGAATGCGAGGCCCTGCGCAGGCGCTGTAGCGACTCATCCTCGGGAGTGTTATATGAGATGATGAAACGTTTAGCTGCTAATATTCTCAGTAGTAATTTCCATGCCCAACGCAACTTCCTTGAGGTGTAACATTCTTAAATATTAGCCATAGAGCCTTGTTCTTATTGCTTAAATGTCAATATATGAGACACAGTTTTCTACATCTATAATTTCTGAATGAAGAATTGCTATTAGATGCCTAAATGCTCATTTCCATTGCGTTTGCTTACAGGGCAGGCTATCGTGAGATCTGCAGGGAAGTCAGGCTTCTGTAATTTCACACTATGTACTGAGAGTTGTAAAATTTTGAATTATACGGGAAAATGTGAAACCACCACAGCACCCACCACTACGCCCAGCACATCCGAGTCTACAACAGTAACAATGACTCCCACCTCCACAGCAACAACAACCTGCTCCTGCAATGACAATGGACAAATAATGTCACCTGGTAAGTGTATCAGTTATTAACAATCTGATGCAATCAAAGTCACACAAGAAACTTGGGAGCAATATCTAATATGAATCACAATTGACTACAATAATGGAATCAGTTCATTGAAGTGAAGCTCCAGCCCGTTCCCTGACATAGTTTATATTAAGTGGATGTCTTTGTAAATCATTCAATATAACTTCAGAGCATGAATTGTATTGAAACTAATGATCCCTGCAATTTCCAAAGAGTGCTGTCTTCTATATGTTTGGGAGCAGCGGAAACTGGCCTGTTTTAAATCGTACACTTCCTGCTCTTCCCATCTGTGAAGAAATCCTCCAGCTTTTACATTCACGTGCCAATAGCACAAAATGCTGAAGGTTTACACCTAAGTTTTGACCTCTGCTTTTTGCCCTGTGTCTCATTGAACATCAGGAAGATAATCTAATGTTAATGGAGAGACATCACGCAGACTCCAATATATAATGTAGGTGCCTGTACTTGGCAATTCCAGCAAAAAAATTATCACCTGTTCAAAATAGATTCTATGAATTAGACAACTTTGCAAACACTGAGAATTTTCAGCCCTTTCACCTGCTTCATTCACTCACACAAATATCTGTGGTTTGTTGCGACATTCAACATCTCCATGTGTTCCTCTGGGCAGAAAACTGTTATTGGCTGTAGAAGGATGACAGCAGTTTCAGTCTCCCCCTGTTTTGCTCATTTTTATGTTTTGTTTTCTTAGACCCTCTGTACCTCACCCTTTTACCAGGTCTCTCAGTCACCTTCTGTGTTGTGTTGACATCTCACATTTTCAAGCCGTGTTTAAGATGCATCCAAGTGTTGTTCTGGTGATTTTAATGGCAACCACAGTATTGTGTGCAATTTGAAGAGGGCCCTTATCATCACAGGTCAGATTAGAAACTTGCCTGGTGAGGACATCTGAGGCACACAACCCAAAAGGAACATTGCATGGTCTCATATCATTGCTGACAATACAAGTGGGCAAATACTTATTGACCTCTTCGGACATTGTTCTGTCTGCATTTCTAAAGCAAGCACAAACCCAATCAAACAAATTAACAGCAGCATTAAAATAGCAGATTTAAGAATGTTATATTAGATGATGAAACGTTTAGCTGCGAATATCGTCAGTAGTAATTTCCATGCCCAACACAACTTCCTTGAGGTGTAACATTCTTAAATATTAATCATAGAGCCTTTTTCTTATTGTTTAAATGTAAATATAGGAGGCACCGTTCTCTACATCTATAAATTCTGAATGACGAAATGCTATTGGATGCCTAAATCCTCATTTCCTTTGCGTTTGCTTACAGGGCAGGCTATTGTGAGATCTGCAGGGAAATCAGGCTTCTGTATTTTCACACTTTGTACTGAGAGTTGTGTAATTTTGAATTATACGGGAAAATGTGAAACCACCACAGCACCCACCACTACGCCCAGCACATCCGAATCTACAACAGTAACAGTGACTCCCACCTCCACAGCAACAACAACCTGCTCCTGCAATGACAATGGACAAATAATGTCACCTGGTAAGTGTATCAGTTATTAACAATCTGATGCAATCAACGTCACACAAGAAACTTGGGAGCAATATCTAATATGAATCACAATTGACTACAATAATTGAATCAGTTCATTGAAGTGAAGCTCCAGCCCGTTCCCTGAGTTTATATTAAGTGGATGTCTTTGTAAATCATTCAGTATAACTTCAGAGTGTGAATTGTATTGAAACAATGATCCCCACATTTTCCAAAGAGTGCTGTCTTCTATATGTTTGGGAGCAGCGGAAACTGGCCTGATTTAAAACGTACACTTCCTGCTCTTCCCATCTGTGAAGAAATCCTCCAGCTTTTACTTTCACGTGCCAATAGCACAAAATGCTGAAGGTTTACACCTAAGTTTTGACCACTGCTTTTTGCCCTGTGTCTCATTGAACATCAGGAAGATAATCTACTGTTAATGGAGAGACATTGTGCAGACTCCAATATATAATGTAGGTGCCTGTACTTGGCAATTCCAGCAAAAAAAATCATCACCTGTTCAAAATAGATTCTATGAATTAGACAACTTTGCAAACACTGAGAATTTTCAGCCCTTTCATCCGCTTCATTCACTCACAGAAATATCTGTGGTTTGTTGCGACATCCAACATCTCCATGTGTTCCTCTGGGCAGAAAACTGTTATTGGCTGTAGAAGGATGACAGCAGTTTCAGTCTCCCCCTGTTTTGCTCATTTTTATGTTTTGTTTTCTTGGACCCTCCGTACCTCACCCTTTTACCAGGTCTGTCAGTCACCTTCTGTGTTGTGTTGATATCTCACATTTTCAAGCCGTGTTTAAGATGCATCCAAGTGTTGTTCTGGTGATTTTAATGGCAATCCACACTATTGTGTGCAATTTGAAGAGGGCCCTTATCATCACAGGTCAGATTAGAAACTTGCCTGGTGAGGACATCTGAGGCACACGAATCAAAAGGAACATTGCATGGTCTCATATCATTGCTGACAATACAAGCGGGCAAATACTTATTGACCTCTTCGGACATTGTTCTTTTGGCATTTCTAAAGCAAGCACAAACCCAATCAAACAAATTAACAGCAGCATTAAAATAGCAGATTTAGATTAGATTAGATTAGATTAGATTGGATTAGATTTAGATTTATTTGCCATATGTAACAAGTACAATGGAATGCTTGTTCCCCGTAGGGACGCGTCAGCTATACATACAGCACCGCGTTCAGAGTCAATGCAATGGCTTCCCGTGGCAGTGGGAGCACGATGTCCCTCAGCCTCTCCGTCCTCCTCTTCACCGCGGTCTCCTCCTCACTGTTGCCGGCTACACGTGTGGTGGCCTGCTTCTCCCGCTCTGGCCACCATGCCCGGCTCCCCTCCTCCCATCTGGACTGTGAGTTACCCGAAATGGAGCTGCCGGCCGACGTGCTGCAGCGTGTCGTGAGTCTGCTGCTGCTGCTCGTTGCGCTGCGCTCCTCCGCCCGACTCGCCGAACACATCGTCGGGATGTGAATGCTCCAATTCGGCCTCCTCTTCACTGTCGCCGGCTCCACGGCCCGGGGCCTACTTCTCTCTCTTCGCGGGTCGGCCTCTGGCCGCCATGCTCGGCTCCCCCCTCCCAGTCGGAATTCCTTCCCACCGAGGAGCTGCCGGCCGATGTGCTCCAGCGGGTCGGCTTGGCTGCTGCTGCTGCTCACCGCGCTGCGCTGCCTCTGCCCGACTCGCCGAGCACCTCGCTCCGGTTGCGGGAGCGAGCGGCGAGAGCTGACCGCCCGAAGCAGGGAGAGCCATCTCAGCACCGGACCGTCACGGCCGCCATCTTGACACCATCTTAGATTTCCGTCGGTGACCCGGACTCTCGCGGTTGCCCGGGCCGACCCAGAATGCGAGGCCCTGCGCAGGCGCGGTAGCAACTCATCCTCGGGAGTGTTATATGAGATGATGAAACGTTTAGCTGCTAATATCCTCAGTAGTAATTTCCATGCCCAACACAACTTCCTTGAGGTGTAACATTCTTAAATATTAGCCATAGAGCCTTGTTCTTATTGCTTAAATGTCAATATATGAGACACAGTTGTCCACATCTATAATTTCTGAATGAAGAATTGCTATTAGATGCCTAAATGCTCATTTCCACTGTGTTTGCTTACAGGGCAGGCTATCGTGAGATCTGCAGGGAAGTCAGGCTTCTGTAATTTCACACTATGTACTGAGAGTTGTAAAATTTTGAATTATACGGGAAAATGTGAAACCACCACAGCACCCACCACTACGCCCAGCACATCCGAGTCTACAACAGTAACAATGACTCCCACCTCCACAGCAACAACAACCTGCTCCTGCAATGACAATGGACAAATAATGTCACCTGGTAAGTGTATCAGTTATTAACAATCTGATGCAATCAAAGTCACACAAGAAACTTGGGAGCAATATCTAATATGATTCACAATTGACTACAATAATTGAATCAGTTCATTGAAGTGAAGCTCCAGCCCGTTCCCTGACATAGTTTATATTAAGTGGATGTCTTTGTAAATCATTCAATATAACTTCAGAGCATGAATTGTATTGAAACTAATGATCCCTGCAATTTCCAAAGAGTGCTGTCTTCTATATGTTTGGGAGCAGCGGAAACTGGCCTGTTTTAAATCGTACACTTCCTGCTCTTCCCATCTGTGAAGAAATCCTCCAGCTTTTACATTCACGTGCCAATAGCACAAAATGCTGAAGGTTTACACCTAAGTTTTGACCTCTGCTTTTTGCCCTGTGTCTCATTGAACATCAGGAAGATAATCTAATGTTAATGGAGAGACATCACGCAGACTCCAATATATAATGTAGGTGCCTGTACTTGGCAATTCCAGCAAAAAAATTATCACCTGTTCAAAATAGATTCTATGAATTAGACAACTTTGCAAACACTGAGAATTTTCAGCCCTTTCATCTGCTTCATTCACTCACACAAATATCTGTGGTTTGTTGCGACATCCAACATCTCCATGTGTTCCTCTGGGCAGAAAACTGTTATTGGCTGTAGAAGGATGACAGCAGTTTCAGTCTCCCCCTGTTTTGCTCATTTTAATGTTTTGTTTTCTTGGACCCTCTGTACCTCACCCTTTTACCAGGTCTGTCAGTCACCTTGTGTGTTGTGTTGACATCTCACATTTTCAAGCCGTGTTTAAGATGCATCCAAGTGTTGTTCTGGTGATTTTAATGGCAATCCACACTATTGTGTGCAATTTGAAGAGGGCGCTTATCATCACAGGTCAGATTAGAAACTTGCCTAGTGAGGACATCTGAGGCACACAACCCAAAAGGAACATTGCATGGTCTCATATCATTGCTGACAATAGAAGTGGGCAAATACTTATTGACCTCTTCGGACATTGTTCTGTCTGCATTTCTAAAGCAAGCACAAACCCAATCAAACAAATTAACAGCAGCATTAAAATAGCAGATTTAAGAATGTTATATTAGATGATGAAACGTTTAGCTGCGAATATCGTCAGTAGTAATTTCCATGCCCAACACAACTTCCTTGAGGTGTAACATTCTTAAATATTAATCATAGAGCCTTTTTCTTACTGTTTAAATGTAAATATAGGAGGCACAGTTCTCTACATCTATAAATTCTGAATGACGAAATGCTACTGGATGCCTAAATCCTCATTTCCTTTGCGTTTGCTTACAGGGCAGGCTATCGTGAGATCTGCAGGGAAATCAGGCTTCTGTATTTTCACACTTTGTACTGAGAGTTGTGTAATTTTGAATTATACGGGAAAATGTGAAACCACCACAGCACCCACCACTACGCCCAGCACATCCGAATCTACAACAGTAACAATGACTCCCACCTCCACAGCAACAACAACCTGCTCCTGCAATGACAATGGACAAATAATGTCACCTGGTAAGTGTATCAGTTATTAACAATCTGATGCAATCAAAGTCACACAAGAAACTTGGGAGCAATATCTAATATGAATCACAATTGACTACAATAATTGAATCAGGTCATTGAAGTGAAGCTCCAGCCCGTTCCCTGAGTTTATATTAAGTGGATGCCTTTGTAAATCATTCAGTATAACTTCAGAGTATGAATTGTATTGAAACAATGATCCCCACATTTTCCAAAGAGTGTCATGTCTTCTATATGTTTGGGAGCAGCGGAAACTGGCCTGTTTTAAAACGTACACTTCCTGCTCTTCCCATCTGTGAAGAAATCCTCCAGCTTTTACTTTCACGTGCCAATAGCACAAAATGCTGAAGGTTTACACTTAAGTTTTGACCACTGCTTTTTGCCCTGTGTCTCATTGAACATCAGGAAGATAATCTACTGTTAATGGAGAGACATCACGCAGACTCCAATATATAATGTAGGTGCCTGTACTTGGTAATTCCAGCAAAAAAATTATCACCTGTTCAAAATAGATTCTATGAATTAGACAACTTTACCACCACTGAGAATTTTCAGCCCTTTCATCCGCTTCATTCACTCACAGAAATATCTGTGGTTTGTTGCGACATCCAACATCTCCATGTGTTCCTCTGGGCAGAAAACTGTTATTGGCTGTAGAAGGATGACAGCAGTTTCAGTCTCCCCCTGATTTGCTCATTTTTATGTTTTGTTTTCTTGGACCCTCCGTACCTCACCCTTTTACCAGGTCTGTCAGTCACCTTCTGTGTTGTGTTGATATCTCACATTTTCAAGCCGTGTTTAAGATGCATCCAAGTGTTGTTCTGGTATTTTTAATGGCAATCCACACTATTGTGTGCAATTTGAAGAGGGCGCTTATCATCACAGGTCAGATTAGAAACTTGCCTGGTGAGGACATCTGAGGCACACAACCCAAAAGGAACATTGCATGGTCTCATATCATTGCTGACAATAGAAGTGGGCAAATACTTATTGACCTCTTCGGACATTGTTCTGTCTGCATTTCTAAAGCAAGCACAAACCCAATCAAACAAATTAACAGCAGCATTAAAATAGCAGATTTAAGAATGTTATATTAGATGATGAAACGTTTAGCTGCGAATATCGTCAGTAGTAATTTCCATGCCCAACACAACTTCCTTGAGGTGTAACATTCTTAAATATTAATCATAGAGCCTTTTTCTTATTGTTTAAATGTAAATATAGGAGGCACAGTTCTCTACATCTATAAATTCTGAATGACGAAATGCTACTGGATGCCTAAATCCTCATTTCCTTTGCGTTTGCTTACAGGGCAGGCTATCGTGAGATCTGCAGGGAAATCAGGCTTCTGTATTTTCACACTTTGTACTGAGAGTTGTGTAATTTTGAATTATACGGGAAAATGTGAAACCACCACAGCACCCACCACTACGCCCAGCACATCCGAATCTACAACAGTAACAATGACTCCCACCTCCACAGCAACAACAACCTGCTCCTGCAATGACAATGGACAAATAATGTCACCTGGTAAGTGTATCAGTTATTAACAATCTGATGCAATCAACGTCACACAAGAAACTTGGGAGCAATATCTAATATGAATCACAATTGACTACAATAATTGAATCAGTTCATTGAAGTGAAGCTCCAGCCCGTTCCCTGAGTTTATATTAAGTGGATGTCTTTGTAAATCATTCAGTATAACTTCAGAGTGTGAATTGTATTGAAACAATGATCCCCACATTTTCCAAAGAGTGCTGTCTTCTATATGTTTGGGAGCAGCGGAAACTGGCCTGATTTAAAACGTACACTTCCTGCTCTTCCCATCTGTGAAGAAATCCTCCAGCTTTTACTTTCACGTGCCAATAGCACAAAATGCTGAAGGTTTACACCTAAGTTTTGACCACTGCTTTTTGCCCTGTGTCTCATTGAACATCAGGAAGATAATCTACTGTTAATGGAGAGACATTGTGCAGACTCCAATATATAATGTAGGTGCCTGTACTTGGCAATTCCAGCAAAAAAAATCATCACCTGTTCAAAATAGATTCTATGAATTAGACAACTTTGCAAACACTGAGAATTTTCAGCCCTTTCATCCGCTTCATTCACTCACAGAAATATCTGTGGTTTGTTGCGACATCCAACATCTCCATGTGTTCCTCTGGGCAGAAAACTGTTATTGGCTGTAGAAGGATGACAGCAGTTTCAGTCTCCCCCTGTTTTGCTCATTTTTATGTTTTGTTTTCTTGGACCCTCCGTACCTCACCCTTTTACCAGGTCTGTCAGTCACCTTCTGTGTTGTGTTGATATCTCACATTTTCAAGCCGTGTTTAAGATGCATCCAAGTGTTGTCCTGGTGATTTTAATGGCAATCCACAGTATTGTGTGCAATTTGAAGAGGGCCCTTATCATCACAGGTCAGATTAGAAACTTGCCTGGTGAGGACATCTGAGGCACACAAATCAAAAGGAACATTGCATGGTCTCATATCATTGCTGACAATACAAGTGGGCAAATACTTACTGACCTCATCGGACATTGTTCTGTCTGCATTTCTAAAGCAAGCACAAACCCAATCAAACAAATTAACAGCAGCATTAAAATAGCAGATTTAGATTAGATTAGATTAGATTAGATTAGATTAGATTTAGATTTATTTGCCATATGTAACAAGTACAATGGAATGCTTGTTCCCCGTAGGGACGCGTCAGCTATACATACAGCACCGCGTTCAGAGTCAATGCAATGGCTTCCCGTGGCAGTGGGAGCACGATGTCCCTCAGCCTCTCCGTCCTCCTCTTCACCGCGGTCTCATCCTCACTGTTGCCGGCTACACGTGTGGTGGCCTGCTTCTCCCGCTCTGGCCACCATGCCCGGCTCCCCTCCTCCCATCCGGACTGCGAGTTACCCGAAATGGAGCTGCCGGCCGACGTGCTGCAGCGTGTCGTGAGTCTGCTGCTGCTGCTCGTTGCGCTGCGCTCCTCCGCCCGACTCGCCGAACACATCGTCGGGATGTGAATGCTCCAATTCGGCCTCCTCTTCACCGTCGCCGGCTCCACGGCCCGGGGCCTACTTCTCTCTCTTCGCGGGTCGGCCTCTGGCCGCCATGCTCGGCTCCCCCCTCCCAGTCGGAATTCCTTCCCGCCGAGGAGCTGCCGGCCGATGTGCTCCAGCGGGTCGGCTTGGCTGCTGCTGCTGCTCACCGCGCTGCGCTGCCTCTGCCCGACTCGCCGAGCACCTCGCTCCGGTTGCGGGAGCGAGCGGCGAGAGCTGACCGCCCGAAGCAGGGAGAGCCATCTCAGCACCGGACCGTCACGGCCGCCATCTTGACACCATCTTAGATTTCCGTCGGTGACCCGGACTCTCGCGGTTGCCCGGGCCGACCCAGAATGCGAGGCCCTGCGCAGGCGCGGTAGCGACTCATCCTCGGGAGTGTTTTATGAGATGATGAAACGTTTAGCTGCTAATATTCTCAGTAGTAATTTCCATGCCCAACGCAACTTCCTTGAGGTGTAACATTCTTAAATATTAGCCATAGAGCCTTGTTCTTATTGCTTAAATGTCAATATATGAGACACAGTTGTCTACATCTATAATTTCTGAATGAAGAATTGCTATTAGATGCCTAAATGCTCATTTCCACTGCGTTTGCTTACAGGGCAGGCTATCGTGAGATCTGCAGGGAAGTCAGGCTTCTGTAATTTCACACTATGTACTGAGAGTTGTAAAATTTTGAATTATACGGGAAAATGTGAAACCACCACAGCACCCACCACTACGCCCAGCACATCCGAGTCTACAACAGTAACAATGACTCCCACCTCCACAGCAACAACAACCTGCTCCTGCAATGACAATGGACAAATAATGTCACCTGGTAAGTGTATCAGTTATTAACAATCTGATGCAATCAAAGTCACACAAGAAACTTGGGAGCAATATCTAATATGAATCACAATTGACTACAATAATTGAATCAGTTCATTGAAGTGAAGCTCCAGCCCGTTCCCTGACATAGTTTATATTAAGTGGATGTCTTTGTAAATCATTCAATATAACTTCAGAGCATGAATTGTATTGAAACTAATGATCCCTGCAATTTCCAAAGAGTGCTGTCTTCTATATGTTTGGGAGCAGCTGAAACTGGCCTGTTTTAAATCGTACACTTCCTGCTCTTCCCATCTGTGAAGAAATCCTCCAGCTTTTACATTCACGTGCCAATAGCACAAAATGCTGAAGGTTTACACCTAAGTTTTGACCTCTGCTTTTTGCCCTGTGTCTCATTGAACATCAGGAAGATAATCTAATGTTAATGGAGAGACATCACGCAGACTCCAATATATAATGTAGGTGCCTGTACTTGGCAATTCCAGCAAAAAAATTATCACCTGTTCAAAATAGATTCTATGAATTAGACAACTTTGCAAACACTGAGAATTTTCAGCCCTTTCACCTGCTTCATTCACTCACACAAATATCTGTGGTTTGTTGCGACATCCAACATCTCCATGTGTTCCTCTGGGCAGAAAACTGTTATTGGCTGTAGAAGGATGACAGCAGTTTCAGTCTCCCCCTGTTTTGCTCATTTTTATGTTTTGTTTTCTTGGACCCTCCGTACCTCACCCTTTTACCAGGTCTGTCAGTCACCTTCTGTGTTGTGTTGATATCTCACATTTTCAAGCCGTTTTTAAGATGCATCCAAGTGTTGTTCTGGTGATTTTAATGGCAATCCACACTATTGTGTGCAATTTGAAGAGGGCCCTTATCATCACAGGTCAGATTAGAAACTTGCCTGGTGAGGACATCTGAGGCACACAACTCAAAAGGAACATTGCATGGTCTCATATCATTGCTGACAATACAAGCGGGTGAATACTTATTGACCTCATCGGACATTGTTCTTTTGGCATTTCTAAAGCAAGCACAAACCCAATCAAACAAATTAACAGCAGCATTAAAATAGCAGATTTAGATTAGATTAGATTAGATTAGATTAGATTAGATTTAGATTTATTTGCCATATGTAACAAGTACAATGGAATGCTTGTTCCCCGTAGGGACGCGTCAGCTATACATACAGCACCGCGTTCAGAGTCAATGCAATGGCTTCCCGTGGCAGTGGGAGCACGATGTCCCTCAGCCTCTCCGTCCTCCTCTTCACCGCGGTCTCATCCTCACTGTTGCCGGCTACACGTGTGGTGGCCTGCTTCTCCCGCTCTGGCCACCATGCCCGGCTCCCCTCCTCCCATCCGGACTGCGAGTTACCCGAAATGGAGCTGCCGGCCGACGTGCTGCAGCGTGTCGTGAGTCTGCTGCTGCTGCTCGTTGCGCTGCGCTCCTCCGCCCGACTCGCCGAACACATCGTCGGGATGTGAATGCTCCAATTCGGCCTCCTCTTCACCGTCGCCGGCTCCACGGCCCGGGGCCTACTTCTCTCTCTTCGCGGGTCGGCCTCTGGCCGCCATGCTCGGCTCCCCCCTCCCAGTCGGAATTCCTTCCCGCCGAGGAGCTGCCGGCCGATGTGCTCCAGCGGGTCGGCTTGGCTGCTGCTGCTGCTCACCGCGCTGCGCTGCCTCTGCCCGACTCGCCGAGCACCTCGCTCCGGTTGCGGGAGCGAGCGGCGAGAGCTGACCGCCTGAAGCAGGGAGAGCCATCTCAGCACCGGACCATCACAGCCGCCATCTTGACACCATCTTAGATTTCCGTCGGTGACCCGGACTCTCGCGGTTGCCCGGGCCGACCCAGAATGCGAGGCCCTGCGCAGGCGCGGTAGCGACTCATCCTCGGGAGTGTTATATGAGATGATGAAACGATTAGCTGCTAATATCCTCAGTAGTAATTTCCATGCCCAACGCAACTTCCTTGAGGTGTAACATTCTTAAATATTAGCCATAGAGCCTTGTTCTTATTGCTTAAATGTCAATATATGAGACACAGTTGTCTACATCTATAATTTCTGAATGAAGAATTGCTATTAGATGCCTAAATGCTCATTTCCACTGCGTTTGCTTACAGGGCAGGCTATCGTGAGATCTGCAGGGAAGTCAGGCTTCTGTAATTTCACACTATGTACTGAGAGTTGTAAAATTTTGAATTATACGGGAAAATGTGAAACCACCACAGCACCCACCACTACGCCCAGCACATCCGAGTCTACAACAGTAACAATGACTCCCACCTCCACAGCAACAACAACCTGCTCCTGCAATGACAATGGACACATAATGTCACCTGGTAAGTGTATCAGTTATTAACAATCTGATGCAATCAAAGTCACACAAGAAACTTGGGAGCAATATCTAATATGAATCACAATTGACTACAATAATTGAATCAGTTCATTGAAGTGAAGCTCCAGCCCGTTCCCTGACATAGTTTATATTAAGTGGATGTCTTTGTAAATCATTCAATATAACTTCAGAGCATGAATTGTATTGAAACTAATGATCCCTGCAATTTCCAAAGAGTGCTGTCTTCTATATGTTTGGGAGCAGCGGAAACTGGCCTGTTTTAAATCGTACACTTCCTGCTCTTCCCATCTGTGAAGAAATCCTCCAGCTTTTACATTCACGTGCCAATAGCACAAAATGCTGAAGGTTTACACCTAAGTTTTGACCTCTGCTTTTTGCCCTGTGTCTCATTGAACATCAGGAAGATAATCTAATGTTAATGGAGAGACATCACGCAGACTCCAATATATAATGTAGGTGCCTGTACTTGGCAATTCCAGCAAAAAAATTATCACCTGTTCAAAATAGATTCTATGAATTAGACAACTTTGCAAACACTGAGAATTTTCAGCCCTTTCACCTGCTTCATTCACTCACACAAATATCTGTGGTTTGTTGCGACATTCAACATCTCCATGTGTTCCTCTGGGCAGAAAACTGTTATTGGCTGTAGAAGGATGACAGCAGTTTCAGTCTCCCCCTGTTTTGCTCATTTTAATGTTTTGTTTTCTTAGACCCTCTGTACCTCACCCTTTTACCAGGTCTGTCAGTCACCTTGTGTGTTGTGTTGACAGCTCCCATTTTCAAGCCGTGTTTAAGATGCATCCAAGTGTTGTTCTGGTGATTTTAATGGCAACCACAGTATTGTGTGCAATTTGAAGAGGGCCCTTATCATCACAGGTCAGATTAGAAACTTGCCTGGTGAGGACATCTGAGGCACACAACCCAAAAGGAACATTGCATGGTCTCATATCATTGCTGACAATACAAGTGGGCAAATACTTATTGACCTCTTCGGACATTGTTCTGTCTGCATTTCTAAAGCAAGCACAAACCCAATCAAACAAATTAACAGCAGCATTAAAATAGCAGATTTAAGAATGTTATATTAGATGATGAAACGTTTAGCTGCGAATATCGTCAGTAGTAATTTCCATGCCCAACACAACTTCCTTGAGGTGTAACATTCTTAAATATTAATCATAGAGCCTTTTTCTTATTGTTTAAATGTAAATATAGGAGGCACCGTTCTCTACATCTATAAATTCTGAATGACGAAATGCTATTGGATGCCTAAATCCTCATTTCCTTTGCGTTTGCTTACAGGGCAGGCTATTGTGAGATCTGCAGGGAAATCAGGCTTCTGTATTTTCACACTTTGTACTGAGAGTTGTGTAATTTTGAATTATACGGGAAAATGTGAAACCACCACAGCACCCACCACTACGCCCAGCACATCCGAATCTACAACAGTAACAATGACTCCCACCTCCACAGCAACAACAACCTGCTCCTGCAATGACAATGGACAAATAATGTCACCTGGTAAGTGTATCAGTTATTAACAATCTGATGCAATCAACGTCACACAAGAAACTTGGGAGCAATATCTAATATGAATCACAATTGACTACAATAATTGAATCAGTTCATTGAAGTGAAGCTCCAGCCCGTTCCCTGAGTTTATATTAAGTGGATGTCTTTGTAAATCATTCAGTATAACTTCAGAGTGTGAATTGTATTGAAACAATGATCCCCACATTTTCCAAAGAGTGCTGTCTTCTATATGTTTGGGAGCAGCGGAAACTGGCCTGATTTAAAACGTACACTTCCTGCTCTTCCCATCTGTGAAGAAATCCTCCAGCTTTTACTTTCACGTGCCAATAGCACAAAATGCTGAAGGTTTACACCTAAGTTTTGACCACTGCTTTTTGCCCTGTGTCTCATTGAACATCAGGAAGATAATCTACTGTTAATGGAGAGACATTGTGCAGACTCCAATATATAATGTAGGTGCCTGTACTTGGCAATTCCAGCAAAAAAAATCATCACCTGTTCAAAATAGATTCTATGAATTAGACAACTTTGCAAACACTGAGAATTTTCAGCCCTTTCATCCGCTTCATTCACTCACAGAAATATCTGTGGTTTGTTGCGACATCCAACATCTCCATGTGTTCCTCTGGGCAGAAAACTGTTATTGGCTGTAGAAGGATGACAGCAGTTTCAGTCTCCCCCTGTTTTGCTCATTTTTATGTTTTGTTTTCTTGGACCCTCCGTACCTCACCCTTTTACCAGGTCTGTCAGTCACCTTCTGTGTTGTGTTGATATCTCACATTTTCAAGCCGTGTTTAAGATGCATCCAAGTGTTGTTCTGGTGATTTTAATGGCAATCCACACTATTGTGTGCAATTTGAAGAGGGCCCTTATCATCACAGGTCAGATTAGAAACTTGCCTGGTGAGGACATCTGAGGCACACGAATCAAAAGGAACATTGCATGGTCTCATATCATTGCTGACAATACAAGCGGGCAAATACTTATTGACCTCTTCGGACATTGTTCTTTTGGCATTTCTAAAGCAAGCACAAACCCAATCAAACAAATTAACAGCAGCATTAAAATAGCAGATTTAGATTAGATTAGATTAGATTAGATTGGATTAGATTTAGATTTATTTGCCATATGTAACAAGTACAATGGAATGCTTGTTCCCCGTAGGGACGCGTCAGCTATACATACAGCACCGCGTTCAGAGTCAATGCAATGGCTTCCCGTGGCAGTGGGAGCACGGTGTCCCTCAGCCTCTCCGTCCTCCTCTTCACCGCGGTCTCATCCTCACTGTTGCCGGCTACACGTGTGGTGGCCTGCTTCTCCCGCTCTGGCCACCATGCCCGGCTCCCCTCCTCCCATCTGGACTGTGAGTTACCCGAAATGGAGCTGCCGGCCGACGTGCTGCAGCGTGTCGTGAGTCTGCTGCTGCTGCTCGTTGCGCTGCGCTCCTCCGCCCGACTCGCCGAACACATCGTCGGGATGTGAATGCTCCAATTCGGCCTCCTCTTCACTGTCGCCGGCTCCACGGCCCGGGGCCTACTTCTCTCTCTTCGCGGGTCGGCCTCTGGCCGCCATGCTCGGCTCCCCCCTCCCAGTCGGAATTCCTTCCCGCCGAGGAGCTGCCGGCCGATGTGCTCCAGCGGGTCGGCTTGGCTGCTGCTGCTGCTCACCGCGCTGCGCTGCCTCTGCCCGACTCGCCGAGCACCTCGCTCCGGTTGCGGGAGCGAGCGGCGAGAGCTGACCGCCCGAAGCAGGGAGAGCCATCTCAGCACCGGACCGTCACGGCCGCCATCTTGACACCATCTTAGATTTCCGTCGGTGACCCGGACTCTCGCGGTTGCCCGGGCCGACCCAGAATGCGAGGCCCTGCGCAGGCGCGGTAGCAACTCATCCTCGGGAGTGTTATATGAGATGATGAAACGTTTAGCTGCTAATATCCTCAGTAGTAATTTCCATGCCCAACACAACTTCCTTGAGGTGTAACATTCTTAAATATTAGCCATAGAGCCTTGTTCTTATTGCTTAAATGTCAATATATGAGACACAGTTGTCCACATCTATAATTTCTGAATGAAGAATTGCTATTAGATGCCTAAATGCTCATTTCCACTGTGTTTGCTTACAGGGCAGGCTATCGTGAGATCTGCAGGGAAGTCAGGCTTCTGTAATTTCACACTATGTACTGAGAGTTGTAAAATTTTGAATTATACGGGAAAATGTGAAACCACCACAGCACCCACCACTACGCCCAGCACATCCGAGTCTACAACAGTAACAATGACTCCCACCTCCACAGCAACAACAACCTGCTCCTGCAATGACAATGGACAAATAATGTCACCTGGTAAGTGTATCAGTTATTAACAATCTGATGCAATCAAAGTCACACAAGAAACTTGGGAGCAATATCTAATATGATTCACAATTGACTACAATAATTGAATCAGTTCATTGAAGTGAAGCTCCAGCCCGTTCCCTGACATAGTTTATATTAAGTGGATGTCTTTGTAAATCATTCAATATAACTTCAGAGCATGAATTGTATTGAAACTAATGATCCCTGCAATTTCCAAAGAGTGCTGTCTTCTATATGTTTGGGAGCAGCGGAAACTGGCCTGTTTTAAATCGTACACTTCCTGCTCTTCCCATCTGTGAAGAAATCCTCCAGCTTTTACATTCACGTGCCAATAGCACAAAATGCTGAAGGTTTACACCTAAGTTTTGACCTCTGCTTTTTGCCCTGTGTCTCATTGAACATCAGGAAGATAATCTAATGTTAATGGAGAGACATCACGCAGACTCCAATATATAATGTAGGTGCCTGTACTTGGCAATTCCAGCAAAAAAATTATCACCTGTTCAAAATAGATTCTATGAATTAGACAACTTTGCAAACACTGAGAATTTTCAGCCCTTTCATCTGCTTCATTCACTCACACAAATATCTGTGGTTTGTTGCGACATCCAACATCTCCATGTGTTCCTCTGGGCAGAAAACTGTTATTGGCTGTAGAAGGATGACAGCAGTTTCAGTCTCCCCCTGTTTTGCTCATTTTAATGTTTTGTTTTCTTGGACCCTCTGTACCTCACCCTTTTACCAGGTCTGTCAGTCACCTTGTGTGTTGTGTTGACATCTCACATTTTCAAGCCGTGTTTAAGATGCATCCAAGTGTTGTTCTGGTGATTTTAATGGCAATCCACACTATTGTGTGCAATTTGAAGAGGGCCCTTATCATCACAGGTCAGATTAGAAACTTGCCTAGTGAGGACATCTGAGGCACACAACCCAAAAGGAACATTGCATGGTCTCATATCATTGCTGACAATAGAAGTGGGCAAATACTTATTGACCTCTTCGGACATTGTTCTGTCTGCATTTCTAAAGCAAGCACAAACCCAATCAAACAAATTAACAGCAGCATTAAAATAGCAGATTTAAGAATGTTATATTAGATGATGAAACGTTTAGCTGCGAATATCGTCAGTAGTAATTTCCATGCCCAACACAACTTCCTTGAGGTGTAACATTCTTAAATATTAATCATAGAGCCTTTTTCTTACTGTTTAAATGTAAATATAGGAGGCACAGTTCTCTACATCTATAAATTCTGAATGACGAAATGCTACTGGATGCCTAAATCCTCATTTCCTTTGCGTTTGCTTACAGGGCAGGCTATCGTGAGATCTGCAGGGAAATCAGGCTTCTGTATTTTCACACTTTGTACTGAGAGTTGTGTAATTTTGAATTATACGGGAAAATGTGAAACCACCACAGCACCCACCACTACGCCCAGCACATCCGAATCTACAACAGTAACAATGACTCCCACCTCCACAGCAACAACAACCTGCTCCTGCAATGACAATGGACAAATAATGTCACCTGGTAAGTGTATCAGTTATTAACAATCTGATGCAATCAAAGTCACACAAGAAACTTGGGAGCAATATCTAATATGAATCACAATTGACTACAATAATTGAATCAGGTCATTGAAGTGAAGCTCCAGCCCGTTCCCTGAGTTTATATTAAGTGGATGCCTTTGTAAATCATTCAGTATAACTTCAGAGTATGAATTGTATTGAAACAATGATCCCCACATTTTCCAAAGAGTGTCATGTCTTCTATATGTTTGGGAGCAGCGGAAACTGGCCTGTTTTAAAACGTACACTTCCTGCTCTTCCCATCTGTGAAGAAATCCTCCAGCTTTTACTTTCACGTGCCAATAGCACAAAATGCTGAAGGTTTACACCTAAGTTTTGACCACTGCTTTTTGCCCTGTGTCTCATTGAACATCAGGAAGATAATCTACTGTTAATGGAGAGACATCACGCAGACTCCAATATATAATGTAGGTGCCTGTACTTGGTAATTCCAGCAAAAAAATTATCACCTGTTCAAAATAGATTCTATGAATTAGACAACTTTACCACCACTGAGAATTTTCAGCCCTTTCATCCGCTTCATTCACTCACAGAAATATCTGTGGTTTGTTGCGACATCCAACATCTCCATGTGTTCCTCTGGGCAGAAAACTGTTATTGGCTGTAGAAGGATGACAGCAGTTTCAGTCTCCCCCTGATTTGCTCATTTTTATGTTTTGTTTTCTTGGACCCTCCGTACCTCACCCTTTTACCAGGTCTGTCAGTCACCTTCTGTGTTGTGTTGATATCTCACATTTTCAAGCCGTGTTTAAGATGCATCCAAGTGTTGTTCTGGTATTTTTAATGGCAATCCACACTATTGTGTGCAATTTGAAGAGGGCGCTTATCATCACAGGTCAGATTAGAAACTTGCCTGGTGAGGACATCTGAGGCACACAACCCAAAAGGAACATTGCATGGTCTCATATCATTGCTGACAATAGAAGTGGGCAAATACTTATTGACCTCTTCGGACATTGTTCTGTCTGCATTTCTAAAGCAAGCACAAACCCAATCAAACAAATTAACAGCAGCATTAAAATAGCAGATTTAAGAATGTTATATTAGATGATGAAACGTTTAGCTGCGAATATCGTCAGTAGTAATTTCCATGCCCAACACAACTTCCTTGAGGTGTAACATTCTTAAATATTAATCATAGAGCCTTTTTCTTATTGTTTAAATGTAAATATAGGAGGCACAGTTCTCTACATCTATAAATTCTGAATGACGAAATGCTACTGGATGCCTAAATCCTCATTTCCTTTGCGTTTGCTTACAGGGCAGGCTATCGTGAGATCTGCAGGGAAATCAGGCTTGTGTAATTTCACACTATGTACTGAGAGTTGTGTAATTTTGAATTATACGGGAAAATGTGAAACCACCACAGCACCCACCACTACGCCCAGCACATCCGAGTCTACAACAGTAACAGTGACTCCCACCTCCACAGCAACAACAACCTGCTCCTGCAATGCCAATGGACAAATAATGTCACCTGGTAAGTGTATCAGTTATTAACAATCTGATGCAATCAACGTCACACAAGAAACTTGGGAGCAATATCTAATATGAATCACAATTGACTACAATAATTGAATCAGTTCATTGAAGTGAAGCTCCAGCACGTTTCCTGAGTTTATATTAAGTGGATGCCTTTGTAAATCATTCAGTATAACTTCAGAGTATGAATTGTATTGAAACAATGATCCCCACATTTTCCAAAGAGTGTCATGTCTTCTATATGTTTGGGAGCAGCGGAAACTGGCCTGTTTTAAAACGTACACTTCCTGCTCTTCCCATCTGTGAAGAAATCCTCCAGCTTTTACTTTCACGTGCCAATAGCACAAAATGCTGAAGGTTTACACCTAAGTTTTGACCAATGCTTTTTGCCCTGTGTCTCATTGAACATCAGGAAGATAATCTACTGTTAATGGAGAGACATTGCGCAGACTCCAATATATAATGTAGGTGCCTGTATTTGGCAATTCCAGCAAAAAAAATTATCACCTGTTCAAAATAGATTCTATGAATTAGACAACTTTACCACCACTGAGAATTTTCAGCCCTTTCATCCGCTTCATTCACTCACAGAAATATCTGTGGTTTGTTGCGACATCCAACATCTCCATGTGTTCCTCTGGGCAGAAAACTGTTATTGGCTGTAGAAGGATGACAGCAGTTTCAGTCTCCCCCTGTTTTGCTCATTTTTATGTTTTGTTTTCTTGGACCCTCCGTACCTCACCCTTTTACCAGGTCTGTCAGTCACCTTCTGTGTTGTGTTGATATCTCACATTTTCAAGCCGTGTTTAAGATGCATCCAAGTGTTGTCCTGGTGATTTTAATGGCAATCCACAGTATTGTGTGCAATTTGAAGAGGGCCCTTATCATCACAGGTCAGATTAGAAACTTGCCTGGTGAGGACATCTGAGGCACACAAATCAAAAGGAACATTGCATGGTCTCATATCATTGCTGACAATACAAGTGGGCAAATACTTACTGACCTCATCGGACATTGTTCTGTCTGCATTTCTAAAGCAAGCACAAACCCAATCAAACAAATTAACAGCAGCATTAAAATAGCAGATTTAGATTAGATTAGATTTGATTAGATTTAGATTTATTTGCCATATGTAACAAGTACAATGGAATGCTTGTTCCCCGTAGGGACGCGTCAGCTATACATACAGCACCGCGTTCAGAGTCAATGCAATGGCTTCCCGTGGCAGTGGGAGCACGATGTCCCTCAGCCTCTCCGTCCTCCTCTTCACCGCGGTCTCATCCTCACTGTTGCCGGCTACACGTGTGGTGGCCTGCTTCTCCCGCTCTGGCCACCATGCCCGGCTCCCCTCCTCCCATCCGGACTGCGAGTTACCCGAAATGGAGCTGCCGGCCGACGTGCTGCAGCGTGTCGTGAGTCTGCTGCTGCTGCTCGTTGCGCTGCGCTCCTCCGCCCGACTCGCCGAACACATCGTCGGGATGTGAATGCTCCAATTCGGCCTCCTCTTCACCGTCGCCGGCTCCACGGCCCGGGGCCTACTTCTCTCTCTTCGCGGGTCGGCCTCTGGCCGCCATGCTCGGCTCCCCCCTCCCAGTCGGAATTCCTTCCCGCCGAGGAGCTGCCGGCCGATGTGCTCCAGCGGGTCGGCTTGGCTGCTGCTGCTGCTCACCGCGCTGCGCTGCCTCTGCCCGACTCGCCGAGCACCTCGCTCCGGTTGCGGGAGCGAGCGGCGAGAGCTGACCGCCCGAAGCAGGGAGAGCCATCTCAGCACCGGACCGTCACGGCCGCCATCTTGACACCATCTTAGATTTCCGTCGGTGACCCGGACTCTCGCGGTTGCCCGGGCCGACCCAGAATGCGAGGCCCTGCGCAGGCGCGGTAGCGACTCATCCTCGGGAGTGTTATATGAGATGATGAAACGATTAGCTGCTAATATCCTCAGTAGTAATTTCCATGCCCAACGCAACTTCCTTGAGGTGTAACATTCTTAAATATTAGCCATAGAGCCTTGTTCTTATTGCTTAAATGTCAATATATGAGACACAGTTGTCTACATCTATAATTTCTGAATGAAGAATTGCTATTAGATGCCTAAATGCTCATTTCCACTGCGTTTGCTTACAGGGCAGGCTATCGTGAGATCTGCAGGGAAGTCAGGCTTCTGTAATTTCACACTATGTACTGAGAGTTGTAAAATTTTGAATTATACGGGAAAATGTGAAACCACCACAGCACCCACCACTACGCCCAGCACATCCGAGTCTACAACAGTAACAATGACTCCCACCTCCACAGCAACAACAACCTGCTCCTGCAATGACAATGGACACATAATGTCACCTGGTAAGTGTATCAGTTATTAACAATCTGATGCAATCAAAGTCACACAAGAAACTTGGGAGCAATATCTAATATGAATCACAATTGACTACAATAATTGAATCAGTTCATTGAAGTGAAGCTCCAGCCCGTTCCCTGACATAGTTTATATTAAGTGGATGTCTTTCTAAATCATTCAATATAACTTCAGAGCATGAATTGTATTGAAACTAATGATCCCTGCAATTTCCAAAGAGTGCTGTCTTCTATATGTTTGGGAGCAGCGGAAACTGGCCTGTTTTAAATCGTACACTTCCTGCTCTTCCCATCTGTGAAGAAATCCTCCAGCTTTTACATTCACGTGCCAATAGCACAAAATGCTGAAGGTTTACACCTAAGTTTTGACCTCTGCTTTTTGCCCTGTGTCTCATTGAACATCAGGAAGATAATCTAATGTTAATGGAGAGACATCACGCAGACTCCAATATATAATGTAGGTGCCTGTACTTGGCAATTCCAGCAAAAAAATTATCACCTGTTCAAAATAGATTCTATGAATTAGACAACTTTGCAAACACTGAGAATTTTCAGCCCTTTCACCTGCTTCATTCACTCACACAAATATCTGTGGTTTGTTGCGACATTCAACATCTCCATGTGTTCCTCTGGGCAGAAAACTGTTATTGGCTGTAGAAGGATGACAGCAGTTTCAGTCTCCCCCTGTTTTGCTCATTTTAATGTTTTGTTTTCTTAGACCCTCTGTACCTCACCCTTTTACCAGGTCTGTCAGTCACCTTGTGTGTTGTGTTGACATCTCCCATTTTCAAGCCGTGTTTAAGATGCATCCAAGTGTTGTTCTGGTGATTTTAATGGCAACCACAGTATTGTGTGCAATTTGAAGAGGGCCCTTATCATCACAGGTCAGATTAGAAACTTGCCTGGTGAGGACATCTGAGGCACACAACCCAAAAGGAACATTGCATGGTCTCATATCATTGCTGACAATACAAGTGGGCAAATACTTATTGACCTCTTCGGACATTGTTCTGTCTGCATTTCTAAAGCAAGCACAAACCCAATCAAACAAATTAACAGCAGCATTAAAATAGCAGATTTAAGAATGTTATATTAGATGATGAAACGTTTAGCTGCGAATATCGTCAGTAGTAATTTCCATGCCCAACACAACTTCCTAGAGGTGTAACATTCTTAAATATTAATCATAGAGCCTTTTTCTTATTGTTTAAATGTAAATATAGGAGGCACCGTTCTCTACATCTATAAATTCTGAATGACGAAATGCTATTAGATGCCTAAATCCTCATTTCCTTTGCGTTTGCTTACAGGGCAGGCTATTGTGAGATCTGCAGGGAAATCAGGCTTCTGTATTTTCACACTTTGTACTGAGAGTTGTGTAATTTTGAATTATACGGGAAAATGTGAAACCACCACAGCACCCACCACTACGCCCAGCACATCCGAATCTACAACAGTAACAATGACTCCCACCTCCACAGCAACAACAACCTGCTCCTGCAATGACAATGGACAAATAATGTCACCTGGTAAGTGTATCAGTTATTAAGAATCTGATGCAATCAAAGTCACACAAGAAACTTGGGAGCAATATCTAATATGAATCACAATTGACTACAATAATTGAATCAGTTCATTGAAGTGAAGCTCCAGCCCGTTCCCTGAGTTTATATTAAGTGGATGTCTTTGTAAATCATTCAGTATAACTTCAGAGTATGAATTGTATTGAAACAATGATCCCCACATTTCCCAAAGAGTGCTGTCTTCTATATGTTTGGGAGCAGCGGAAACTGGCCTGTTTTAAAACGTACACTTCCTGCTCTTCCCATCTGTGAAGAAATCCTCCAGCTTTTACTTTCACGTGCCAATAGCACAAAATGCTGAAGGTTTACACCTAAGTTTTGACCACTGCTTTTTGCCCTGTGTCTCATTGAACATCAGGAAGATAATCTACTGTTAATGGAGAGACATTGTGCAGACTCCAATATATAATGTAGGTGCCTGTACTTGGCAATTCCAGCAAAAAAAATTATCACCTGTTCAAAATAGATTCTATGAATTAGACAACTTTACCACCACTGAGAATTTTCAGCCCTTTCATCCGCTTCATTCACTCACAGAAATATCTGTGGTTTGTTGCGACATCCAACATCTCCATGTGTTCCTCTGGGCAGAAAACTGTTATTGGCTGTAGAAGGATGACAGCAGTTTCAGTCTCCCCCTGTTTTGCTCATTTTTATGTTTTGTTTTCTTGGACCCTCCGTACCTCACCCTTTTACCAGGTCTGTCAGTCACCTTCTGTGTTGTGTTGATATCTCACATTTTCAAGCCGTGTTTAAGATGCATCCAAGTGTTGTTCTGGTGATTTTAATGGCAATCCACAGTATAGTGTGCAATTTGAAGAGGGCCCTTATCATCACAGGTCAGATTAGAAACTTGCCTGGTGAGGACATCTGAGGCACACAACTCAAAAGGAACATTGCATGGTCTCATATCATTGCTGATAATACAAGCGGGCAAATACTTATTGACCTCTTCGGACATTGTTCTTTTGGCATTTCTAAAGCAAGCACAAACCCAATCAAACAAATTAACAGCAGCATTAAAATAGCAGATTTAGATTAGATTAGATTAGATTAGATTAGATTAGATTTAGATTTATTTGCCATATGTAACAAGTACAATGGAATGCTTGTTCCCCGTAGGGACGCGTCAGCTATACATACAGCACCGCGTTCAGAGTCAATGCAATGGCTTCCCGTGGCAGTGGGAGCACGGTCCCTCAGCCTCTCCGTCCTCCTCTTCACCGCGGTCTCCTCCTCACTGTTGCCGGCTACACGTGTGGTGGCCTGCTTCTCCCGCTCTGGCCACCATGCCCGGCTCCCCTCCTCCCATCTGGACTGTGAGTTACCCGAAATGGAGCTGCCGGCCGACGTGCTGCAGCGTGTCGTGAGTCTGCTGCTGCTGCTCGTTGCGCTGCGCTCCTCCGCCCGACTCGCCGAACACATCGTCGGGATGTGAATGCTCCAATTCGGCCTCCTCTTCACTGTCGCCGGCTCCACGGCCCGGGGCCTACTTCTCTCTCTTCGCGGGTCGGCCTCTGGCCGCCATGCTCGGCTCCCCCCTCCCAGTCGGAATTCCTTCCCGCCGAGGAGCTGCCGGCCGATGTGCTCCAGCGGGTCGGCTTGGCTGCTGCTGCTGCTCACCGCGCTGCGCTGCCTCTGCCCGACTCGCCGAGCACCTCGCTCCGGTTGCGGGAGCGAGCGGCGAGAGCTGACCGCCCGAAGCAGGGAGAGCCATCTCAGCACCGGACCGTCACGGCCGCCATCTTGACACCATCTTAGATTTCCGTCGGTGACCCGGACTCTCGCGGTTGCCCGGGCCGACCCAGAATGCGAGGCCCTGCGCAGGCGCGGTAGCAACTCATCCTCGGGAGTGTTATATGAGATGATGAAACGTTTAGCTGCTAATATCCTCAGTAGTAATTTCCATGCCCAACACAACTTCCTTGAGGTGTAACATTCTTAAATATTAATAATAGAGCCTTTTTCTTACTGTTTAAATGTCAATATAGGAGACACAGTTCTCTACATCTATAATTTCTGAATGACGAATTGCTATTAGATGCCTAAATCCTTATTTCCATTGCATTTGCTTACAGGGCAGGCTATCGTGAGATCTGCAGGGAAATCAGGCTTGTGTATTTTCACACTATGTACTGAGAGTTGTGAAATTTTGAATTATACGGGAAAGTGTGAAACCACCACAGCACCCACCACTACGCCCAGCACATCCGAGTCTACAACAGTAACAATGACTCCCACCTCCACAGCAACAACAACCTGCTCCTGCAATGACAATGGACACATACTGTCACCTGGTAAGTGTATCAGTTATTAACAATCTGATGCAATCAAAGTCACACAAGAAACTTGGGAGCAATATCTAATATGAATCACAATTGACTCCAATAATTGAATCAGTTCATTGAAGTGAAGCTCCAGTCCGTTCCATGACATAGTTTATATTAAGTGGATGTCTTTGTAAATCATTCAGTATAACTTCAGAGTATGAATTGTATTGAAACAAATGATCCCCGCAATTTCCAAAGAGTGCTGTCTTCTATATGTTTGGGAGCAGCGGAAACTGGGCTGTTTTAAATCGTACACTTCCTGCTCTCCCATCTGTGAAGAAATCCTCCAGCTTTTACTTTCACGTGCCAATAGCACAAAATGCTGAAGGTTTACACCTAAGTTTTGACCTCTGCTTTTTGCCCTGTGTCTCATTGAACATCAGGAAGATAATCTATTGTTAATGGAGAGACATCACGCAGACTCCAATATAAAATGTAGGTGCCTGTAGTTGGCAATTCCAGCAAAAAAATTATTACCTGTTCAAGATAGATTCTATGAATTAGACAACTTTGCCACCACTGAGAATTTTCAGCCCTTTCATCTGCTTCATTCACTCACACAAATATCTGTGGTTTGTTGCGACATGGTGGCATAGTGGTTAGCACTGTTGCCTCACAGCGCCAGGGACCCGGGTTCGAATCCGGCCTCGGGTGACTGTCTGTGTGGAGTTTGCACATTCTCCCCGTGTTTGCGTGGGTTTTCTCCGGGTGCTCCGGTTTCCTCCCACAGTCCAAAGATGTGCGGGTTAGGTTGATTGGCTATGACAAAAATTGACCCTTAGTGTTAGGGGGATTAAATACGTGGGGTTACGGGGATAGGGTGGGATATGTGTTGGTGTCGGGGTTACGGGGATCGGGTGGGATATGTGTCGGTGCAGGCTCGATGGGCCAAAATGGCCTCTGTCTGCACTGTGGGGTTTCTGTGATCTGTGATCTGTGATGTGTTCCTCTGGGCAGAAAACTGTTATTGGCTGTAGAAGGATGACAGCAGTTTCAGTGTCCCCCTGTTTTTTCTCTTTTGTTCATTTTTATGTTTTGTTTTCTTGGACCCTCCGTACCTCACCCTTTTACCCAGTCTGTCAGTCACCTGTGTTGTGTTGACATCTCACATTTTCAAGCCATGTTTAAGATGCATACATGTGTTTGTTCTGGTGATTTCAATGGCAATCCACACAGTATTGTGTGCAATTTGAAGAGGACGCTTATCATCACAGGTCAGATTAGAAACTTGCCTGGTGAGGACATCTGAGGCACACAACCCAAAAAGAACATTGCATGGTCTCATATCATTGCTGACAATACAAGCGGGTGAATACTTATTGACCTCTTCGGACATTGTTCTGTCTGCATTTCTAAAGCAAGCGCAAACCCAATCAAACAAATTAACAGCAGCATTAAAATAGCAGATTTAAGAATGTTATTTGAGATGATGAAATGTTTAGCTGCTAATATCATCAGTAGTAATTTCCATGCCCAACGCCATTTCCTTGAGCTGTAACTTTTTAAAATATTAACCATAGAGCCTTTTTCTTGTTGTTTAAATGTCAATATATGAGACACAGTTGTCTACATCTATAATTTCTGAATGAACAATTGCTATTAGATGCCTAAATACTAATTGCTATTGCTTTTGCCTACAGGGCAGGTTATCGTGAGTTCTGCAGGAAAATTAGGCCTCTGTATTTACACTCTGTGTACTAAGAGTTGTGAAATTTTGAAGTATCCCAGAAAATGTGAACCCACCACAGCACCCACCACTACACCCAGCACATCCGAGTCTACAACAGTAACAATAACTCCCAGCTCCCCAGTAACAACAACCTGCTTCTGCAATGTCAATGGACAAATAATGTCACCTGGTAAGTGTATCAGTTATTAAATGCCTCCAGTTATGTTCTCAACAATTTGGGTTAGGTATAAGCAGGTTTGTTAATGTATAAATAATAAATAGGAGAGACAGAGCTTTGAAGCACCCTCGCTAGTTTTCCACCTTTTGAAATCTGTCTGTTTTGAACATTTAACTTCACAAGCCAAGACTGGTGTATCAACAAATTATCTTGTAATTATTGTGGATCTGTTTCCTGTTCATCGATTTTTTTATTGTTGTAGTTTTTATTTTTATCTCTTCTTTACATTCCACACCCCACCATCAACACTCTCTCACCCAGGAAGGCAGTCTGTTTAGCTCCGCCCAGACTTATGTACTCATTTTTTGACAAGCTGACATCTAGGATAGGTCCAGGAGTTGCCCCAATAACTGAACTGTCAATCTTATCTCTCTTCTGACGGTGGAAAGAGAAGCACTTCACAGACAGTACAGGTGAGAGTTGCAACTTGCTGTGTGTGAAATTCTTGGCACAAACCTGCAATCAAAACTCCCATGATGCAACAAGTAAAATGCAATAATGACAGTGTAACCTTTAACTGAATAGTGAATTAATGTAACCAGTCAAAACTTACCACTTATGATTTCCGTTTGCATTTCTTTACAGGGGAGATAGTATACAATTCCACAGACAAAGCCGGCTGGTGTTTTTATGCATTATGTTCTATGAACTGTAAAATTGTGAAGCATGTGGAGCCATGTGAAAGCACCACATTATCTCTACCAACCACACAGACATTCCCGCCAACAACAGCACCACCAGAAGGTTGCTCCGCCCTGCATCCTGCAAGAGCCGTGAGTAATGGTCATGACAGTCATAATGGCCTATCTATAATCTATATCTATCATGCCTGTTGTGTCAGTACCTTTCTACCTAGACACAATTTAGGACTCAGAACTCAGAGATTCAAACATGAAGTGCTTTATTGGAAGGAAAGGAAGTTCTGGAAAGTTCCGAACAAAGAGAGCTAAAACTTAACAGAGAACACCCAACCATTTATCTCCTGTGACAGCGCCACCACAGGTGGGAGGAGAATACACAATAGAACACACAATACATAACATTTCCTCCCCTCTTAAATGGAAGGTCCACATTATTCCTCAACAGGTAAGTTACTTTCAATGCACTCAACGAACCTAGGGTAGAGGTAGACTGCTTCAAACCCTGACTTTACCCTGGGGTTTATTCTGCCCCAGTCTTGTGGGTAAGTCACTAAGCCTACAGATCCAAGCGTCTTGGAGGCCGCCGCTCTCTGACAGGATACCGGCGGTCATCGCTGGCTTCCACAGCAGTAGGCATTGACACAGGCCTGGATGGAGAAGGTGCCTGTGTCAGTTGAAAGTCAGGAGTTTGCACAGGTGGAACAGTCTCTTTGACTTCCTGTGTTGGAGAAGAGCACTGTGGCAAAGGATGCTGGTTTGCGGTATCATCCAGAAAAAGTTCAGGCCAACCAGCCATTGGAGCCTCTGTGGCTGTCTCTGCTCCTAGCAACAGTTGATCTGTGTGTCTTCTCCAGACGACGTCCTCAGCAGTCTCAACCGTGTAAGACACAGGGCCCGTCTGCGCGATCACCGTAGCAGGAACCCATTTCGGTCCAGTGTTGTAGTTTCGAGCTAGGATGTGCTCTCCCGGATGAAACCGTCTCTCCTTGGCTCTTTTCTCTCTCTTTTCAACTTGAGCTTGTTGTTGACAATGGACAACCTGTTCTGCCCTTGGAGGTTTGAGTAAGTCAAAACTTGTCCGCAACTGCCTCTTCATCATGAGCGAAGCGGGGGAAGTTTTGGTTGTGGCATGCGGCTCGTTCCTGTAGGACAACAGGAAGCTGTTCAGACGTTGGTGGATTGAGCCCTGACCTTGCGATGCCTTCAAGGCGTGCTTCAAAGTTTGCACAAACCTTTCTGCCTGGCCGTTAGTAGAGGGATGATAGGGCGCAGACCTGATGTGTTGGACACCATTCACATGCAGGAAGGTTGCAAACTCCTGTGATACAAATTGTGGACCGTTGTCACTTACGAGTTGTTCTGGTGAGCCATAACAGCTGAACATCTCACCAAGTTTCTCAATTGTTTTCTCTGCCGTGGTAGACCTCATCACAGCGACCTCCGGCCACTTGCTACAAGCGTCCACAACCACCATAAACATCTTCCCTTCGAAAGGACCGGCGAAGTCCACATGTACGCGCTGCCACACTTCTGCAGGCCAATTCCAGGGGTGTAGGGTTGCCAGCTGTGGAACATTCCGGACCCTTTGACACGGGGAACATGTTTTGGCTTTCTCCTCAATATTCCCATCGAGACCTGGCCACCAGAAGTAGCTTCTTGCCATTTCCTTCATCCGAACCATCCCACTGTGGCCTGTATGAAGTTGTTGCAGTATAGGTTCCCTCAGAGGTGGTGGAATGATGACATGGTGTCCCCAAAGAAGACAACCTGCCTGGACGGAGAGCTCATTTCTTTTTGAAACGTAAGGTTTCAAACCAGGAGAATCTCCTATCGCTCTCCCTCGAATGACATCGTCCATTACCTCAGACAGGACTGGATCGTTGCGGGTGTACCTTCGCACCTGAACTGCAGTGACAGGTGCTCCCTCCACTTGTCTAAAGTAGAAGATGTCTATCTGACGAGGCTCTGGGGGAGTAACAGGCAAGAGCAGCCTCGAGAGACCATCTGCGTTGCCGTGCAAGTCTGATTTGCGATATTTGATGTCGTATGTGTGTCCTGACAACAGTAAAGCCCACCTTTGCATCCTGCTTGCAGCGAGAGATGGAATTCTGGTGTGGGGCCCGAAGATTGAAGTCAATGGACGGTGGTCCGTCAGGAGTGTGAACCTTCTCCCAAACAGGTACTGATGAAATTTTCGAATTCCAAAAACGATTCCCAAGGCCTCGCGCTCGATCTGCACATAGTTACTCTCGGCCTTGTTCAAGGTGCGTGATGCGAAGGCGATAGGTTTCTCTTCACCCGAAGGCATGATGTGGGATATGACTGCTCCCACACCATATGGTGATGCATCACATGCTAGCTGCACGGGTAGCTTTGGGTCGAAGTGTGTCAGGACCTCCGACTTCAGCAATGCTTTCTTTGCTTGGGCGAAAGCTTCATTGCACAGTTCAGTCCATTTCCATGTTTTGCCTTGACATAGCAACTGATGTAACGGCTTCAGCAATGTTGCTAAGTCTGGAATAAACTTCTCATAGTAGTTAAGTAGCCCCAGAAATGAACATAACTGGCTCACATTCTGGGGTGCTGGGGCCTCCACGATCGCCTTGACCTTTGACAGCGCCTTATGCAGGCCAGTAGCGTCAATCACATGCCCCAGGTACTCAACTGAAGACTGAAAGAATTCACATTTGTCTTTACAAACTCTGAGTCCGTACTCTTTCAGTCGTTGTAGTGTCGCATCCAAGTTCAGAAGATGACCCTCCTCATTTGTCCCAGTGACAAGGATGTCGTCCAGGTAGCACTGGACTCCTGGCAGTCCACTCAAAATCTGATCCATTGCCCTTTGGAATAGAGCAGGGGCCGACGTAATTCCAAACGGAAGGCGGCAGTACCTGTATAACCCCTTGTGTGTCACAATTGTCAGCAGCTCCTTTGATTTGTCATCGACATGCATTTGTAGATAAGCCTGGCATAAGTCTATTTTGCTGAACTTTTGCCCTCCGGCCAGGCCCGTAAAAAGATCATCAATGAGGGGAAGAGGGTACTGTTCCACAGACAGCACCGGGTTAATCGTCACTTTAAAATCCCCGCAGATTCGAACAGATCCATCCTTTTTCAGGACAGGAACAATGGGTGTGGCCCATTTGCTCATGCTCACAGGCTCCAGGACTCCATTCTCGACTAAGGCCTCCAAGTTAGCCTCAACTTTTGGCCTAATTGCATAGGGTACAGGTCGGGCTTTGTGAAACTTCAGCTTGCTGTCAGGTTTAATGTCCAGTCTCACGCTGATCTTTTTCATGCTCCCAAGTTCCCCATTGAAGAGTTCTGCATGTTTGTTTAACACTGCAGTCAGACCTGACTCCCCTTTTGACATGCGGACTGCAGGCCAGTCCAGCGTGATTTTCTCTAGCCACGCACGTCCCAGTAGCAATGGGTAATTTCCCTTTACCACATATAGTGGCAGTTTTGCAGTCTGTCCGTTCAATTTAACTGTCACCTCAATGACGCCTCTCATGGCCACAGGTTCGCCAGTATACGTCTTTAGCACAATGTTTGTTGGCTGAAGGGTAAGATGCTTTAGCATTTTGTTGTAGACAGTGTCTGAAACAAGGGACACCTCCATCTGCACTGATTGTCCCTCCACCAGTGGTGACACCCAGTAGCCATTTGAACCACCTGCAACCGTCAGTATGTGCACCACTTCCTCCTCAGAGGTGTCGCTCCCCTCTGTTTTGCTTGTTCCATCATACTGCACTGAATGAACACTCTTTTTCCTCTCTTGTCCAAATACAGACATTTTGCTTCCATGCTTCCCAGCTCTGTCTGTTCTTTTTTTACCTCTACAGGCGCGTTCAATGTGACCCTTTTTGCCACAATTTCGGCATTCCAGCTCCGTACACCAGCAGTCATTAGCGTGATGGCCCGTTTTCCCACAACGGTAACATGTGCCGTTCTGCGCACCTTTAGGCTCAGATGACACCTTGTGAACTCTCCCTGTTGAACTCAACTGGTGAGCCTCCTTTTCCGCCATCTCCATGGAGACACTAACTTCAATGGCCTTTTCAAGAGTAAGGTTGTCCTCAGTAAGAAGGCGCTTCTGTGTGGTGGCATTTTGCAGACCACACACAAGTCTGTCCCTAATGGTGTCATTCAGCACCTCCTTGAACTGGCAGTGTTCCGAAAACCTTTTTAAAGCAGCAATAAACATCGTCACTGATTCCCCCTCCTCTTGATTCTGTTTGTGAAATCTAAATCTCTCAGCAATAACCAGAGGTTTTGGTAAAAAATGTGCTCCAAGAATTTCCACTAGTTGCTTATATGTTTTAGTTCCTGGCTTATCTGGCTGCATGAGGCTGCGAAGTAAATTGAAAGTCTTCGGCCCGATTACACTCAAAAAGGTAGGCATGACCTTTTCATTTGCCACTGCATTCGCTAATACAAAATAGTCAAAACGTTCCGTATATGCGCTCCATTGCTCCACCTTTTCATTAAAATCACCGATGTTTCCTAATATAGTAGCCATCTCACATTTCAAATTAAATTTTCCGTTTACTCACTGCACCCGTAACGTACGCAGATTCATCCGCTCCTCGTTGCCACTTGTTCTGTCGGTACCTTTCTACCTAGACACAATTTAGGACTCAGAACTCAGAGATTCAAACATGAAGTGGAAGGAAAGGAAGTTCTGGAAAGTTCCGAACAAAGAGAGCTAAAACTTAACAGAGAACACCCAACCATTTATCTCCTGTGACAGCGCCACCACAGGTGGGAGGAGAACACACAATAGAACACACAATACATAACAATGCCTTAGCAAAATTTTGTGGAAAAAATTAAGGGAAAATTGGATAGATATTTGAGTCAGTGGGTGATTTAGGAGTATTAGTTTTTAGTAGTGGCTAAATGTATCATAGGGCCTTTGCTAGTTCTGTACTTTCTGTTATCTCATTGGTATTTCTATTGCTTCTGAAACCGTTCTGCACCCTTATCTACACCTTCATCACCTTAATAATCAATTTCTAAAATATTTTCATCACCTGTCACTCATCGCTTCCACCTTTCATAAATTTCAGCTAATCCAGATCTCAGTGGGCCGAAGTCAATCCTCTCCCACACAATTTTCACACACCCATCAGCATTGTCCTAACCAGCTCCACTACTCCATGTTCCCCAGCAGCTCATTTTCAATATCATCATCCTTATCTTCGCAAGAAATATGCAGCTCAAGAAAATCAGCCAGCCATTCAAGCTTTCCCACCCAGAAAAAGAAGTGTAGACTTTTCAGCACGACATTCTATATTTTGAATCGGATGTGTTTTGCCACCGTTAAAACAACAACTTGCATTTATATAGCAATTTAACATAGTAAAATACCCCAAGGCACTGCACAGGAGTGTAATTAGACAAAAATTGATAACGAGCCAGAAGGGGACGTTAGGACTGGTGAACAAAAGTTGGTGAAAGACAGATGTCTTCAGGAGCATCTTAAAGGAGGAGAGGTAAGTGGTGAAATTTAGGGAGGGAATTCCAGTGCCAGTTCAAACTGAAACAGTACAAGAGAGTGCCAGTTCAAACTGAAACAGTACAAGAGAGTGCCAGTTCAAACTGTCACAGGACTAGAGAGTGCCAGTTCAAACTGTCACAGGACTCGAGGGTGCAGTTCAAACTGTCACAGGACTAGAGAGTGCCAGTTCAAACTGTCACAGGACTAGAGAGTGCCAGTTCAAACTGAAACAGTACAAGAGAGTGCCAGTTCAAACTGTCACAGGACTAGAGAGTGCAGTTCAAACTGTCACAGGACTCGAGGGTGCCAGTTCAAACTGTCACAGGACTAGAGAGTGCAGTTCAAACTGTCACAGGACTAGAGAGTGCCAGTTCAAACTGTCACAGGACTCGAGGGTGCCAGTTCAAACTGTCACAGGACTAGAGAGTGCCAGTTCAAACTGTCACAGGACTCGAGGGTGCCAGTTCAAACTGTCACAGGACTAGAGAGTGCCAGTTCAAACTGTCACAGGACTAGAGAGTGCAGTTCAAACTGTCACAGGACTAGAGAGTGCCAGTTCAAACTGTCACAGGACTAGAGAGTGCAGTTCAAACTGTCACAGGACTAGAGAGTGCAGTTCAAACTGTCACAGGACTAGAGAGTGCCAGTTCAAACTGTTCACAGGACTGGAGAGTGCCAGTTCAAACTGTCACAGGACTAGAGAGTGCCAGTTCAAACTGTCACAGGACTCGAGATTGCCAGTTCAAACTGTCACAGGACTGGAGAGTGCAGTTCAAACTGTCACAGGACTAGAGAGTGCCAGTTCAAACTGTCACAGGGCTCGAGAGTGCCAGTTCAAACTGTCACAGGACTAGAGAGTGCCAGTTCAAACTGTCACAGGACTCGAGGGTGCCAGTTCAAACTGTCACAGGACTCGAGGGTGCAGTTCAAACTGTTCACAGGACTAGAGAGTGCCAGTTCAAACTGTCACAGGACTAGAGAGTGCCAGTTCAATCTGTCACAGGATAAGAGAGTGCCAGTTCAAACTGTCACAGGACGAGAGAGTGCCAGTTCAAACTGTCACAGGACTAGAGAGTGCCAGTTCAAACTGTCACAGGACCAGAGAGTGCCAGTTCAAACTGTCACAGGACTAGAGAGCGCCAGTTCAAACTGTCACAGGACTAGAGAGTGCCAGTTCAAACTGTCACAGGACTGGAGAGTGCCAGTTCAAACTGTCACAGGACTAGAGAGTGCCAGTTCAAACTGTCACAGGACCAGAGAGTGCCAGTTCAAACTGTCACAGGACTAGAGAGCGCCAGTTCAAACTGTCACAGGACTAGAGAGTGCCAGTTCAAACTGTCACAGAACTAGAGAGTGCCATTTCAAACTGTCACAGGGCTAGAGAGTGCCAGTTCAAACTGTTCACAGGACAAGAGAGTGCCAGTTCAAACTGTCACAGGACTAGAGAGTGCCATTTCAAACTGTCACAGGACTCGAGAGTGCAGTTCAAACTGTCACAGGACTAGAGAGTGCCAGTTCAAACTGCCACAGGACAAGAGAGTGCCAGTTCAAACTGTCACAGGACCAGAGAGTGCCAGTTCAAACTGTCACAGGACTAGAGAGTGCCAGTTCAAACTGTCACAGGACTCGAGAGTGCAGTTCAAACTGTCACAGGACTAGAGAGTGCCAGTTCAAACTGTCACAGGACTAGAGAGTGCCAGTTCAAACTGTCACAGGACTAGAGAGTGCCAGTTCAAACTGCCACAGGACTAGAGAGTGCCAGTTCAAACTGTCACAGGACCAGAGAGTGCCAGTTCTAACGGTCACAGGACTAGAAAGTGCCAGTTCAAACTGTTCACAGGATTAGAGCGTGCCAGTTCAAACTATTCACAGGACTAGAAAGTGTCATTTTAATCTGTCAACAGGACGAGAGAGTGCCAGTTCAAACTGTCCTGTCACAGGACCAGAGAGTGCCAGTTCAAACTGTTCACAGGACAAGAGAGTGCCAGTTCAAACTGTCACAGGACTAGAGAGTTCCAGTTCAAACTGACACATGACTAGAGCACCAGTTCAAACAGTTCGCAGGACCAGAGAGTGCCAGTTCAAACTGACACAAGACTAGAGTGTGCCACTTCAAACTGTCACAGGACTAGAGAGTTCCAGTTCAAATTGTTCACAGGATTAGAGAGTGCCAGTTTAAACTGAGACATGACTGGAGAGTACCAGTTCAAACTGACACATGACTAAAGAGTACCAGTTCAAACTGTTCGCAGGACCAGAGAGTGCCAGTTCAAACTGACACATGACTAGAGAGTGCCAGTTCAACTGTCACAGGACTAGAGAGTGCCAGTTCAAACTGTCACAGGACTAGAGAGTGCCAGTTCAACTGACACATGACTAGAGAGTGCCAGTTCGAACTGTTCGCAGGACGAGAGAGTGCCAGTTCAAACTGTCACAGGACTTGAGAGTGCCACTTCAAACTGTTCACTGGACTAGAGAGTGCCAGTTCAAACTGTTCACAGGACTAGAGAGTGCCAGTTCAAACTATTCACAGGACTAGAGAGTGCCAGTTCAAACTTTTACAGGACCAGGGAGTGCCAGTTCAAACTGTCACAGGACCAGAGAATGCCAGATCAAACTGTCGCAGGACCAGAGAGTGCCAGTTCAAACGGTCACAGGACTAGAGAGTGCCAGTTCAAACTGTTCACAGGACTAGAGCGTGCCAGTTCAAACTATTCACAGGACTAGAAAGTGTCATTTTAATCTGTCAACAGGACGAGAGAGTGCCAGTTCAAACTGTCCTGTCACAGGACCAGAGAGTGCCAGTTCAAACTGTTCACAGGACAAGAGACTGGCAGTTCAAACTGTCACAGGACTAGAGAGTTCCAGTTCAAACTGACACATGACTAGAGTACCAGTTCAAACTGTTCGCAGGACCAGAGAGTGCCAGTTCAAACTGACACAAGACTAGAGAGTGCCACTGCAAACTGTCACAGGACGAGAGAGTTCCAGTTCAAACTGACACATGACTGGAGAGTGCCAGTTCAAACTGTTCGCAGGACCAGAGAGTGCCAGTTCAAACTGACACATGACTAGAGAGTGCAAGTTCAAACTGTCACAGGACGAGAGAGTGCCAGTTCAAACTGACACATGACTAGAGAGTACCAGTTCAAACTGACACTTGACTAGAGAGTACCAGTTCAAGCTGTTCGCAGGACCAGAGAGTGCCAGTTCAAACTGACACATGACTAGAGAGTGCCAGTTCAACTGTCACAGGAGTAGAGAGTGCCAGTTCAAACTGTCACAGGACAAGAGAGTGCCAGTTCAAACTGACACATGATTAGAGAGTACCATTTCAAACTGTTCACAGGACTAGAGAGTGCCAGTTCAAACTGTCACATGACTAGAGAGTGCCAGTTCAAACTGTCACAGGACCAGAGAATGCCAGTTCAAACTGTCACAGGACTAGAGAGTGCCAGTTCAAACTATTCATAGGACTAGAGAGTGCCAGTTCAAACTGTCACAGGACTAGAGAGTGCCAGTTCAAACTGTCACAGGACAAGAGAATGCCAGTTCAAACTGTCACAGGACTAGAGAGTGCCAGTTCAAACTGTCACAGGACTAGAGAGTGCCAGTTCAAACTGTCACAGGACTAGAGAGTGCCACTTCAAACTATTCACAGGACTAGAGAGTGCCAGTTCAAACTGTCACAGGACTAGAGAGCGCCAGTTCAAACTGTCACAGGACAAGAGAGTGCCAGTTCAAACTGTCACAGGACCAGAGAGTGCCAGTTCAAACGGTCACAGGACTAGAGAGTGCCAGTTCAAACTGTTCACAGGACTAGACAGTGCCAGTTCAAACTATTCACAGGACTAGAAAGTGTCATTTTAATCTGTCAACAGGACGAGAGAGTGGCAGTTCAAACTGTCCTGTCACAGGACCAGAGAGTGCCAGTTCAAACTGTTCACAGGACAAGGTAGTGGCAGTTCAAACTGTCACAGGACTAGAGAGTTCCAGTTCAAACTGACACAAGACTAGAGAGTGCCACTTCAAACTGTCACAGGACTAGAGAGTTCCAGTTCAAACTGACACATGACTAGAGAGTACCAGTTCAAACTGTTCGCAGGACCAGAGAGTTCCAGCTCAAACTGACACATGACTAGAGAGTGCCAGTTCAAACTGTCACAGGACTAGAGAGTGCCAGTTCAAACTGACACATGACTAGAGAGTGCCAGTTCAACTGTCACAGGAGCAGAGAGTGCCAGTTCAAACTGTCACAGGACAAGAGAGTGCCAGTTCAAACTGACACATGACCAGAGAGTACCAGTTCAAACTGTTCACAGGACTAGAGAGTGCCAGTTCAAACTGTCACAGGATGAGAGAGCGCCAGTTCAAACTGACACATGACTAGAGAGTGCCAGTTCAAACTGTCACAGGACCAGAGAGTGCCAGTTCAAACTATTCACAGGACTAGAGAGTGCCAGTTCAAACTGTCACAGGACTAGAGAGCGCCAGTTCAAACTGTCACAGGACAAGAGAGTGCCAGTTCAAACTGTCACAGGACCAGAGAGTGCCAGTTCAAACTGACACAGGACAAGAGAATGCCAGTTCAAACTGTCACAGGACTAGAGAGTGCCAGTTCAAACTGTCACAGGACGAGAGAGTGCCAGTTCAAACTGTCACAGGACTAGAGAGTGCCAGTTCAAACTATTCACAGGACTAGAGAGTGCCAGTTCAAACTGTCACAGGACTAGAGAGCGCCAGTTCAAACTGTCACAGGACCAGAGAGTGCCAGTTCAAACTGACACAGGACAAGAGAGTGCCATTTCAAACTGTCACAGGACCAGAGAGTGCCCGTTCAAACTGTCACAGGACCAGAGAGTGCCAGTTCAAACTGTCACAGAACTAGAGAGTGCCAGTTCAAACTGTCACAGGACTAGAGAGTGCCATTTCAAACACTCACAGGACTAGAGAGTGCCTGTTCAAACTGTCACAGGACTAGTGAGTGCCAGTTCAAACTGTCACAGGACAAGAGAGTGCCAGTTCAAACTGTCACAGGACCAGAGAGTGCCAGTTCAAACTGTCACAGGACTAGAGAGTGCCAGTTCAAACTGTCACAGGACCAGAGAGTGCCAGTTCAAACTGTTCACAGGACTAGAGAGTGCCTGTTCAAACTATTCACAGGACGAGAGAGTGCCAGTTCAAACTGTCACAGGACTAGAGAGCGCCAGTTCAAACTGTTACAGGACAAGAGAGTGCCAGTTCAAACGGTCACAGGACTAGAGAGTGCCAGTTCAAACTGTTCACAGGACTAGAGAGTGCCAGTTCAAACTATTCACAGGACTAGAAAGTGTCATTTTAATCTGTCAACAGGACGAGAGAGTGCCAGTTCAAACTGTCCTGTCACAGGACCAGAGAGTGCCAGTTCACACTGTTCACAGGACAAGTGAGTGGCAGTTCAAACTGTCACAGGACTAGAGAGTTCCAGTTCAAACTGACACATGACTAGAGTACCAGTTCAAACTGTTCGCAGGACCAGAGAGTGCCAGTTCAAACTGACACATGACTAGAGAGTGCCAGTTCAAACTGTCACAGGACTAGAGAGTGCCAGTTCAAACTGACACATGACTAGAGAGTACCAGTTCAAACTGACACATGACTAGAGAATACCAGTTCAAGCTGTTCGCAGGACCAGAGAGTGCCAGTTCAAACTGACACATGACGAGAGAGTGCCAGTTCAACTGTCACAGGAGTAGAGAGTGCCAGTTCAAACTGTCACAGGACAAGAGAGTGCCAGTTCAAACTGACACATGACTAGAGAGTACCAGTTCAAACTGTTCACAGGACTAGAGAGTGCCAGTTCAAATTGTCACAGGACAAGAGAGTGCCAGTTCAAACTGTCACAGGACTAGAGAGTACCAGTTCAAACTGTTCACAGGACGAGAGTGCGCCAGTTCAAACTGACACATGACTAGAGAGTGCCAGTTCAAACTGTCACAGGACTAGAGAGCGCCAGTTCAAACTGTCACAGGACAAGAGAGTGCCAGTTCAAACTGTCACAGGACCAGAGTGCCAGTTCAAACTGACACAGGACAAGAGAATGCCAGTTCAAACTGTCACAGGACTAGAGAGTGCCAGTTCAAACTGTCACAGGACTAGAGAGTGCCAGTTCAAACTGTCACAGGACTAGAGAGTGCCACTTCAAACTATTCACAGGACTAGAGAGTGCCAGTTCAAACTGTCACAGGACTAGAGAGCGACAGTTCAAACTGTCACAGGACAAGAGAGTGCCAGTTCAAACTGTCACAGGACCAGAGAGTGCCAGTTCAAACGGTCACAGGACTAGAGAGTGCCAGTTCAAACTGTTCACAGGACTAGACAGTGCCAGTTCAAACGATTCACAGGACTAGAAAGTGTCATTTTAATCTGTCAACAGGACGAGAGAGTGCCAGTTCAAACTGTCCTGTCACAGGACCAGAGAGTGCCAGTTCAAACTGTTCACAGGACAAGAGAGTGGCAGTTCAAACTGTCACAGGACTAGAGAGTTCCAGTTCAAACTGACACATGACTAGAGTACCAGTTCAAACTGTTCGCAGGACCAGAGAGTGCCAGTTCAAACTGACACAAGACTAGAGAGTGCCACTGCAAACTGTCACAGGACGAGAGAGTTCCAGTTCAAACTGACACATGACTGGAGAGTGCCAGTTCAAACTGTTCGCAGGACCAGAGAGTGCCAGTTCAAACTGACACATGACTAGAGAGTGCAAGTTCAAACTGTCACAGGACGAGAGAGTGCCAGTTCAAACTGACACATGACTAGAGAGTACCAGTTCAAACTGACACTTGACTAGAGAGTACCAGTTCAAGCTGTTCGCAGGACCAGAGAGTGCCAGTTCAAACTGACACATGACTAGAGAGTGCCAGTTCAACTGTCACAGGAGTAGAGAGTGCCAGTTCAAACTGTCACAGGACAAGAGAGTGCCAGTTCAAACTGACACATGATTAGAGAGTACCATTTCAAACTGTTCACAGGACTAGAGAGTGCCAGTTCAAACTGTCACATGACTAGAGAGTGCCAGTTCAAACTGTCACAGGACCAGAGAATGCCAGTTCAAACTGTCACAGGACTAGAGAGTGCCAGTTCAAACTATTCATAGGACTAGAGAGTGCCAGTTCAAACTGTCACAGGACTAGAGAGTGCCAGTTCAAACTGTCACAGGACAAGAGAATGCCAGTTCAAACTGTCACAGGACTAGAGAGTGCCAGTTCAAACTGTCACAGGACTAGAGAGTGCCAGTTCAAACTGTCACAGGACTAGAGAGTGCCACTTCAAACTATTCACAGGACTAGAGAGTGCCAGTTCAAACTGTCACAGGACTAGAGAGCGCCAGTTCAAACTGTCACAGGACAAGAGAGTGCCAGTTCAAACTGTCACAGGACCAGAGAGTGCCAGTTCAAACGGTCACAGGACTAGAGAGTGCCAGTTCAAACTGTTCACAGGACTAGACAGTGCCAGTTCAAACTATTCACAGGACTAGAAAGTGTCATTTTAATCTGTCAACAGGACGAGAGAGTGGCAGTTCAAACTGTCCTGTCACAGGACCAGAGAGTGCCAGTTCAAACTGTTCACAGGACAAGGTAGTGGCAGTTCAAACTGTCACAGGACTAGAGAGTTCCAGTTCAAACTGACACAAGACTAGAGAGTGCCACTTCAAACTGTCACAGGACTAGAGAGTTCCAGTTCAAACTGACACATGACTAGAGAGTACCAGTTCAAACTGTTCGCAGGACCAGAGAGTTCCAGCTCAAACTGACACATGACTAGAGAGTGCCAGTTCAAACTGTCACAGGACTAGAGAGTGCCAGTTCAAACTGACACATGACTAGAGAGTGCCAGTTCAACTGTCACAGGAGCAGAGAGTGCCAGTTCAAACTGTCACAGGACAAGAGAGTGCCAGTTCAAACTGACACATGACCAGAGAGTACCAGTTCAAACTGTTCACAGGACTAGAGAGTGCCAGTTCAAACTGTCACAGGATGAGAGAGCGCCAGTTCAAACTGACACATGACTAGAGAGTGCCAGTTCAAACTGTCACAGGACCAGAGAGTGCCAGTTCAAACTATTCACAGGACTAGAGAGTGCCAGTTCAAACTGTCACAGGACTAGAGAGCGCCAGTTCAAACTGTCACAGGACAAGAGAGTGCCAGTTCAAACTGTCACAGGACCAGAGAGTGCCAGTTCAAACTGACACAGGACAAGAGAATGCCAGTTCAAACTGTCACAGGACTAGAGAGTGCCAGTTCAAACTGTCACAGGACGAGAGAGTGCCAGTTCAAACTGTCACAGGACTAGAGAGTGCCAGTTCAAACTATTCACAGGACTAGAGAGTGCCAGTTCAAACTGTCACAGGACTAGAGAGCGCCAGTTCAAACTGTCACAGGACCAGAGAGTGCCAGTTCAAACTGACACAGGACAAGAGAGTGCCATTTCAAACTGTCACAGGACCAGAGAGTGCCCGTTCAAACTGTCACAGGACCAGAGAGTGCCAGTTCAAACTGTCACAGAACTAGAGAGTGCCAGTTCAAACTGTCACAGGACTAGAGAGTGCCATTTCAAACACTCACAGGACTAGAGAGTGCCAGTTCAAACTGTCACAGGACTAGAGAGTGCCAGTTCAAACTATTCACAGGACTAGAGAGTGCCAGTTCAAACTGTCACAGGACTAGAGAGCGCCAGTTCAAACTGTCACAGGACCAGAGAGTGCCAGTTCAAACTGACACAGGACAAGAGAGTGCCATTTCAAACTGTCACAGGACCAGAGAGTGCCCGTTCAAACTGTCACAGGACCAGAGAGTGCCAGTTCAAACTGTCACAGAACTAGAGAGTGCCAGTTCAAACTGTCACAGGACTAGAGAGTGCCATTTCAAACACTCACAGGACTAGAGAGTGCCTGTTCAAACTGTCACAGGACTAGTGAGTGCCAGTTCAAACTGTCACAGGACAAGAGAGTGCCAGTTCAAACTGTCACAGGACCAGAGAGTGCCAGTTCAAACTGTCACAGGACTAGAGAGTGCCAGTTCAAACTGTCACAGGACCAGAGAGTGCCAGTTCAAACTGTTCACAGGACTAGAGAGTGCCTGTTCAAACTATTCACAGGACGAGAGAGTGCCAGTTCAAACTGTCACAGGACTAGAGAGCGCCAGTTCAAACTGTTACAGGACAAGAGAGTGCCAGTTCAAACGGTCACAGGACTAGAGAGTGCCAGTTCAAACTGTTCACAGGACTAGAGAGTGCCAGTTCAAACTATTCACAGGACTAGAAAGTGTCATTTTAATCTGTCAACAGGACGAGAGAGTGCCAGTTCAAACTGTCCTGTCACAGGACCAGAGAGTGCCAGTTCACACTGTTCACAGGACAAGTGAGTGGCAGTTCAAACTGTCACAGGACTAGAGAGTTCCAGTTCAAACTGACACATGACTAGAGTACCAGTTCAAACTGTTCGCAGGACCAGAGAGTGCCAGTTCAAACTGACACATGACTAGAGAGTGCCAGTTCAAACTGTCACAGGACTAGAGAGTGCCAGTTCAAACTGACACATGACTAGAGAGTACCAGTTCAAACTGACACATGACTAGAGAATACCAGTTCAAGCTGTTCGCAGGACCAGAGAGTGCCAGTTCAAACTGACACATGACGAGAGAGTGCCAGTTCAACTGTCACAGGAGTAGAGAGTGCCAGTTCAAACTGTCACAGGACAAGAGAGTGCCAGTTCAAACTGACACATGACTAGAGAGTACCAGTTCAAACTGTTCACAGGACTAGAGAGTGCCAGTTCAAATTGTCACAGGACAAGAGAGTGCCAGTTCAAACTGTCACAGGACTAGAGAGTACCAGTTCAAACTGTTCACAGGACGAGAGTGCGCCAGTTCAAACTGACACATGACTAGAGAGTGCCAGTTCAAACTGTCACAGGACTAGAGAGCGCCAGTTCAAACTGTCACAGGACAAGAGAGTGCCAGTTCAAACTGTCACAGGACCAGAGTGCCAGTTCAAACTGACACAGGACAAGAGAATGCCAGTTCAAACTGTCACAGGACTAGAGAGTGCCAGTTCAAACTGTCACAGGACTAGAGAGTGCCAGTTCAAACTGTCACAGGACTAGAGAGTGCCACTTCAAACTATTCACAGGACTAGAGAGTGCCAGTTCAAACTGTCACAGGACTAGAGAGCGACAGTTCAAACTGTCACAGGACAAGAGAGTGCCAGTTCAAACTGTCACAGGACCAGAGAGTGCCAGTTCAAACGGTCACAGGACTAGAGAGTGCCAGTTCAAACTGTTCACAGGACTAGACAGTGCCAGTTCAAACGATTCACAGGACTAGAAAGTGTCATTTTAATCTGTCAACAGGACGAGAGAGTGCCAGTTCAAACTGTCCTGTCACAGGACCAGAGAGTGCCAGTTCAAACTGTTCACAGGACAAGAGAGTGGCAGTTCAAACTGTCACAGGACTAGAGAGTTCCAGTTCAAACTGACACATGACTAGAGTACCAGTTCAAACTGTTCGCAGGACCAGAGAGTGCCAGTTCAAACTGTTCACAGGACAAGAGAGTGGCAGTTCAAACTGTCACAGGACTAGAGAGTTCCAGTTCAAACTGACACATGACTAGAGAGTGCCAGTTCAAACTGTCACAGGACCAGAGAGTGCCAGTTCAAACTATTCACAGGACTAGAGAGTGCCAGTTCAAACTGTCACAGGACTAGAGAGCGCCAGTTCAAACTGTCACAGGACAAGAGAGTGCCAGTTCAAACTGTCACAGGACCAGAGAGTGCCAGTTCAAACTGACACAGGACAAGAGAATGCCAGTTCAAACTGTCACAGGACTAGAGAGTGCCAGTTCAAACTGTCACAGGACGAGAGAGTGCCAGTTCAAACTGTCACAGGACTAGAGAGTGCCAGTTCAAACTATTCACAGGACTAGAGAGTGCCAGTTCAAACTGTCACAGGACTAGAGAGCGCCAGTTCAAACTGTCACAGGACCAGAGAGTGCCAGTTCAAACTGACACAGGACAAGAGAGTGCCATTTCAAACTGTCACAGGACCAGAGAGTGCCCGTTCAAACTGTCACAGGACCAGAGAGTGCCAGTTCAAACTGTCACAGAACTAGAGAGTGCCAGTTCAAACTGTCACAGGACTAGAGAGTGCCATTTCAAACACTCACAGGACTAGAGAGTGCCAGTTCAAACTGTCACAGGACTAGAGAGTGCCAGTTCAAACTATTCACAGGACTAGAGAGTGCCAGTTCAAACTGTCACAGGACTAGAGAGCGCCAGTTCAAACTGTCACAGGACCAGAGAGTGCCAGTTCAAACTGACACAGGACAAGAGAGTGCCATTTCAAACTGTCACAGGACCAGAGAGTGCCCGTTCAAACTGTCACAGGACCAGAGAGTGCCAGTTCAAACTGTCACAGAACTAGAGAGTGCCAGTTCAAACTGTCACAGGACTAGAGAGTGCCATTTCAAACACTCACAGGACTAGAGAGTGCCTGTTCAAACTGTCACAGGACTAGTGAGTGCCAGTTCAAACTGTCACAGGACAAGAGAGTGCCAGTTCAAACTGTCACAGGACCAGAGAGTGCCAGTTCAAACTGTCACAGGACTAGAGAGTGCCAGTTCAAACTGTCACAGGACCAGAGAGTGCCAGTTCAAACTGTTCACAGGACTAGAGAGTGCCTGTTCAAACTATTCACAGGACGAGAGAGTGCCAGTTCAAACTGTCACAGGACTAGAGAGCGCCAGTTCAAACTGTTACAGGACAAGAGAGTGCCAGTTCAAACGGTCACAGGACTAGAGAGTGCCAGTTCAAACTGTTCACAGGACTAGAGAGTGCCAGTTCAAACTATTCACAGGACTAGAAAGTGTCATTTTAATCTGTCAACAGGACGAGAGAGTGCCAGTTCAAACTGTCCTGTCACAGGACCAGAGAGTGCCAGTTCACACTGTTCACAGGACAAGTGAGTGGCAGTTCAAACTGTCACAGGACTAGAGAGTTCCAGTTCAAACTGACACATGACTAGAGTACCAGTTCAAACTGTTCGCAGGACCAGAGAGTGCCAGTTCAAACTGACACATGACTAGAGAGTGCCAGTTCAAACTGTCACAGGACTAGAGAGTGCCAGTTCAAACTGACACATGACTAGAGAGTACCAGTTCAAACTGACACATGACTAGAGAATACCAGTTCAAGCTGTTCGCAGGACCAGAGAGTGCCAGTTCAAACTGACACATGACGAGAGAGTGCCAGTTCAACTGTCACAGGAGTAGAGAGTGCCAGTTCAAACTGTCACAGGACAAGAGAGTGCCAGTTCAAACTGACACATGACTAGAGAGTACCAGTTCAAACTGTTCACAGGACTAGAGAGTGCCAGTTCAAATTGTCACAGGACAAGAGAGTGCCAGTTCAAACTGTCACAGGACTAGAGAGTACCAGTTCAAACTGTTCACAGGACGAGAGTGCGCCAGTTCAAACTGACACATGACTAGAGAGTGCCAGTTCAAACTGTCACAGGACTAGAGAGCGCCAGTTCAAACTGTCACAGGACAAGAGAGTGCCAGTTCAAACTGTCACAGGACCAGAGTGCCAGTTCAAACTGACACAGGACAAGAGAATGCCAGTTCAAACTGTCACAGGACTAGAGAGTGCCAGTTCAAACTGTCACAGGACTAGAGAGTGCCAGTTCAAACTGTCACAGGACTAGAGAGTGCCACTTCAAACTATTCACAGGACTAGAGAGTGCCAGTTCAAACTGTCACAGGACTAGAGAGCGACAGTTCAAACTGTCACAGGACAAGAGAGTGCCAGTTCAAACTGTCACAGGACCAGAGAGTGCCAGTTCAAACGGTCACAGGACTAGAGAGTGCCAGTTCAAACTGTTCACAGGACTAGACAGTGCCAGTTCAAACGATTCACAGGACTAGAAAGTGTCATTTTAATCTGTCAACAGGACGAGAGAGTGCCAGTTCAAACTGTCCTGTCACAGGACCAGAGAGTGCCAGTTCAAACTGTTCACAGGACAAGAGAGTGGCAGTTCAAACTGTCACAGGACTAGAGAGTTCCAGTTCAAACTGACACATGACTAGAGTACCAGTTCAAACTGTTCGCAGGACCAGAGAGTGCCAGTTCAAACTGACACAAGACTAGAGAGTGCCACTGCAAACTGTCACAGGACGAGAGAGTTCCAGTTCAAACTGACACATGACTGGAGAGTGCCAGTTCAAACTGTTCGCAGGACCAGAGAGTGCCAGTTCAAACTGACACATGACTAGAGAGTGCAAGTTCAAACTGTCACAGGACGAGAGAGTGCCAGTTCAAACTGACACATGACTAGAGAGTACCAGTTCAAACTGACACTTGACTAGAGAGTACCAGTTCAAGCTGTTCGCAGGACCAGAGAGTGCCAGTTCAAACTGACACATGACTAGAGAGTGCCAGTTCAACTGTCACAGGAGTAGAGAGTGCCAGTTCAAACTGTCACAGGACAAGAGAGTGCCAGTTCAAACTGACACATGATTAGAGAGTACCATTTCAAACTGTTCACAGGACTAGAGAGTGCCAGTTCAAACTGTCACATGACTAGAGAGTGCCAGTTCAAACTGTCACAGGACCAGAGAATGCCAGTTCAAACTGTCACAGGACTAGAGAGTGCCAGTTCAAACTATTCATAGGACTAGAGAGTGCCAGTTCAAACTGTCACAGGACTAGAGAGTGCCAGTTCAAACTGTCACAGGACAAGAGAATGCCAGTTCAAACTGTCACAGGACTAGAGAGTGCCAGTTCAAACTGTCACAGGACTAGAGAGTGCCAGTTCAAACTGTCACAGGACTAGAGAGTGCCACTTCAAACTATTCACAGGACTAGAGAGTGCCAGTTCAAACTGTCACAGGACTAGAGAGCGCCAGTTCAAACTGTCACAGGACAAGAGAGTGCCAGTTCAAACTGTCACAGGACCAGAGAGTGCCAGTTCAAACGGTCACAGGACTAGAGAGTGCCAGTTCAAACTGTTCACAGGACTAGACAGTGCCAGTTCAAACTATTCACAGGACTAGAAAGTGTCATTTTAATCTGTCAACAGGACGAGAGAGTGGCAGTTCAAACTGTCCTGTCACAGGACCAGAGAGTGCCAGTTCAAACTGTTCACAGGACAAGGTAGTGGCAGTTCAAACTGTCACAGGACTAGAGAGTTCCAGTTCAAACTGACACAAGACTAGAGAGTGCCACTTCAAACTGTCACAGGACTAGAGAGTTCCAGTTCAAACTGACACATGACTAGAGAGTACCAGTTCAAACTGTTCGCAGGACCAGAGAGTTCCAGCTCAAACTGACACATGACTAGAGAGTGCCAGTTCAAACTGTCACAGGACTAGAGAGTGCCAGTTCAAACTGACACATGACTAGAGAGTGCCAGTTCAACTGTCACAGGAGCAGAGAGTGCCAGTTCAAACTGTCACAGGACAAGAGAGTGCCAGTTCAAACTGACACATGACCAGAGAGTACCAGTTCAAACTGTTCACAGGACTAGAGAGTGCCAGTTCAAACTGTCACAGGATGAGAGAGCGCCAGTTCAAACTGACACATGACTAGAGAGTGCCAGTTCAAACTGTCACAGGACCAGAGAGTGCCAGTTCAAACTATTCACAGGACTAGAGAGTGCCAGTTCAAACTGTCACAGGACTAGAGAGCGCCAGTTCAAACTGTCACAGGACAAGAGAGTGCCAGTTCAAACTGTCACAGGACCAGAGAGTGCCAGTTCAAACTGACACAGGACAAGAGAATGCCAGTTCAAACTGTCACAGGACTAGAGAGTGCCAGTTCAAACTGTCACAGGACGAGAGAGTGCCAGTTCAAACTGTCACAGGACTAGAGAGTGCCAGTTCAAACTATTCACAGGGCTAGAGAGTGCCAGTTCAAACTGTCACAGGACTAGAGAGCGCCAGTTCAAACTGTCACAGGACCAGAGAGTGCCAGTTCAAACTGACACAGGACAAGAGAGTGCCATTTCAAACTGTCACAGGACCAGAGAGTGCCCGTTCAAACTGTCACAGGACCAGAGAGTGCCAGTTCAAACTGTCACAGAACTAGAGAGTGCCAGTTCAAACTGTCACAGGACTAGAGAGTGCCATTTCAAACACTCACAGGACTAGAGAGTGCCTGTTCAAACTGTCACAGGACTAGTGAGTGCCAGTTCAAACTGTCACAGGACAAGAGAGTGCCAGTTCAAACTGTCACAGGACCAGAGAGTGCCAGTTCAAACTGTCACAGGACTAGAGAGTGCCAGTTCAAACTGTCACAGGACCAGAGAGTGCCAGTTCAAACTGTTCACAGGACTAGAGAGTGCCTGTTCAAACTATTCACAGGACGAGAGAGTGCCAGTTCAAACTGTCACAGGACTAGAGAGCGCCAGTTCAAACTGTTACAGGACAAGAGAGTGCCAGTTCAAACGGTCACAGGACTAGAGAGTGCCAGTTCAAACTGTTCACAGGACTAGAGAGTGCCAGTTCAAACTATTCACAGGACTAGAAAGTGTCATTTTAATCTGTCAACAGGACGAGAGAGTGCCAGTTCAAAGTGTCCTGTCACAGGACCAGAGAGTGCCAGTTCACACTGTTCACAGGACAAGTGAGTGGCAGTTCAAACTGTCACAGGACTAGAGAGTTCCAGTTCAAACTGACACATGACTAGAGTACCAGTTCAAACTGTTCGCAGGACCAGAGAGTGCCAGTTCAAACTGACACATGACTAGAGAGTGCCAGTTCAAACTGTCACAGGACTAGAGAGTGCCAGTTCAAACTGACACATGACTAGAGAGTACCAGTTCAAACTGACACATGACTAGAGAATACCAGTTCAAGCTGTTCGCAGGACCAGAGAGTGCCAGTTCAAACTGACACATGACGAGAGAGTGCCAGTTCAACTGTCACAGGAGTAGAGAGTGCCAGTTCAAACTGTCACAGGACAAGAGAGTGCCAGTTCAAACTGACACATGACTAGAGAGTACCAGTTCAAACTGTTCACAGGACTAGAGAGTGCCAGTTCAAATTGTCACAGGACAAGAGAGTGCCAGTTCAAACTGTCACAGGACTAGAGAGTACCAGTTCAAACTGTTCACAGGACGAGAGTGCGCCAGTTCAAACTGACACATGACTAGAGAGTGCCAGTTCAAACTGTCACAGGACTAGAGAGCGCCAGTTCAAACTGTCACAGGACAAGAGAGTGCCAGTTCAAACTGTCACAGGACCAGAGTGCCAGTTCAAACTGACACAGGACAAGAGAATGCCAGTTCAAACTGTCACAGGACTAGAGAGTGCCAGTTCAAACTGTCACAGGACTAGAGAGTGCCAGTTCAAACTGTCACAGGACTAGAGAGTGCCACTTCAAACTATTCACAGGACTAGAGAGTGCCAGTTCAAACTGTCACAGGACTAGAGAGCGACAGTTCAAACTGTCACAGGACAAGAGAGTGCCAGTTCAAACTGTCACAGGACCAGAGAGTGCCAGTTCAAACGGTCACAGGACTAGAGAGTGCCAGTTCAAACTGTTCACAGGACTAGACAGTGCCAGTTCAAACGATTCACAGGACTAGAAAGTGTCATTTTAATCTGTCAACAGGACGAGAGAGTGCCAGTTCAAACTGTCCTGTCACAGGACCAGAGAGTGCCAGTTCAAACTGTTCACAGGACAAGGTAGTGGCAGTTCAAACTGTCACAGGACTAGAGAGTTCCAGTTCAAACTGACACAAGACTAGAGAGTGCCACTTCAAACTGTCACAGGACTAGAGAGTTCCAGTTCAAACTGACACATGACTAGAGAGTACCAGTTCAAACTGTTCGCAGGACCAGAGAGTTCCAGTTCAAACTGACACATGACTAGAGAGTGCCAGTTCAAACTGTCACAGGACTAGAGAGTTCCAGTTCAAACTGACACATGACTAGAGAGTACCAGTTCAAACTGTTCGCAGGACCAGAGAGTTCCAGTTCAAACTGACACATGACTAGAGAGTGCCAGTTCAAACTGACACATGACTAGAGAGTGCCAGTTCAACTGTCACAGGAGTAGAGAGTGCCAGTTCAAACTGTCACAGGACAAGAGAGTGCCAGTTCAAACTGACACATGACCAGAGAGTACCAGTTCAAACTGTTCACAGGACTAGAGAGTGCCAGTTCAAACTGTTCGCAGGACCAGAGAGTGCCAGTTCAAACTGACACAAGACTAGAGAGTGCCACTTCAAACTGTCACAGGACAAAGAGTTCCAGTTCAAACTGACACATGACTAGAGAGTGCCAGTTCAAACTGTTCGCAGGACCAGAGAGTGCCAGTTCAAACTGACACATGACTAGAGAGTGCAAGTTCAAACTGTCACAGGACGAGAGAGTGCCAGTTCAAACTGACACATGACTAGAGAGTGCCAGTTCAAACTGACACATGACTAGAGAGTGCCAGTTCAACTGTCACAGGAGTAGAGAGTGCCAGTTCAAACTGTCACAGGACAAGAGAGTGCCAGTTCAAACTGACACATGATTAGAGAGTACCATTTCAAACTGTTCACAGGACTAGGGAGTGCCAGTTCAAACTGTCACATGACTAGAGAGTGCCAGTTCAAACTGTCACAGGACCAGAGAGTGCCAGTTCAAACTATTCACAGGACTAGAGAGCGCCAGTTCAAACTGACACAGGACAAGAGAGTGCCATTTCAAACTGTCACAGGACCAGAGAGTGCCCGTTCAAACTGTCACAGGACCAGAGAGTGCCAGTTCAAACTGTCACAGAACTAGAGAGTGCCAGTTCAAACTGTCACAGGACTAGAGAGTGCCATTTCAAACACTCACAGGACTAGAGAGTGCCTGTTCAAACTGTCACAGGACTAGTGAGTGCCAGTTCAAACTGTCACAGGACAAGAGAGTGCCAGTTCAAACTGTCACAGGACCAGAGAGTGCCAGTTCAAACTGTCACAGGACTAGAGAGTGCCAGTTCAAACTGTCACAGGACCAGAGAGTGCCAGTTCAAACTGTTCACAGGACTAGAGAGTGCCTGTTCAAACTATTCACAGGACGAGAGAGTGCCAGTTCAAACTGTCACAGGACTAGAGAGCGCCAGTTCAAACTGTTACAGGACAAGAGAGTGCCAGTTCAAACGGTCACAGGACTAGAGAGTGCCAGTTCAAACTGTTCACAGGACTAGAGAGTGCCAGTTCAAACTATTCACAGGACTAGAAAGTGTCATTTTAATCTGTCAACAGGACGAGAGAGTGCCAGTTCAAACTGTCCTGTCACAGGACCAGAGAGTGCCAGTTCACACTGTTCACAGGACAAGTGAGTGGCAGTTCAAACTGTCACAGGACTAGAGAGTTCCAGTTCAAACTGACACATGACTAGAGTACCAGTTCAAACTGTTCGCAGGACCAGAGAGTGCCAGTTCAAACTGACACATGACTAGAGAGTGCCAGTTCAAACTGTCACAGGACTAGAGAGTGCCAGTTCAAACTGACACATGACTAGAGAGTACCAGTTCAAACTGACACATGACTAGAGAATACCAGTTCAAGCTGTTCGCAGGACCAGAGAGTGCCAGTTCAAACTGACACATGACGAGAGAGTGCCAGTTCAACTGTCACAGGAGTAGAGAGTGCCAGTTCAAACTGTCACAGGACAAGAGAGTGCCAGTTCAAACTGACACATGACTAGAGAGTACCAGTTCAAACTGTTCACAGGACTAGAGAGTGCCAGTTCAAATTGTCACAGGACAAGAGAGTGCCAGTTCAAACTGTCACAGGACTAGAGAGTACCAGTTCAAACTGTTCACAGGACGAGAGTGCGCCAGTTCAAACTGACACATGACTAGAGAGTGCCAGTTCAAACTGTCACAGGACTAGAGAGCGCCAGTTCAAACTGTCACAGGACAAGAGAGTGCCAGTTCAAACTGTCACAGGACCAGAGTGCCAGTTCAAACTGACACAGGACAAGAGAATGCCAGTTCAAACTGTCACAGGACTAGAGAGTGCCAGTTCAAACTGTCACAGGACTAGAGAGTGCCAGTTCAAACTGTCACAGGACTAGAGAGTGCCACTTCAAACTATTCACAGGACTAGAGAGTGCCAGTTCAAACTGTCACAGGACTAGAGAGCGACAGTTCAAACTGTCACAGGACAAGAGAGTGCCAGTTCAAACTGTCACAGGACCAGAGAGTGCCAGTTCAAACGGTCACAGGACTAGAGAGTGCCAGTTCAAACTGTTCACAGGACTAGACAGTGCCAGTTCAAACGATTCACAGGACTAGAAAGTGTCATTTTAATCTGTCAACAGGACGAGAGAGTGCCAGTTCAAACTGTCCTGTCACAGGACCAGAGAGTGCCAGTTCAAACTGTTCACAGGACAAGAGAGTGGCAGTTCAAACTGTCACAGGACTAGAGAGTTCCAGTTCAAACTGACACATGACTAGAGTACCAGTTCAAACTGTTCGCAGGACCAGAGAGTGCCAGTTCAAACTGACACAAGACTAGAGAGTGCCACTGCAAACTGTCACAGGACGAGAGAGTTCCAGTTCAAACTGACACATGACTGGAGAGTGCCAGTTCAAACTGTTCGCAGGACCAGAGAGTGCCAGTTCAAACTGACACATGACTAGAGAGTGCAAGTTCAAACTGTCACAGGACGAGAGAGTGCCAGTTCAAACTGACACATGACTAGAGAGTACCAGTTCAAACTGACACTTGACTAGAGAGTACCAGTTCAAGCTGTTCGCAGGACCAGAGAGTGCCAGTTCAAACTGACACATGACTAGAGAGTGCCAGTTCAACTGTCACAGGAGTAGAGAGTGCCAGTTCAAACTGTCACAGGACAAGAGAGTGCCAGTTCAAACTGACACATGATTAGAGAGTACCATTTCAAACTGTTCACAGGACTAGAGAGTGCCAGTTCAAACTGTCACATGACTAGAGAGTGCCAGTTCAAACTGTCACAGGACCAGAGAATGCCAGTTCAAACTGTCACAGGACTAGAGAGTGCCAGTTCAAACTATTCATAGGACTAGAGAGTGCCAGTTCAAACTGTCACAGGACTAGAGAGTGCCAGTTCAAACTGTCACAGGACAAGAGAATGCCAGTTCAAACTGTCACAGGACTAGAGAGTGCCAGTTCAAACTGTCACAGGACTAGAGAGTGCCAGTTCAAACTGTCACAGGACTAGAGAGTGCCACTTCAAACTATTCACAGGACTAGAGAGTGCCAGTTCAAACTGTCACAGGACTAGAGAGCGCCAGTTCAAACTGTCACAGGACAAGAGAGTGCCAGTTCAAACTGTCACAGGACCAGAGAGTGCCAGTTCAAACGGTCACAGGACTAGAGAGTGCCAGTTCAAACTGTTCACAGGACTAGACAGTGCCAGTTCAAACTATTCACAGGACTAGAAAGTGTCATTTTAATCTGTCAACAGGACGAGAGAGTGGCAGTTCAAACTGTCCTGTCACAGGACCAGAGAGTGCCAGTTCAAACTGTTCACAGGACAAGGTAGTGGCAGTTCAAACTGTCACAGGACTAGAGAGTTCCAGTTCAAACTGACACAAGACTAGAGAGTGCCACTTCAAACTGTCACAGGACTAGAGAGTTCCAGTTCAAACTGACACATGACTAGAGAGTACCAGTTCAAACTGTTCGCAGGACCAGAGAGTTCCAGCTCAAACTGACACATGACTAGAGAGTGCCAGTTCAAACTGTCACAGGACTAGAGAGTGCCAGTTCAAACTGACACATGACTAGAGAGTGCCAGTTCAACTGTCACAGGAGCAGAGAGTGCCAGTTCAAACTGTCACAGGACAAGAGAGTGCCAGTTCAAACTGACACATGACCAGAGAGTACCAGTTCAAACTGTTCACAGGACTAGAGAGTGCCAGTTCAAACTGTCACAGGATGAGAGAGCGCCAGTTCAAACTGACACATGACTAGAGAGTGCCAGTTCAAACTGTCACAGGACCAGAGAGTGCCAGTTCAAACTATTCACAGGACTAGAGAGTGCCAGTTCAAACTGTCACAGGACTAGAGAGCGCCAGTTCAAACTGTCACAGGACAAGAGAGTGCCAGTTCAAACTGTCACAGGACCAGAGAGTGCCAGTTCAAACTGACACAGGACAAGAGAATGCCAGTTCAAACTGTCACAGGACTAGAGAGTGCCAGTTCAAACTGTCACAGGACGAGAGAGTGCCAGTTCAAACTGTCACAGGACTAGAGAGTGCCAGTTCAAACTATTCACAGGACTAGAGAGTGCCAGTTCAAACTGTCACAGGACTAGAGAGCGCCAGTTCAAACTGTCACAGGACCAGAGAGTGCCAGTTCAAACTGACACAGGACAAGAGAGTGCCATTTCAAACTGTCACAGGACCAGAGAGTGCCCGTTCAAACTGTCACAGGACCAGAGAGTGCCAGTTCAAACTGTCACAGAACTAGAGAGTGCCAGTTCAAACTGTCACAGGACTAGAGAGTGCCATTTCAAACACTCACAGGACTAGAGAGTGCCTGTTCAAACTGTCACAGGACTAGTGAGTGCCAGTTCAAACTGTCACAGGACAAGAGAGTGCCAGTTCAAACTGTCACAGGACCAGAGAGTGCCAGTTCAAACTGTCACAGGACTAGAGAGTGCCAGTTCAAACTGTCACAGGACCAGAGAGTGCCAGTTCAAACTGTTCACAGGACTAGAGAGTGCCTGTTCAAACTATTCACAGGACGAGAGAGTGCCAGTTCAAACTGTCACAGGACTAGAGAGCGCCAGTTCAAACTGTTACAGGACAAGAGAGTGCCAGTTCAAACGGTCACAGGACTAGAGAGTGCCAGTTCAAACTGTTCACAGGACTAGAGAGTGCCAGTTCAAACTATTCACAGGACTAGAAAGTGTCATTTTAATCTGTCAACAGGACGAGAGAGTGCCAGTTCAAAGTGTCCTGTCACAGGACCAGAGAGTGCCAGTTCACACTGTTCACAGGACAAGTGAGTGGCAGTTCAAACTGTCACAGGACTAGAGAGTTCCAGTTCAAACTGACACATGACTAGAGTACCAGTTCAAACTGTTCGCAGGACCAGAGAGTGCCAGTTCAAACTGACACATGACTAGAGAGTGCCAGTTCAAACTGTCACAGGACTAGAGTGCCAGTTCAAACTGACACATGACTAGAGAGTACCAGTTCAAACTGACACATGACTAGAGAATACCAGTTCAAGCTGTTCGCAGGACCAGAGAGTGCCAGTTCAAACTGACACATGACGAGAGAGTGCCAGTTCAACTGTCACAGGAGTAGAGAGTGCCAGTTCAAACTGTCACAGGACAAGAGAGTGCCAGTTCAAACTGACACATGACTAGAGAGTACCAGTTCAAACTGTTCACAGGACTAGAGAGTGCCAGTTCAAATTGTCACAGGACAAGAGAGTGCCAGTTCAAACTGTCACAGGACTAGAGAGTACCAGTTCAAACTGTTCACAGGACGAGAGTGCGCCAGTTCAAACTGACACATGACTAGAGAGTGCCAGTTCAAACTGTCACAGGACTAGAGAGCGCCAGTTCAAACTGTCACAGGACAAGAGAGTGCCAGTTCAAACTGTCACAGGACCAGAGTGCCAGTTCAAACTGACACAGGACAAGAGAATGCCAGTTCAAACTGTCACAGGACTAGAGAGTGCCAGTTCAAACTGTCACAGGACTAGAGAGTGCCAGTTCAAACTGTCACAGGACTAGAGAGTGCCACTTCAAACTATTCACAGGACTAGAGAGTGCCAGTTCAAACTGTCACAGGACTAGAGAGCGACAGTTCAAACTGTCACAGGACAAGAGAGTGCCAGTTCAAACTGTCACAGGACCAGACAGTGCCAGTTCAAACGGTCACAGGACTAGAGAGTGCCAGTTCAAACTGTTCACAGGACTAGACAGTGCCAGTTCAAACGATTCACAGGACTAGAAAGTGTCATTTTAATCTGTCAACAGGACGAGAGAGTGCCAGTTCAAACTGTCCTGTCACAGGACCAGAGAGTGCCAGTTCAAACTGTTCACAGGACAAGGTAGTGGCAGTTCAAACTGTCACAGGACTAGAGAGTTCCAGTTCAAACTGACACAAGACTAGAGAGTGCCACTTCAAACTGTCACAGGACTAGAGAGTTCCAGTTCAAACTGACACATGACTAGAGAGTACCAGTTCAAACTGTTCGCAGGACCAGAGAGTTCCAGTTCAAACTGACACATGACTAGAGAGTGCCAGTTCAAACTGTCACAGGACTAGAGAGTTCCAGTTCAAACTGACACATGACTAGAGAGTACCAGTTCAAACTGTTCGCAGGACCAGAGAGTTCCAGTTCAAACTGACACATGACTAGAGAGTGCCAGTTCAAACTGACACATGACTAGAGAGTGCCAGTTCAACTGTCACAGGAGTAGAGAGTGCCAGTTCAAACTGTCACAGGACAAGAGAGTGCCAGTTCAAACTGACACATGACCAGAGAGTACCAGTTCAAACTGTTCACAGGACTAGAGAGTGCCAGTTCAAACTGTTCGCAGGACCAGAGAGTGCCAGTTCAAACTGACACAAGACTAGAGAGTGCCACTTCAAACTGTCACAGGACAAAGAGTTCCAGTTCAAACTGACACATGACTAGAGAGTGCCAGTTCAAACTGTTCGCAGGACCAGAGAGTGCCAGTTCAAACTGACACATGACTAGAGAGTGCAAGTTCAAACTGTCACAGGACGAGAGAGTGCCAGTTCAAACTGACACATGACTAGAGAGTGCCAGTTCAAACTGACACATGACTAGAGAGTGCCAGTTCAACTGTCACAGGAGTAGAGAGTGCCAGTTCAAACTGTCACAGGACAAGAGAGTGCCAGTTCAAACTGACACATGATTAGAGAGTACCATTTCAAACTGTTCACAGGACTAGGGAGTGCCAGTTCAAACTGTCACATGACTAGAGAGTGCCAGTTCAAACTGTCACAGGACCAGAGAGTGCCAGTTCAAACTATTCACAGGACTAGAGAGCGCCAGTTCAAACTGTCACAGGACAAGAGAATGCCAGTTCAAACTGTCACAGGACTAGAGAGTGCCAGTTCAAACTGTCACAGGACTAGAGAGTGCCAGTTCAAACTATTCACAGGACCAGAGAGTGCCCGTTCAAACTGTCACAGGACCAGAGAGTGCCAGTTCAAACTGTCACAGAACTAGAGAGTGCCAGTTCAAACTGTCACAGGACTAGAGAGTGCCATTTCAAACACTCACAGGACGAGAGAGTGCCAGTTCAAACTGTCACAGGACTAGTGAGTGCCAGTTCAAACTGTCACAGGACAAGAGAGTGCCAGTTCAAACTGTCACAGGACCAGAGAGTGCCAGTTCAAACTGACACAGGACAAGAGAATGCCAGTTCAAACTGTCACAGGACTAGAGAGTGCCAGTTCAAACTGTCACAGGACTAGAGAGTGCCAGTTCAAACTGTCACAGGACCAGAGAGTGCCAGTTCAAACTGTTCACAGGACTAGAGAGTGCCTGTTCAAACTGACACATGACCAGAGAGTGCCAGTTCAAACTGTTCACAGGACAAGAGCGTGGCAGTTCAAACTGTCACAGGACTAGAGAGTTCCAGTTCAAACTGGCACATGACTTGAGTACCAGTTCAAACTGTTCGCAGGACCAGAGAGTGCCAGTTCAAACTGACACAAGACTAGAGAGTGCCACTTCAAACTGTCACAGGACTAGAGAGTTCCAGTTCAAACTGACACATGACTAGAGAGTGCCAGTTCAAACTGTTCGCAGGACCAGAGAGTGCCAGTTCAAACTGACACATGACTAGAGAGTGCCACTTCAAACTGTCACAGGACAAAGAGTTCCAGTTCAAACTGACACATGACTAGAGAGTGCCAGTTCAAACTGTTCGCAGGACCAGAGAGTGCCAGTTCAAACTGACACATGACTAGAGAGTGCAAGTTCAAACTGTCACAGGACGAGAGAGTGCCAGTTCAAACTGACACATGACTAGAGAGTGCCAGTTCAAACTGACACATGACTAGAGAGTGCCAGTTCAACTGTCACAGGAGTAGAGAGTGCCAGTTCAAACTGTCACAGGACAAGAGAGTGCCAGTTCAAACTGACACATGATTAGAGAGTACCATTTCAAACTGTTCACAGGACTAGGGAGTGCCAGTTCAAACTGTCACATGACTAGAGAGTGCCAGTTCAAACTGTCACAGGACCAGAGAGTGCCAGTTCAAACTATTCACAGGACTAGAGAGCGCCAGTTCAAACTGTCACAGGACAAGAGAATGCCAGTTCAAACTGTCACAGGACTAGAGAGTGCCAGTTCAAACTGTCACAGGACTAGAGAGTGCCAGTTCAAACTATTCACAGGACCAGAGAGTGCCCGTTCAAACTGTCACAGGACCAGAGAGTGCCAGTTCAAACTGTCACAGAACTAGAGAGTGCCAGTTCAAACTGTCACAGGACTAGAGAGTGCCATTTCAAACACTCACAGGACGAGAGAGTGCCAGTTCAAACTGTCACAGGACTAGTGAGTGCCAGTTCAAACTGTCACAGGACAAGAGAGTGCCAGTTCAAACTGTCACAGGACCAGAGAGTGCCAGTTCAAACTGACACAGGACAAGAGAATGCCAGTTCAAACTGTCACAGGACTAGAGAGTGCCAGTTCAAACTGTCACAGGACTAGAGAGTGCCAGTTCAAACTGTCACAGGACCAGAGAGTGCCAGTTCAAACTGTTCACAGGACTAGAGAGTGCCTGTTCAAACTGACACATGACCAGAGAGTGCCAGTTCAAACTGTTCACAGGACAAGAGCGTGGCAGTTCAAACTGTCACAGGACTAGAGAGTTCCAGTTCAAACTGGCACATGACTAGAGTACCAGTTCAAACTGTTCGCAGGACCAGAGAGTGCCAGTTCAAACTGACACAAGACTAGAGAGTGCCACTTCAAACTGTCACAGGACTAGAGAGTTCCAGTTCAAACTGACACATGACTAGAGAGTGCCAGTTCAAACTGTTCGCAGGACCAGAGAGTGCCAGTTCAAACTGACACATGACTAGAGAGTGCAAGTTCAAACTGTCACAGGACGAGAGAGTGCCAGTTCAAACTGACACATGACTAGAGAGTGCCAGTTCAAACTGACACATGACTAGAGAGTGCCAGTTCAACTGTCACAGGAGTAGAGAGTGCCAGTTCAAACTGTCACAGGACAAGAGAGTGCCAGTTCAAACTGACACATGATTAGAGAGTACCATTTCAAACTGTTCACAGGACTAGAGAGTGCCAGTTCAAACTGTCACATGACTAGAGAGTGCCAGTTCAAACTGTCACAGGACCAGAGAATGCCAGTTCAAACTGTCACAGGACGAGAGAGTGCCAGTTCAAACTATTCATAGGACTAGAGAGTGCCAGTTCAAACTGTCACAGGACTAGAGAGTGCCAGTTCAAACTGTCACAGGACAAGAGAATGCCAGTTCAAACTGTCACAGGACTAGAGAGTGCCAGTTCAAACTGTCACAGGACTAGAGAGTGCCAGTTCAAACTGTCACAGGACTAGAGAGTGCCACTTCAAACTATTCACAGGACTAGAGAGTGCCAGTTCAAACTGTCACAGGACTAGAGAGCGCCAGTTCAAACTGTCACAGGACAAGAGAGTGCCAGTTCAAACTGTCACAGGACCAGAGAGTGCCAGTTCAAACGGTCACAGGACTAGAGAGTGCCAGTTCAAACTGTTCACAGGACTAGACAGTGCCAGTTCAAACTATTCACAGGACTAGAAAGTGTCATTTTAATCTGTCAACAGGACGAGAGAGTGCCAGTTCAAACTGTTCTGTCACAGGACCAGAGAGTGCCAGTTCAAACTGTTCACAGGACAAGGTAGTGGCAGTTCAAACTGTCACAGGACTAGAGAGTTCCAGTTCAAACTGACACAAGACTAGAGAGTGCCACTTCAAACTGTCACAGGACTAGCGAGTTCCAGTTCAAACTGACACATGACTAGAGAGTACCAGTTCAACGCAGGACCAGAGAGTTCCAGTTCAAACTGACACATGACTAGAGAGTGCCAGTTCAAACTGACACATGACTAGAGAGTGCCAGTTCAACTGTCACAGGACTAGAGAGTGCCAGTTCAAACTGTCACAGGACTAGAGAGCGCCAGTTCAAACTGTCACAGGACAAGAGAGTGCCAGTTCAAACTGTCACAGGACCAGAGAGTGCCAGTTCAAACTGACACAGGACAAGAGAATGCCAGTTCAAACTGTCACAGGACTAGAGAGTGCCAGTTCAAACTGTCACAGGACTAGAGAGTGCCAGTTCAAACTGTCACAGGACTAGAGAGTGCCAGTTCAAACTATTCACAGGACTAGAGAGTGCCAGTTCAAACTGTCACAGGACTAGAGAGCGCCAGTTCAAACTGTCACAGGACCAGAGAGTGCCAGTTCAAACTGACACAGGACTAGAGAGTGCCCGTTCAAACTGTCACAGGACCAGAGAGTGCCAGTTCAAACTGTCACAGAACTAGAGAGTGCCAGTTCAAACTGTCACAGGACTAGAGAGTACCAGTTCAAACTGTCACAGGACGAGTGAGTGCCAGTTCAAACTGTCACAGGACTAGTGAGTGCCAGTTCAAACTGTCACAGGACTAGTGAGTGCCAGTTCAAACTGTCACAGGACTAGAGAGTGCCAGTTCAAACTGTCACAGGACCAGAGAGTGCCAGTTCAAACTGTCACAGGACTAGAGAGTGCCAGTTCAAACTGTCACAGGACTAGTGAGTGCCAGTTCAAACTGTCACAGGACTAGAGAGTGCCAGTTCAAACTGTCACAGGACCAGAGAGTGCCAGTTCAAACTGACACAGGACAAGAGAATGCCAGTTCAAACTGTCACAGGACTAGAGAGTGCCAGTTCAAACTGTCACAGGACTAGAGAGTGCCAGTTCAAACTGTCACAGGACCAGAGAGTGCCAGTTCAAACTGTTCACAGGACTAGAGAGTGCCTGTTCAAACTATTCACAGGACGAGAGAGTGCCAGTTCAAACTGTCACAGGACTGGAGAGCGCCAGTTCAAACTGTTACAGGACAAGAGAGTGCCAGTTCAAACGGTCACAGGACTAGAGAGTGCCAGTTCAAACTGTTCACAGGACTAGAGAGTGCCAGTTCAAACTATTCACAGGACTAGAAAGTGTCATTTTAATCTGTCAACAGGACGAGAGAGTGCCAGTTCAAACTGTCCTGTCACAGGACCAGAGAGTGCCAGTTCACACTGTTCACAGGACAAGAGAGTGGCAGTTCAAACTGTCACAGGACTAGAGAGTTCCAGTTCAAACTGACACATGACTAGAGTACCAGTTCAAACTGTTCGCAGGACCAGAGAGTGCCAGTTCAAACTGACACATGACTAGAGAGTGCCAGTTCAAACTGTCACAGGACTAGAGAGTGCCAGTTCAAACTGACACATGACTAGAGAGTACCAGTTCAAACTGACACATGACTAGAGTACCAGTTCAAGCTGTTCGCAGGACCAGAGAGTGCCAGTTCAAACTGACACATGTCTAGAGAGTGCCAGTTCAACTGTCACAGGAGTAGAGAGTGCCAGTTCAAACTGTCACAGGACAAGAGAGTGCCAGTTCAAACTGACACATGACTAGAGAGTACCAGTTCAAACTGTTCACAGGACTAGAGAGTGCCAGTTCAAATTGTCACAGGACAAGAGAGTGCCAGTTCAAACTGTCACAGGACTAGAGAATACCAGTTCAAACTGTTCACAGGACGAGAGTGCGCCAGTTCAAACTGACACATGACTAGAGAGTGCCAGTTCAAACTGTCACAGGACTAGAGAGCGCCAGTTCAAACTGTCACAGGACAAGAGAGTGCCAGTTCAAACTGTCACAGGACCAGAGAGTGCCAGTTCAAACTGACACAGGACAAGAGAATGCCAGTTCAAACTGTCACAGGACGAGAGAGTGCCAGTTCAAACTGTCACAGGACTAGAGAGCGACAGTTCAAACTGTCACAGGACAAGAGAGTGCCAGTTCAAACTGTCACAGGACCAGAGAGTGCCAGTTCAAACGGTCACAGGACTAGAGAGTGCCAGTTCAAACTGTTCACAGGACTAGACAGTGCCAGTTCAAACTATTCACAGGACTAGAAAGTGTCATTTTAATCTGTCAACAGGACGAGAGAGTGCCAGTTCAAACTGTCCTGTCACAGGACCAGAGAGTGCCAGTTCAAACTGTTCACAGGACAAGGTAGTGGCAGTTCAAACTGTCACAGGACTAGAGAGTTCCAGTTCAAACTGACACAAGACTGGAGAGTGCCACTTCAAACTGTCACAGGACTAGAGAGCTCCAGTTCAAACTGACACATGACTAGAGAGTACCAGTTCAAACTGTTCGCAGGACCAGAGAGTTCCAGTTCAAACTGACACATGACTAGAGAGTGCCAGTTCAAACTGTCACAGGACTAGAGAGTGCCAGTTCAAACTGACACATGACTAGAGAGTGCCAGTTCAACTGTCACAGGAGTAGAGAGTGCCAGTTCAAACTGTCACAGGACAAGAGAGTGCCAGTTCAAACTGACACATGACCAGAGAGTACCAGTTCAAACTGTTCACAGGACTAGAGAGTGCCAGTTCAAACTGTCACAGGATGAGAGAGCGCCAGTTCAAACTGACACATGACTAGAGAGTGCCAGTTCAAACTGTCACAGGACCAGAGAGTGCCAGTTCAAACTATTCACAGGACTAGAGAGCGCCAGTTCAAACTGTCACAGGACTAGAGAGCGCCAGTTCAAACTGTCACAGGACAAGAGAGTGCCAGTTCAAACTGTCACAGGACCAGAGAGTGCCAGTTCAAACTGACACAGGACAAGAGAATGCCAGTTCAAACTGTCACAGGACTAGAGAGTGCCAGTTCAAACTGTCACAGGACTAGAGAGTGCCAGTTCAAACTGTCACAGGACTAGAGAGTGCCAGTTCAAACTATTCACAGGACTAGAGAGTGCCAGTTCAATCTGTCACAGGATAAGAGAGTGCCAGTTCAAACTGTCACAGGACTAGAGAGCGCCAGTTCAAACTGTCACAGGACCAGAGAGTGCCAGTTCAAACTGACACAGGACAAGAGAGTGCCATTTCAAACTGTCACAGGACCAGAGAGTGCCCGTTCAAACTGTCACAGGACCAGAGAGTGCCAGTTCAAACTGTTACAGAACTAGAGAGTGCCAGTTCAAACTGTCACAGGACTAGAGAGTGCCATTTCAAACACTCACAGGACTAGAGAGTGCCAGTTCAAACTGTCACAGGACTAGTGAGTGCCAGTTCAAACTGTCACAGGACAAGAGAGTGCCAGTTCAAACTGTCACAGGACCAGAGAGTGCCAGTTCAAACTGACACAGGACAAGAGAATGCCAGTTCAAACTGTCACAGGACTAGAGAGTGCCAGTTCAAACTGTCACAGGACTAGAGAGTGCCAGTTCAAACTGTCACAGGACCAGAGAGTGCCAGTTCAAACTGTTCACAGGACTAGAGAGTGCATTTTCAAACTATTCACAGGACGAGAGAGTGCCAGTTCAAACTGTCACACGACTAGAGAGCGCCAGTTCAAACTATTACAGGACAAGAGAGTGCCAGTTCAAACTGTCACAGGACCAGAGAGTGCTAGTTCAAACGGTCACAGGACTAGAGAGTGCCAGTTCAACCTATTCACAGGACTAGAAAGCGTCATTTTAATCTGTCAACAGGACGAGAGAGTGCCAGTTCAAACTGTCCTGTCACAGGACCAGAGAGTGCCAGTTCAAACTGTTCACAGGACAAGAGAGTGGCAGTTCAAACTGTCACAGGACTAGAGAGTTCCAGTTCAAACTGACACATGACTAGAGTACCAGTTCAAACTGTTCGCAGGACCAGAGAGTGCCAGTTCAAACTGACACATGACTAGAGAGTGCCAGTTCAAACTGTCACAGGACTAGAGAGTACCAGTTCAAACTGTCACAGGACTAGAGAGTTCCAGTTCAAACTGACACATGACTAGAGTACCAGTTCAAACTGTTCGCAGGACCAGAGAGTGCCAGTTCAAACTGACACATGACTAGAGAGTACCAGTTCAAACTGACACATGACTGGAGAATACCAGTTCAAGCTGTTCGCAGGACCAGAGAGTGCCAGTTCAAACTGACACATGACTAGAGAGTGCCAGTTCAACTGTCACAGGAGTAGAGAGTGCCAGTTCAAACTGTCACAGGACAAGAGAGTGCCAGTTCAAACTGACACATGACTAGAGAGTACCAGTTCAAACTGTTCACAGGACTAGAGAGTGCCATTTCAAATTGTCACAGGACAAGAGAGTGCCAGTTCAAACTGTCACAGGACTAGAGAGTACCAGTTCAAACTGTTCACAGGACGAGAGTGCGCCAGTTCAAACTGACACATGACTAGAGAGTGCCAGTCCAAACTGTCACAGGACTAGAGAGCGCCAGTTCAAACTGTCACAGGACAAGAGAGTGCCAGTTCAAACTGTCACAGGACCAGAGAGTGCCAGTTCAAACTGACACAGGACAAGAGAATGCCAGTTCAAACTGTCACAGGACTAGAGAGTGCCAGTTCAAACTGTCACAGGACTAGAGAGTGCCAGTTCAAACTGTCACAGGACTAGAGAGTGCCAGTTCAAACTGTCACAGGACTAGAGAGCGCCAGTTCAAACTGTCACAGGACAAGAGAGTGCCAGTTCAAGCTGTTCGCAGGACCAGAGAGTGCCAGTTCAAACTGACACATGACTAGAGAATGCCAGTTCAACTGTCACAGGAGTAGAGAGTGCCAGTTCAAACTGTCACAGGACAAGAGAGTGCCAGTTCAAACTGACACATGACTAGAGAGTACCAGTTCAAACTGTTCACAGGACTAGAGAGTGCCAGTTCAAATTGTCACAGGACAAGAGAGTGCCAGTTCAAACTGTCACAGGACTAGAGAGTACCAGTTCAAACTGTTCACAGGACGAGAGTGCGCCAGTTCAAACTGACACATGACTAGAGAGTGCCAGTTCAAACTGTCACAGGACTAGAGAGCGCCAGTTCAAACTGTCACAGGACAAGAGAGTGCCAGTTCAAACTGTCACAGGACGAGAGAGTGCCAGTTCAAACTGACACAGGACAAGAGAATGCCAGTTCAAACTGTCACAGGACTAGAGAGTGCCAGTTCAAACTGTCACAGGACTAGAGAGTGCCAGTTCAAACTGTCACAGGACTAGAGAGTGCCAGTTCAAACTGTCACAGGACTAGTGAGTGCCAGTTCAAACTGTCACAGGACTAGAGAGTGCCAGTTCAAACTGTCACAGGACCAGAGAGTGCCAGTTCAAACTGACACAGGACAAGAGAATGCCAGTTCAAACTGTCACAGGACTAGAGAGTGCCAGTTCAAACTGTCACAGGACTAGAGAGTGCCAGTTCAAACTGTCACAGGACCAGAGAGTGCCAGTTCAAACTGTTCACAGGACTAGAGAGTGCCTGTTCAAACTATTCACAGGACGAGAGAGTGCCAGTTCAAACTGTCACAGGACTGGAGAGCGCCAGTTCAAACTGTTACAGGACAAGAGAGTGCCAGTTCAAACGGTCACAGGACTAGAGAGTGCCAGTTCAAACTGTTCACAGGACTAGAGAGTGCCAGTTCAAACTATTCACAGGACTAGAAAGTGTCATTTTAATCTGTCAACAGGACGAGAGAGTGCCAGTTCAAACTGTCCTGTCACAGGACCAGAGAGTGCCAGTTCACACTGTTCACAGGACAAGAGAGTGGCAGTTCAAACTGTCACAGGACTAGAGAGTTCCAGTTCAAACTGACACATGACTAGAGTACCAGTTCAAACTGTTCGCAGGACCAGAGAGTGCCAGTTCAAACTGACACATGACTAGAGAGTGCCAGTTCAAACTGTCACAGGACTAGAGAGTGCCAGTTCAAACTGACACATGACTAGAGAGTACCAGTTCAAACTGACACATGACTAGAGTACCAGTTCAAGCTGTTCGCAGGACCAGAGAGTGCCAGTTCAAACTGACACATGACTAGAGAGTGCCAGTTCAACTGTCACAGGAGTAGAGAGTGCCAGTTCAAACTGTCACAGGACAAGAGAGTGCCAGTTCAAACTGACACATGACTAGAGAGTACCAGTTCAAACTGTTCACAGGACTAGAGAGTGCCAGTTCAAATTGTCACAGGACAAGAGAGTGCCAGTTCAAACTGTCACAGGACTAGAGAGTACCAGTTCAAACTGTTCACAGGACGAGAGTGCGCCAGTTCAAACTGACACATGACTAGAGAGTGCCAGTTCAAACTGTCACAGGACTAGAGAGCGCCAGTTCAAACTGTCACAGGACAAGAGAGTGCCAGTTCAAACTGTCACAGGACCAGAGAGTGCCAGTTCAAACTGACACAGGACAAGAGAATGCCAGTTCAAACTGTCACAGGACGAGAGAGTGCCAGTTCAAACTGTCACAGGACTAGAGAGTGCCACTTCAAACTATTCACAGGACTAGAGAGTGCCAGTTCAAACTGTCACAGGACTAGAGAGCGACAGTTCAAACTGTCACAGGACAAGAGAGTGCCAGTTCAAACTGTCACAGGACCAGAGAGTGCCAGTTCAAACGGTCACAGGACTAGAGAGTGCCAGTTCAAACTGTTCACAGGACTAGACAGTGCCAGTTCAAACTATTCACAGGACTAGAAAGTGTCATTTTAATCTGTCAACAGGACGAGAGAGTGCCAGTTCAAACTGTCCTGTCACAGGACCAGAGAGTGCCAGTTCAAACTGTTCACAGGACAAGGTAGTGGCAGTTCAAACTGTCACAGGACTAGAGAGTTCCAGTTCAAACTGACACAAGACTGGAGAGTGCCACTTCAAACTGTCACAGGACGAGAGAGCTCCAGTTCAAACTGACACATGACTAGAGAGTACCAGTTCAAACTGTTCGCAGGACCAGAGAGTTCCAGTTCAAACTGACACATGACTAGAGAGTGCCAGTTCAAACTGTCACAGGACTAGAGAGTGCCAGTTCAAACTGACACATGACTAGAGAGTGCCAGTTCAACTGTCACAGGAGTAGAGAGTGCCAGTTCAAACTGTCACAGGACAAGAGAGTGCCAGTTCAAACTGACACATGACCAGAGAGTACCAGTTCAAACTGTTCACAGAACTAGAGAGTGCCAGTTCAAACTGTCACAGGATGAGAGAGCGCCAGTTCAAACTGACACATGACTAGAGAGTGCCAGTTCAAACTGTCACAGGACCAGAGAGTGCCAGTTCAAACTATTCACAGGACTAGAGAGCGCCAGTTCAAACTGTCACAGGACTAGAGAGCGCCAGTTCAAACTGTCACAGGACAAGAGAGTGCCAGTTCAAACTGTCACAGGACCAGAGAGTGCCAGTTCAAACTGACACAGGACAAGAGAATGCCAGTTCAAACTGTCACAGGACTAGAGAGTGCCAGTTCAAACTGTCACAGGACTAGAGAGTGCCAGTTCAAACTGTCACAGGACTAGAGAGTGCCAGTTCAAACTATTCACAGGACTAGAGAGTGCCAGTTCAATCTGTCACAGGATAAGAGAGTGCCAGTTCAAACTGTCACAGGACTAGAGAGCGCCAGTTCAAACTGTCACAGGACCAGAGAGTGCCAGTTCAAACTGACACAGGACAAGAGAGTGCCATTTCAAACTGTCACAGGACCAGAGAGTGCCCGTTCAAACTGTCACAGGACTAGAGAGTGCCATTTCAAAGACTCACAGGACTAGAGAGTGCCAGTTCAAACTGTCACAGGACTAGTGAGTGCCAGTTCAAACTGTCACAGGACAAGAGAGTGCCAGTTCAAACTGTCACAGGACCAGAGAGTGCCAGTTCAAACTGACACAGGACAAGAGAATGCCAGTTCAAACTGTCACAGGACCAGTGAGTGCCAGTTCAAACTGTCACAGGACTAGAGAGTGCCAGTTCAAACTGTCACAGGACCAGAGAGTGCCAGTTCAAACTGTTCACAGGACTAGAGAGTGCATTTTCAAACTATTCACAGGACGAGAGAGTGCCAGTTCAAACTGTCACAGGACTAGAGAGCGCCAGTTCAAACTATTACAGGACAAGAGAGTGCCAGTTCAAACTGTCACAGGACCAGAGAGTGCTAGTTCAAACGGTCACAGGACTAGAGAGTGCCAGTTCAACCTATTCACAGGACTAGAAAGTGTCATTTTAATCTGTCAACAGGACGAGAGAGTGCCAGTTCAAACTGTCCTGTCACAGGACCAGAGAGTGCCAGTTCAAACTGTTCACAGGACAAGAGAGTGGCAGTTCAAACTGTCACAGGACTAGAGAGTTCCAGTTCAAACTGACACATGACTAGAGTACCAGTTCAAACTGTTCGCAGGACCAGAGAGTGCCAGTTCAAACTGACACATGACTAGAGAGTGCCAGTTCAAACTGTCACAGGACTAGAGAGTACCAGTTCAAACTGTCACAGGACTAGAGAGTTCCAGTTCAAACTGACACATGACTAGAGTACCAGTTCAAACTGTTCGCAGGACCAGAGAGTGCCAGTTCAAACTGACACATGACTAGAGAGTACCAGTTCAAACTGACACATGACTGGAGAATACCAGTTCAAGCTGTTCGCAGGACCAGAGAGTGCCAGTTCAAACTGACACATGACTAGAGAGTGCCAGTTCAACTGTCACAGGAGTAGAGAGTGCCAGTTCAAACTGTCACAGGACAAGAGAGTGCCAGTTCAAACTGACACATGACTAGAGAGTACCAGTTCAAACTGTTCACAGGACTAGAGAGTGCCATTTCAAATTGTCACAGGACAAGAGAGTGCCAGTTCAAACTGTCACAGGACTAGAGAGTACCAGTTCAAACTGTTCACAGGACGAGAGTGCGCCAGTTCAAACTGACACATGACTAGAGAGTGCCAGTCCAAACTGTCACAGGACTAGAGAGCGCCAGTTCAAACTGTCACAGGACAAGAGAGTGCCAGTTCAAACTGTCACAGGACCAGAGAGTGCCAGTTCAAACTGACACAGGACAAGAGAATGCCAGTTCAAACTGTCACAGGACTAGAGAGTGCCAGTTCAAACTGTCACAGGACTAGAGAGTGCCAGTTCAAACTGTCACAGGACTAGAGAGTGCCAGTTCAAACTGTCACAGGACTAGAGAGCGCCAGTTCAAACTGTCACAGGACAAGAGAGTGCCAGTTCAAGCTGTTCGCAGGACCAGAGAGTGCCAGTTCAAACTGACACATGACTAGAGAATGCCAGTTCAACTGTCACAGGAGTAGAGAGTGCCAGTTCAAACTGTCACAGGACAAGAGGGTGCCAGTTCAAACTGACACATGACTAGAGAGTACCAGTTCAAACTGTTCACAGGACTAGAGAGTGCCAGTTCAAATTGTCACAGGACAAGAGAGTGCCAGTTCAAACTGTCACAGGACTAGAGAGTACCAGTTCAAACTGTTCACAGGACGAGAGTGCGCCAGTTCAAACTGACACATGACTAGAGAGTGCCAGTTCAAACTGTCACAGGACTAGAGAGCGCCAGTTCAAACTGTCACAGGACAAGAGAGTGCCAGTTCAAACTGTCACAGGACGAGAGAGTGCCAGTTCAAACTGACACAGGACAAGAGAATGCCAGTTCAAACTGTCACAGGACTAGAGAGTGCCAGTTCAAACTGTCACAGGACTAGAGAGTGCCAGTTCAAACTGTCACAGGACTAGAGAGTGCCAGTTCAAACTGTCACAGGACTAGAGAGCGCCAGTTCAAACTGTCACAGGACAAGAGAGTGCCAGTTCAAACTGTCACAGGACTAGAAAGTGCCAGTTCAAACTGTCGCAGGACTAGAGAGCGCCAGTTCAAACTGTCACAGGACAAGAGAGTGCCAGTTCAAACTGTCACAGGACCAGAGAGTGCCCGTTCAAACTGTCACAGGACTAGAGTGTGCCATTTCAAACTGTCACAGGACCAGAGAGTGCCAGTTCAAACTGTCACTGGACTAGAGAGTGCCAGTTCAAACTGTCACAGGACTAGAGAGTGCCAGTTCAAACTGTCCCAGGACTAGAGAGTGCCATTTCAAACTGTCACAGGACTAGAGAGTGCCAGTTCAAACTGTCACAGGACTAGAGAGTGCCAATTCAAACTGTCACAGGACTAGAGAGTGCCAGTTCAAACTGTCCCAGGACTAGAGAGTGCCATTTCAAACTGTCACAGGACTAGAGAGTGCCAGTTCAAACTGTCACAGGACTAGAGAGTGCCAATTCAAACTGTCACAGGACTAGAGAGTGCCAGTTCAAACTGTCACAGGACTAGAGAGTGCCAGTTCAAACTGTCACAGGACTAGAGAGTGCCAGTTCAAACTATTCACAGGACTAGAGAGTGCCAGTTCAATCTGTCACAGGATAAGAGAGTGCCAGTTCAAACTGTCACAGGACTAGAGAGCGCCAGTTCAAACTGTCACAGGACCAGAGAGTGCCAGTTCAAACTGACACAGGACAAGAGAGTGCCATTTCAAACTGTCACAGGACCAGAGAGTGCCCGTTCAAACTGTCACAGGACCAGAGAGTGCCAGTTCAAACTGTCACAGAACTAGAGAGTGCCAGTTCAAACTGTCACAGGACTAGAGAGTGCCATTTCAAACACTCACAGGACTAGAGAGTGCCAGTTCAAACTGTCACAGGACTAGTGAGTGCCAGTTCAAACTGTCACAGGACAAGAGAGTGCCAGTTCAAACTGTCACAGGACCAGAGAGTGCCAGTTCAAACTGACACAGGACAAGAGAATGCCAGTTCAAACTGTCACAGGACTAGAGAGTGCCAGTTCAAACTGTCAAAGGACTAGAGAGTGCCAGTTCAAACTGTCACAGGACCAGAGAGTGCCAGTTCAAACTGTTCACAGGACTAGAGAGTGCCTGTTCAAACTATTCACAGGACGAGAGAGTGCCAGTTCAAACTGTCACAGGACTAGAGAGCGCCAGTTCAAACTATTACAGGACAAGAGAGTGCCAGTTCAAACTGTCACAGGACCAGAGAGTGCTAGTTCAAACGGTCACAGGACTAGAGAGTGCCAGTTCAAACTATTCACAGGACTAGAAAGTGTCATTTTAATCTGTCAACAGGACGAGAGAGTGCCAGTTCAAACTGTCCTGTCACAGGACCAGAGAGTGCCAGTTCAAACTGTTCACAGGACAAGAGAGTGGCAGTTCAAACTGTCACAGGACTAGAGAGTTCCAGTTCAAACTGACACATGACTAGAGTACCAGTTCAAACTGTTCGCAGGACCAGAGAGTGCCAGTTCAAACTGACACATGACTAGAGAGTGCCAGTTCAAACTGTCACAGGACTAGAGAGTACCAGTTCAAACTGTCACAGGACTAGAGAGTTCCAGTTCAAACTGACACATGACTAGAGTACCAGTTCAAACTGTTCGCAGGACCAGAGAGTGCCAGTTCAAACTGACACATGACTAGAGAGTACCAGTTCAAACTGACACATGACTGGAGAATACCAGTTCAAGCTGTTCGCAGGACCAGAGAGTGCCAGTTCAAACTGACACATGACTAGAGAGTGCCAGTTCAACTGTCACAGGAGTAGAGAGTGCCAGTTCAAACTGTCACAGGACAAGAGAGTGCCAGTTCAAACTGACACATGACTAGAGAGTACCAGTTCAAACTGTTCACAGGACTAGAGAGTGCCATTTCAAATTGTCACAGGACAAGAGAGTGCCAGTTCAAACTGTCACAGGACTAGAGAGTACCAGTTCAAACTGTTCACAGGACGAGAGTGCGCCAGTTCAAACTGACACATGACTAGAGAGTGCCAGTCCAAACTGTCACAGGACTAGAGAGCGCCAGTTCAAACTGTCACAGGACAAGAGAGTGCCAGTTCAAACTGTCACAGGACCAGAGAGTGCCAGTTCAAACTGACACAGGACAAGAGAATGCCAGTTCAAACTGTCACAGGACTAGAGAGTGCCAGTTCAAACTGTCACAGGACTAGAGAGTGCCAGTTCAAACTGTCACAGGACTAGAGAGTGCCAGTTCAAACTGTCACAGGACTAGAGAGCGCCAGTTCAAACTGTCACAGGACAAGAGAGTGCCAGTTCAAGCTGTTCGCAGGACCAGAGAGTGCCAGTTCAAACTGACACATGACTAGAGAATGCCAGTTCAACTGTCACAGGAGTAGAGAGTGCCAGTTCAAACTGTCACAGGACAAGAGAGTGCCAGTTCAAACTGACACATGACTAGAGAGTACCAGTTCAAACTGTTCACAGGACTAGAGAGTGCCAGTTCAAATTGTCACAGGACAAGAGAGTGCCAGTTCAAACTGTCACAGGACTAGAGAGTACCAGTTCAAACTGTTCACAGGACGAGAGTGCGCCAGTTCAAACTGACACATGACTAGAGAGTGCCAGTTCAAACTGTCACAGGACTAGAGAGCGCCAGTTCAAACTGTCACAGGACAAGAGAGTGCCAGTTCAAACTGTCACAGGACGAGAGAGTGCCAGTTCAAACTGACACAGGACAAGAGAATGCCAGTTCAAACTGTCACAGGACTAGAGAGTGCCAGTTCAAACTGTCACAGGACTAGAGAGTGCCAGTTCAAACTGTCACAGGACTAGAGAGTGCCAGTTCAAACTGTCACAGGACTAGAGAGCGCCAGTTCAAACTGTCACAGGACAAGAGAGTGCCAGTTCAAACTGTCACAGGACTAGAAAGTGCCAGTTCAAACTGTCGCAGGACTAGAGAGCGCCAGTTCAAACTGTCACAGGACAAGAGAGTGCCAGTTCAAACTGTCACAGGACCAGAGAGTGCCCGTTCAAACTGTCACAGGACTAGAGTGTGCCATTTCAAACTGTCACAGGACCAGAGAGTGCCAGTTCAAACTGTCACAGGACTAGAGAGTGCCAGTTCAAACTGTCACAGGACTAGAGAGTGCCAGTTCAAACTGTCCCAGGACTAGAGAGTGCCATTTCAAACTGTCACAGGACTAGAGAGTGCCAGTTCAAACTGTCACAGGACTAGAGAGTGCCAATTCAAACTGTCACAGGACTAGAGAGTGCCAGTTCAAACTGTTACAGGACTAGAGAGTGCCAGTTCAAACTGTCACAGGACTAGAGAGTGCCAGTTCAAACTGACACAGGACCAGAGAGTGCCAGTTCAAACTGTCAAAGGACCAGAGAGTGCCAGTTCAAACTGTTCACAGGACTAGAGAGTGCCAGTTCAAACTGTCACAGGACGAGAGAGCGCCAGTTCAAATTGTCACAGGACTAGAGAGTGCCAGTTCAAACTGTTCACAGGACTAGGGAGTGGCAGTTCAAACTGTTCACAGGACTAGAGAGTGCCAGTTCAAACTGTCACAGCACTAGAGAGTGCCAGTTCAAACTGTCACAGGACTAGAGAGTGCCAGTTCAAACTGTCACAGGACCAGAAAGTGCCAGTTCAAACTGTCACAGGACTAGAGAGCGCCAGTTCAAACTGTCACAGGACAAGTGAGTGCCAGTTCAAACTGTTCACAGGACTAGAGAGTGCCAGTTCAAACTGTCACAGGACCAGAGAGTGCCAGTTCAAACTGTCACAGGAATGGAGAGTGTCAGTTCAAACTGTCACAGGACAAGGGAGTGCCAGTTCAAACTGTCACAGGACTCGAGAGTGCCAGTTCAAACTGTCACAGGACTAGAGAATGCCAGTTCAAACTGTCACAGGACTAGAGAGTGCCAGTTCAAACTGTCACAGGAACAGAGAGTGCCAGTTCAAACTGTCACAGGACTAGAGAGCGCCAGTTCAAACTGTCACAGGGCTAGAGAGTGCCAGTTCAAACTGTTCACAGGACGAGAGAGTGCCAGTTCAAACTGTCACAGGACTCGAGAGTGCAGTTCAAACTGTCACAGGACCAGAGAGTGCCAGTTCAGACTGTCACAGGACTGGAGAGTGCCAGTTCAAACAGTCACAGGACTTGAGAGTGCCAGTTCAGACTGTCACAGGACTACAGAGTGCCAGTTCAAACTGTCACAGGACTAGAGAGTGCCAGTTCAGACTGTCGCAGGACTAGATAGTGCCAGTTCAAACTGTCACAGGACCAGAGAGTGCCAGTTCAAACTGTCACAGGACTAGAGAGTGCCAGTTCAGACTGTCACAGGACTAGATAGTGCCAGTTCAAACTGTCACAGGACCAGAGAGTGCCAGTTCAGACTGTCACAGGACTAGAGAGTGCCAGTTCAAACTGTCACAGGACTCGAGAGTGCAGTTCAAACTGTCACAGGACTAGAGAGTGCCAGTTCAAACTGTCACAGGACTCGAGAGTGCCAGTTCAAACTGTCACAGGACTCGAGAGTGCCAGTTCAAACTGTCATATGACTTGAGAGTGCCAGTTCAAACTGTCACAGGACTCGAGAGTGCCAGTTAAAACTGTCACAGGACTAGAGAGTGCCAGTTCAAACTGTCACAGGACTCGAGACTGCCAGTTCAAACTGTCACAGGACTGGAGAGTGCCAGTTCAATCTGTCACAGGACTCGAGAGTGCCAGTTCAAACTGCCACAGGACTCGAGATTGCCAGTTCAAACTGTCACAGGACTAGAGAGTGCCAGTTCAAACTGTCACAGGACTAGAGAGTGCCAGTTCAAACTGTCACAGGACTAGAGAATGCCAGTTGAAACTGTCACAGAACTAGAGAGTGCCAGTTCAAACTGTCACAGGACTAGAGAGTGCCAGTTCAGACTGTCACAGGACTAGAGAGTGCCAGTTCAAACTGTCACAGGACCAGAGAGTGCCAGTTCAGACTGTCACAGGACGAGAGAGAGCCAGTTCAAACTGTCACAGGACTAGAGAGTGCCAGTTCAGACTGTCACAGGACTAGAGAGTGCCAGTTCAGACTGTCACAGGACTAGAGAGTGCCAGCTCAAACTGTCACAGGACTCGAGAGTGCCAGTTCAAACTGTCACAGGACCCGAGAGTGCAGTTCAAACTGTCACAGGACCAGAGAGTGCCAGTTCAAACTGTCACAGGACTTGAGAGTGCCAGTTCAAACTGTCACAGGACTCGAGAGTGCAGTTCAAACTGTCACAGGACTAGAGAGTGCCAGTTCAAACTGTCACAGGACTTGAGAGTGCCAGTTCAAACTGTCACAGGACAAGAGAGTGCCAGTTCAAACTGTCACTGGACTCGAGAGTGCAGTTCAAACTGTCACAGGACTAGTGAGTGCCAGTTCAAACTGTCACAGGACTCGAGAGTGCCAGTTCAAACTGTCACTGGACTCGAGAGTGCCAGTTCAAACTGTCACAGGACTCGAGAGTGCCAGTTCAAACTGTCACAGGACTCGAGAGTGCCAGTTCAAACTGTCACAGGACTCGAGAGTGCCAGTTCAAACTGTCACAGGACTCGAGAGTGCCAGTTAAAACTGTCACAGGACCAGAGAGTGCCAGTTCAAACTGTCACAGGACTCGAGACTGCCAGTTCGAACTGTCACAGGACTGGAGAGTGCCAGTTCAATCTGTCACAGGACTCGAGAGTGCCAGTTCAAACTGTCACAGGACTCGAGATTGCCAGTTCAAACTGTCACAGGACTATAGAGTGCCAGTTCAAACTGTCACAGGACTAGAGAGTGCCAGTTGAAACTGTCACAGGACTAGAGAGTGCCAGTTCAAATTGTCACAGGGCTAGACAGTGCCAGTTCAAATTGTCACAGGACGAGAGAACGCCAGTTCAAACTGTCACAGGACCAGAGAGTGCAAGTTCAAACTGTCACAGGACTAGAGAGCACCAGTTCAAACTGTCACAGGACGAGAGAGTGCCAGTTCAAACTGTCACAGGACTAGAGAGTGCCAGTTCAAACTGTAACAGGCCTAGAGAGTGCCAGTTCAAACTATCACAGGACTAGAGAGTGCCAGTTCAATCTGTCACAGGATAAGAGAGTGCCAGTTCAAACTGTCACAGGACAAGGGAGTGCCAGTTCAAACTGTCACCGGACTGGAGAGTGCCAGTTCAAACTGTCACAGGACTAGAGAGTGCCAGTTCAAATTGTCACAGGACTAGAGAATGCCAGTTCAAACTGTCACAGGACTAGAGAGTGCCAGTTCAAACTGTCACAGGACCAGAGAGTGCCAGTTCAAACTGTCACAGGACTAGAGAGCGCCAGTTCAAACTGTCACAGGACTAGAGAGTGCCAGTTCAAACTGTCGCAGAACTGGAGAGTGCCATTTCAAACTGTCACAGGGCTAGAGAGTGCCAGTTCAAACTGTTCACAGGAGAAGAGAGTGCCAGTTCAAACTGTCACAGGACTAGAGAGTGCCAGTTCAAACTGTCACAGGACCAGAGAGTGCCAGTTCAAATTGTTCACAGGACTAGAGAGTGCCAGTTTAAACTGACACATGACTGGAGAGTACCAGTTCAAACTGACACATGACGAAAGAGTACCAGTTCAAACTGTCACAGGACTAGAGAGTGCCAGTTCAAACTGACACATGACTAGAGAGTGCCAGTTCCAACTGTTCGCAGGACGAGAGAGTGCCAGTTCAAACTGTCACAGGACTAGAGAATGCCAGTTCAAACTGTTCACTGGACTAGAGAGTGCCAGTTCAAACTATTCACAGGACCAGAGAGTGCCAGTTCAAACTTTTACAGGACCAGAGAGTGCCAGTTCAAACGGTCACAGGACTAGAGAGTGCCAGTTCAAACTGTTCACAGGACTAGAGAGTGCCAGTTCAAACTATTCACAGGACTAGAAAGTGTCATTTTAATCTGTCAACAGGACGAGAGAGTGCCAGTTCAAACTGTCCTGTCAGAGGACCAGAGAGTGCCAGTTCAAACTGACACAAGACTAGAGTGCCACTTCAAACTGTCACAGGACTAGAGAGTTCCAGTTCAAACTGACACATGACTAGAGAGGACCATTTCAAACTGTTCGCAGGACCAGAGAGTGCCAGTTCAAACTGGCACATGACTAGAGAGTGCCAGGTCAAACTGTCACAGGACTAGAGAGTGCCAGTTCAAACTGACACATGACTAGAGAGTACCAGTTCAAACTGACACATGACTAGAGAGTACCAGTTCAAGCTGTTCGCAGGACCAGAGACTGCCAGTTCAAACTGACACATGACTAGAGAGTGCCAGTTCAAACTGTCACAGGACAAGAGAGTGCCAGTTCAAACTGACACATGACTAGAGAGTACCAGTTCAAACTGTTCACAGGACTAGAGAGTGCCAGTTCAAACTGTCACAGGACGAGAGAGCGCCAGTTCAAACTGACACATGACTAGAGAGTGCCAGTTCAAACTGTCACAGGACCAGAGAATGCCAGTTCAAACTGTCACAGGACTAGAGAGTGCCAGTTGAAACTGTCACAGGACTAGAGAGCGCCAGTTCAAACTGTCACAGGACAAGAGCGTGCCAGTTCAAACTGTCACAGGACCGGAGAGTGCCAGTTCAAACTGACACAGGACTAGAGAGTGCCAGTTCAAACTGTCACAGGACCAGAGAGTGCCAGTTCAAACTGACACAGGACAAGAGAGTGCCAGTTCAAACTGTCACAGGGCTAGAGAGTGCCAGTTCAAACTGTCCCAGGACTAGAGAGTGCCATTTCAAACTGTCACAGGACTAGAGAGTGCCAGTTCAAACTGTCACAGGACTAGAGAGTGCCAGTTCAAACTGTCACAGGACTAGAGAGTGCCAGTTCAAACTGTAACAGGCCTAGAGAGTGCCAGTTCAAACTATCACAGGACCAGAGAGTGCCAGTTCAATCTGTCACAGGATAAGAGAGTGCCAGTTCAAACTGTCACAGGACAAGGGAGTGCCAGTTCAAACTGTCACAGGACTGGAGAGTGCCAGTTCAAATTGTCACAGGACTAGAGAATGCCAGTTCAAACTGTCACAGGACTAGAGAGTGCCAGTTCAAACTGTCACAGGACCAGAGAGTGCCAGTTCAAACTGTCACAGGACTAGAGAGCGCCAGTTCAAACTGTCACAGGACTAGAGAGTGCCAGTTCAAACTGTCGCAGAACTGGAGAGTGCCATTTCAAACTGTCACAGGGCTAGAGAGTGCCAGTTCAAACTGTTCACAGGACAAGAGAGTGCCAGTTCAAACTGTCACAGGACTAGAGAGTGCCAGTTCAAACTGTCACAGGACCAGAGAGTGCCAGTTCAAACTGTCACAGGACTAGAGAGTGCCAGTTCAAACTGTCACAGGACTAGAGAGTGCCAGTTCAAACTGTCACAGGACCAGAGAGTGCCAGTTCAACCTGTCACAGGACTAGAGAGTGCCAGTTCAAATTGTTCACAGGACTAGAGAGTGCCAGTTTAAACTGACACATGACTGGAGAGTACCAGTTCAAACTGACACATGACGAAAGAGTACCAGTTCAAACTGTTTGCAGGACCAGAGAGTGCCAGTTCAAACTGACACATGACTAGAGAGTGCCAGTTCAACTGTCACAGGACTAGAGAGTGCCAGTTCAAACTGACACATGACTAGAGAGTGCCAGTTCCAACTGTTCGCAGGACGAGAGAGTGCCAGTTCAAACTGTCACAGGACTAGAGAATGCCAGTTCAAACTGTTCACTGGACTAGAGAATGCCAGTTCAAACTATTCACAGGACTAGAGAGTGCCAGTTCAAACTTTTACAGGACCAGAGAGTGCCAGTTCAAACTGTCACAGGACCAGAGAATGCCAGATCAAACTGTCGCAGGACCAGAGAGTGCCAGTTCAAACGGTCACAGGACTAGAGAGTGCCAGTTCAAACTGTTCACAGGACTAGAGAGTGCCAGTTCAAACTATTCACAGGACTAGAAAGTGTCATTTTAATCTGTCAACAGGACGAGAGAGTGCCAGTTCAAACTGTCCTGTCACAGGACCAGAGAGTGCCAGTTCACACTGTTCACAGGACAAGAGAGTGGCAGTTCAAACTGTCACAGGACTAGAGAGTTCCAGTTCAAACTGACACAAGACTAGAGTGCCACTTCAAACTGTCACAGGACTAGAGAGTTCCAGTTCAAACTGACACATGACTAGAGAGGACCATTTCAAACTGTTCGCAGGACCAGAGAGTGCCAGTTCAAACTGGCACATGACTAGAGAGTGCCAGTTCAAACTGTCACAGGACTAGAGAGTGCCAGTTCAAACTGACACATGACTAGAGAGTACCAGTTCAAACTGACACATGACTAGAGAGTACCAGTTCAAGCTGTTCGCAGGACCAGAGACTGCCAGTTCAAACTGACACATGACTAGAGAGTGCCAGTTCAAACTGTCACAGGACAAGAGAGTGCCAGTTCAAACTGACACATGACTAGAGGGTACCAGTTCAAACTGTTCACAGGACTAGAGAGTGCCAGTTCAAACTGTCACAGGACGAGAGAGCGCCAGTTCAAACTGACACATGACTAGAGAGTGCCAGTTCAAACTGTCACAGGACCAGAGAATGCCATTTCAAACTGTCACAGGACTCGAGATTGCCAGTTCAAACTGTCACAGGACTATAGAGTGCCAGTTCAAACTGTCACAGGACTAGAGAGTGCCAGTTGAAACTGTCACAGGACTAGAGAGTGCCAGTTCAAATTGTCACAGGGCTAGACAGAGCCAGTTCAAATTGTCACAGGACGAGAGAACGCCAGTTCAAACTGTCACAGGACCAGAGAGTGCCAGTTCAAACTGTCACAGGACTAGAGAGCTCCAGTTCAAACTGTCACAGGACTAGAGAGTGCCAGTTCAAACTGTAACAGGCCTAGAGAGTGCCAGTTCAAACTATCACAGGACTAGAGAGTGCCAGTTCAATCTGTCACAGGATAAGAGAGTGCCAGTTCAAACTGTCACAGGACAAGGGAGTGCCAGTTCAAACTGTCACAGGACTGGAGAGTGCCAGTTCAAATTGTCACAGGACTAGAGAATGCCAGTTCAAACTGTCACAGAACTAGAGAGTGCCAGTTCAAACTGTCACAGGACCAGAGAGTGCCAGTTCAAACTGTCACAGGACTAGAGAGTGCCAGTTCAAACTGTCGCAGAACTGGAGAGTGCCATTTCAAACTGTCACAGGGCTTGAGAGTGCCAGTTCAAACTGTTCACAGGACAAGAGAGTGCCAGTTCAAACTGTCACAGGACTAGAGAGTGCCAGTTCAAACTGTCACAGGACCAGAGAGTGCCAGTTCAAACTGTCACAGGACTAGAGAGTGCCACTTCAACCTGTCACAGGACTAGAGAGTGCCAGTTCAAATTGTTCACAGGACTAGAGAGTGCCAGTTTAAACTGACACATGACTGGAGAGTACCAGTTCAAACTGACACATGACGAAAGAGTACCAATTCAAACTGTTTGCAGGACCAGAGAGTGCCAGTTCAAACTGACACATGACTAGAGAGTACCAGTTCAAGCTGTTCGCAGGACCAGAGACTGCCAGTTCAAACTGACACATGACTAGAGAGTGCCAGTTCAAACTGTCACAGGACAAGAGAGTGCCAGTTCAAACTGACACATGACTAGAGAATACCAGTTCAAACTGTTCACAGGACTAGAGAGTGCCAGTTCAAACTGTCACAGGACGAGAGAGCGCCAGTTCAAACTGACACATGACTCGAGAGTGCCAGTTCAAACTGTCACAGGACCAGAGAATGCCAGTTCAAACTGTCACAGGACTAGAGAGTGCCAGTTCAAACTATTCACAGGACTAGAGAGTGCCAGTTCAAACTATTCACAGGACTAGAGAGTGCCAGTTGAAACTGTCACAGGACTAGAGAGTGCCAGTTCAAACTGTCACATGACTAGAGAGTGCCAGTTCAAACTGTCACAGGACCAGAGAGTGCCAGTTCAAACTGACACAGGACAAGAGAGTGCCAGTTCAAACTGTCACAGGACTTGAGAGTGCCAGTTCAAACTGTCACAGGACAAGAGAATGCCAGTTCAAACTGTCACTGGACTCGAGAGTGCAGTTCAAACTGTCACAGGACTAGTGAGTGCCAGTTCAAACTGTCACAGGACTCGAGAGTGCCAGTTCAAACTGTCACTGGACTCGAGAGTGCCAGTTCAAACTGTCACAGGACTCGAGAGTGCCAGTTCAAACTGTCACAGGACTCGAGAGTGCCAGTTCAAACTGTCACAGGACTCGAGAGTGCCAGTTCAAACTGTCACAGGACTCGAGAGTGCCAGTTAAAACTGTCACAGGACCAGAGAGTGCCAGTTCAAACTGTCACAGGACTCGAGACTGCCAGTTCGAACTGTCACAGGACTGGAGAGTGCCAGTTCAATCTGTCACAGGACTCGAGAGTGCCAGTTCAAACTGTCACAGGACTCGAGATTGCCAGTTCAAACTGTCACAGGACTATAGAGTGCCAGTTCAAACTGTCACAGGACTAGAGAGTGCCAGTTGAAACTGTCACAGGACTAGAGAGTGCCAGTTCAAATTGTCACAGGGCTAGACAGTGCCAGTTCAAATTGTCACAGGACGAGAGAACGCCAGTTCAAACTGTCACAGGACCAGAGAGTGCAAGTTCAAACTGTCACAGGACTAGAGAGCACCAGTTCAAACTGTCACAGGACGAGAGAGTGCCAGTTCAAACTGTCACAGGACTAGAGAGTGCCAGTTCAAACTGTAACAGGCCTAGAGAGTGCCAGTTCAAACTATCACAGGACTAGAGAGTGCCAGTTCAATCTGTCACAGGATAAGAGAGTGCCAGTTCAAACTGTCACAGGACAAGGGAGTGCCAGTTCAAACTGTCACCGGACTGGAGAGTGCCAGTTCAAACTGTCACAGGACTAGAGAGTGCCAGTTCAAATTGTCACAGGACTAGAGAATGCCAGTTCAAACTGTCACAGGACTAGAGAGTGCCAGTTCAAACTGTCACAGGACCAGAGAGTGCCAGTTCAAACTGTCACAGGACTAGAGAGCGCCAGTTCAAACTGTCACAGGACTAGAGAGTGCCAGTTCAAACTGTCGCAGAACTGGAGAGTGCCATTTCAAACTGTCACAGGGCTAGAGAGTGCCAGTTCAAACTGTTCACAGGAGAAGAGAGTGCCAGTTCAAACTGTCACAGGACTAGAGAGTGCCAGTTCAAACTGTCACAGGACCAGAGAGTGCCAGTTCAAATTGTTCACAGGACTAGAGAGTGCCAGTTTAAACTGACACATGACTGGAGAGTACCAGTTCAAACTGACACATGACGAAAGAGTACCAGTTCAAACTGTTTGCAGGACCAGAGAGTACCAGTTCAAACTGACACATGACTAGAGAGTGCCAGTTCAACTGTCACAGGACTAGAGAGTGCCAGTTCAAACTGACACATGACTAGAGAGTGCCAGTTCCAACTGTTCGCAGGACGAGAGAGTGCCAGTTCAAACTGTCACAGGACTAGAGAATGCCAGTTCAAACTGTTCACTGGACTAGAGAGTGCCAGTTCAAACTATTCACAGGACCAGAGAGTGCCAGTTCAAACTTTTACAGGACCAGAGAGTGCCAGTTCAAACGGTCACAGGACTAGAGAGTGCCAGTTCAAACTGTTCACAGGACTAGAGAGTGCCAGTTCAAACTATTCACAGGACTAGAAAGTGTCATTTTAATCTGTCAACAGGACGAGAGAGTGCCAGTTCAAACTGTCCTGTCAGAGGACCAGAGAGTGCCAGTTCAAACTGACACAAGACTAGAGTGCCACTTCAAACTGTCACAGGACTAGAGAGTTCCAGTTCAAACTGACACATGACTAGAGAGGACCATTTCAAACTGTTCGCAGGACCAGAGAGTGCCAGTTCAAACTGGCACATGACTAGAGAGTGCCAGGTCAAACTGTCACAGGACTAGAGAGTGCCAGTTCAAACTGACACATGACTAGAGAGTACCAGTTCAAACTGACACATGACTAGAGAGTACCAGTTCAAGCTGTTCGCAGGACCAGAGACTGCCAGTTCAAACTGACACATGACTAGAGAGTGCCAGTTCAAACTGTCACAGGACAAGAGAGTGCCAGTTCAAACTGACACATGACTAGAGAGTACCAGTTCAAACTGTTCACAGGACTAGAGAGTGCCAGTTCAAACTGTCACAGGACGAGAGAGCGCCAGTTCAAACTGACACATGACTAGAGAGTGCCAGTTCAAACTGTCACAGGACCAGAGAATGCCAGTTCAAACTGTCACAGGACTAGAGAGTGCCAGTTGAAACTGTCACAGGACTAGAGAGCGCCAGTTCAAACTGTCACAGGACAAGAGCGTGCCAGTTCAAACTGTCACAGGACCGGAGAGTGCCAGTTCAAACTGACACAGGACTAGAGAGTGCCAGTTCAAACTGTCACAGGACCAGAGAGTGCCAGTTCAAACTGACACAGGACAAGAGAGTGCCAGTTCAAACTGTCACAGGGCTAGAGAGTGCCAGTTCAAACTGTCCCAGGACTAGAGAGTGCCATTTCAAACTGTCACAGGACTAGAGAGTGCCAGTTCAAACTGTCACAGGACTAGAGAGTGCCAGTTCAAACTGTCACAGGACTAGAGAGTGCCAGTTCAAACTGTAACAGGCCTAGAGAGTGCCAGTTCAAACTATCACAGGACCAGAGAGTGCCAGTTCAATCTGTCACAGGATAAGAGAGTGCCAGTTCAAACTGTCACAGGACAAGGGAGTGCCAGTTCAAACTGTCACAGGACTGGAGAGTGCCAGTTCAAATTGTCACAGGACTAGAGAATGCCAGTTCAAACTGTCACAGGACTAGAGAGTGCCAGTTCAAACTGTCACAGGACCAGAGAGTGCCAGTTCAAACTGTCACAGGACTAGAGAGCGCCAGTTCAAACTGTCACAGGACTAGAGAGTGCCAGTTCAAACTGTCGCAGAACTGGAGAGTGCCATTTCAAACTGTCACAGGGCTAGAGAGTGCCAGTTCAAACTGTTCACAGGACAAGAGAGTGCCAGTTCAAACTGTCACAGGACTAGAGAGTGCCAGTTCAAACTGTCACAGGACCAGAGAGTGCCAGTTCAAACTGTCACAGGACTAGAGAGTGCCAGTTCAAACTGTCACAGGACTAGAGAGTGCCAGTTCAAACTGTCACAGGACCAGAGAGTGCCAGTTCAACCTGTCACAGGACTAGAGAGTGCCAGTTCAAATTGTTCACAGGACTAGAGAGTGCCAGTTTAAACTGACACATGACTGGAGAGTACCAGTTCAAACTGACACATGACGAAAGAGTACCAGTTCAAACTGTTTGCAGGACCAGAGAGTGCCAGTTCAAACTGACACATGACTAGAGAGTGCCAGTTCAACTGTCACAGGACTAGAGAGTGCCAGTTCAAACTGACACATGACTAGAGAGTGCCAGTTCCAACTGTTCGCAGGACGAGAGAGTGCCAGTTCAAACTGTCACAGGACTAGAGAATGCCAGTTCAAACTGTTCACTGGACTAGAGAATGCCAGTTCAAACTATTCACAGGACTAGAGAGTGCCAGTTCAAACTTTTACAGGACCAGAGAGTGCCAGTTCAAACTGTCACAGGACCAGAGAATGCCAGATCAAACTGTCGCAGGACCAGAGAGTGCCAGTTCAAACGGTCACAGGACTAGAGAGTGCCAGTTCAAACTGTTCACAGGACTAGAGAGTGCCAGTTCAAACTATTCACAGGACTAGAAAGTGTCATTTTAATCTGTCAACAGGACGAGAGAGTGCCAGTTCAAACTGTCCTGTCACAGGACCAGAGAGTGCCAGTTCACACTGTTCACAGGACAAGAGAGTGGCAGTTCAAACTGTCACAGGACTAGAGAGTTCCAGTTCAAACTGACACAAGACTAGAGTGCCACTTCAAACTGTCACAGGACTAGAGAGTTCCAGTTCAAACTGACACATGACTAGAGAGGACCATTTCAAACTGTTCGCAGGACCAGAGAGTGCCAGTTCAAACTGGCACATGACTAGAGAGTGCCAGTTCAAACTGTCACAGGACTAGAGAGTGCCAGTTCAAACTGACACATGACTAGAGAGTACCAGTTCAAACTGACACATGACTAGAGAGTACCAGTTCAAGCTGTTCGCAGGACCAGAGACTGCCAGTTCAAACTGACACATGACTAGAGAGTGCCAGTTCAAACTGTCACAGGACAAGAGAGTGCCAGTTCAAACTGACACATGACTAGAGGGTACCAGTTCAAACTGTTCACAGGACTAGAGAGTGCCAGTTCAAACTGTCACAGGACGAGAGAGCGCCAGTTCAAACTGACACATGACTAGAGAGTGCCAGTTCAAACTGTCACAGGACCAGAGAATGCCAGTTCAAACTGTCACAGGACTCGAGATTGCCAGTTCAAACTGTCACAGGACTATAGAGTGCCAGTTCAAACTGTCACAGGACTAGAGAGTGCCAGTTGAAACTGTCACAGGACTAGAGAGTGCCAGTTCAAATTGTCACAGGGCTAGACAGAGCCAGTTCAAATTGTCACAGGACGAGAGAACGCCAGTTCAAACTGTCACAGGACCAGAGAGTGCCAGTTCAAACTGTCACAGGACTAGAGAGCTCCAGTTCAAACTGTCGCAGGACTAGAGAGTGCCAGTTCAAACTGTAACAGGCCTAGAGAGTGCCAGTTCAAACTATCACAGGACTAGAGAGTGCCAGTTCAATCTGTCACAGGATAAGAGAGTGCCAGTTCAAACTGTCACAGGACAAGGGAGTGCCAGTTCAAACTGTCACAGGACTGGAGAGTGCCAGTTCAAATTGTCACAGGACTAGAGAATGCCAGTTCAAACTGTCACAGAACTAGAGAGTGCCAGTTCAAACTGTCACAGGACCAGAGAGTGCCAGTTCAAACTGTCACAGGACTAGAGAGTGCCAGTTCAAACTGTCGCAGAACTGGAGAGTGCCATTTCAAACTGTCACAGGGCTTGAGAGTGCCAGTTCAAACTGTTCACAGGACAAGAGAGTGCCAGTTCAAACTGTCACAGGACTAGAGAGTGCCAGTTCAAACTGTCACAGGACCAGAGAGTGCCAGTTCAAACTGTCACAGGACTAGAGAGTGCCACTTCAACCTGTCACAGGACTAGAGAGTGCCAGTTCAAATTGTTCACAGGACTAGAGAGTGCCAGTTTAAACTGACACATGACTGGAGAGTACCAGTTCAAACTGACACATGACGAAAGAGTACCAATTCAAACTGTTTGCAGGACCAGAGAGTGCCAGTTCAAACTGACACATGACTAGAGAGTACCAGTTCAAGCTGTTCGCAGGACCAGAGACTGCCAGTTCAAACTGACACATGACTAGAGAGTGCCAGTTCAAACTGTCACAGGACAAGAGAGTGCCAGTTCAAACTGACACATGACTAGAGAATACCAGTTCAAACTGTTCACAGGACTAGAGAGTGCCAGTTCAAACTGTCACAGGACGAGAGAGCGCCAGTTCAAACTGACACATGACTAGAGAGTGCCAGTTCAAACTGTCACAGGACCAGAGAATGCCAGTTCAAACTGTCACAGGACTAGAGAGTGCCAGTTCAAACTATTCACAGGACTAGAGAGTGCCAGTTCAAACTATTCACAGGACTAGAGAGTGCCAGTTGAAACTGTCACAGGACTAGAGAGTGCCAGTTCAAACTGTCACATGACTAGAGAGTGCCAGTTCAAACTGTCACAGGACCAGAGAGTGCCAGTTCAAACTGTCACAGGACTAGAGAGTGCCAGTTCAAACTGTCACATGACTAGAGAGTGCCAGTTCAAACTGACACAGGACAAGAGAGTGCCAGTTCAAACTGTCACAGGACACTCGGCACTGCTGGTGGATCCAGGTTCTGTCCCAAATTCCTCCTCCGACCCCACAGTGGAAAGCAAGCTTTCCACCTTCTCCAGCCCCAGCATTTCACCAATGTCAAAACATTATACAGTGAGAAAAGCCTATCTCCCTGTCTCAGTGCAGATGTCAGTGGGATGTTTGGCGCTGTTTGCTTCAGCCATAACATACGGTCAGGGGTGGGCCATTTAGCCCCTCGAGCTTGTTCCCCCAATCAATGAGATCAGGGCTGATCTGCGACCTAACTGCATATACCTGTCTTTGCCCCGTGTTCCGCAATACCTTTGGTTAACAAAAATCTGTCAATCTCAAGATTTAAAATTAACAATTGATTTAGCATTGTCGTTTGCGGAAGAGAGTTCCAACTTCTACTACCCTTTGTGTGTAGAAGCGTTTCCTAATTTCACTCCTGAAAGGTCTGGTTCTAATTTTTAGACTATGCTTCCTAGTCCTAGACTCCCCAACCAGCAGAAATAGTTTCTCTCTATCTACTCTATCTGCTCCCCTTAATATCTTGAAAACTTCGATCAGATCACCCCTTAATCTTCTTACTTCTCGGGAATACAACCCTAATTTGTGCAATCTCTTGATGGGGTGGAGCAGATGGAAGATCCACACACGACCCCCCTGGCCGGAATTTAAAAGCCCAGTCTAAAGGGGATGGATTCCTGTCACAGCCAGGTTTGGACTCCTCCCAGGCAAAAATGGGATTTACAGCCTCTGTCGCCCCAGGAATTCAATAAATGCCATGTTACTTAAGTCCTGTTTTTAAGAATTGAAATATTTTCCTTTTCTCTCCACAAACTGCAGATAAACGAAACTTGGATGCTTGCCAATTGCACAATGGGAATCTGTATAGGGAACAACACCGTTTCTGTGGTGCCGGTGAAATGTCCAAGTGCTAAACCGATCACATGTCAAAATGGACTGCAACCCAAAAGAGCTTATGACCAGTCTGGCTGTTGCTATCAGTATGAGTGTGACTGTGAGTATTGCAGGAGGAACTGCATTGCCAAAATTTAATAGTGATGTAAAAGATACAGAGATGAAGGCAGCATATTGAAGCATATTCCACATTACCTTAATAACTGGAGTACCAGGACATTACCTTAAACCTGGTAAATGTGATCCCTTAATATTTGTCTCCATCTGGTGGATAACTTAAGCATTACATCCCAGATTACTATAGTTTCTGAAGGCGTTTTTTCAGAGTTAGAAAAATCGCAAGAATCAGGAAATGAGGAAATTTTAATTAGGAGATCTCAAACCTTCACAGGGTAAAACTCTCTCTGCTGGACTTCATTATTCTTTAACTCCAACCTTAGAAGCAGCCCTCCTAGTGCACTAATACAACATGTTCCCATTCCCCATATCATCTATCCTATTGCCTCTGTGAGAGACAAAGAAAGAAATAATTTATACAGTGCCTACTCACATCCTTAGCTTCTCACAAAGCATGGCTCATCCAACAAATTGCTTTTTTAAGTACAATCACTTTTGTTGTGTTAACAAAAATGGCAATCAATTTGCATAAAGCAAGGTCCCCACAAACTGAAAATGTGTTAAATAAGCCAGTTAATCTATTTTGGTGTTGGTTAAGGAATGAATTTTGAAGAACCTCCTGCTCTTCTTCGAATAATGCTTTGGGGCCCAAACAAGCAGATGGGGCCTCAATTTAACGTTGGTTTAATGTCTCATCTTAAAGGCAGCACCTCTGGCAATGTGACATTCCCTCAATGATGCACTGGAATCTTAGCCTCAACTATTTGCTAAAGTGCTGAGTAGGGCTTCAAACTATGATCTTCTGAATCAGCGGCATGAATGCAACCAACAGAGCCAAACTGACTGCTAATTTAATGGCAAATTAAAGGATGCTTTGCAGTGTGGGAAATGGATTGATGCTCCCCAAAAGCATTTCAGAAATGACCGAAACACACAGCAGACAGAGGGGACTTTCATCTCATCAGTCTGGGTTGGTCTATGCCTGAGTTTACAAATGGGTATAACCAAAAGTGCTTTTTTTTGTATGAAAAAAATGACTGACGCTTGATGTGTTTATTGATTAACAATCGATCATCTGACTTAAATAAATAATTTTGCTGGAAACTCAGATTGTGACTTTGAAATTCCAGGTGTTTGTACTGGATGGGGAAGCAGTCACTACCTTACTTTTGATGGAACTGTTTACACATTCCAAGGAAACTGCACTTACATTCTGGTGAAGCAGATAAAAGAACTGATCAAAGGCTTCAAAATTTACATAGACAACTACTTCTGTGATGTTGAGAAAGGTCTTTCGTGCCCCAAAGCCATCATCATATTCTATAAATCTTCAGTAATAAGACTGATTCGGACGACTGCCAATAGTACAGTAAAAACCAAGGTATGGGTTGCAACATTTTCCATTTATGGTAAATAAGTAAACAGCTCCCCTGATGGCTCAGGGCTTATGTTTTTTCACTTACACCAAGAAGGTCTCCAGTTCAGTCCCTTGCAAGTATTGCTATTGGATTTTAGCTGGGATGGCAGTGGGGTCACTATCATTTTGGCCTCAATGTCCCTGGACTAGAGAGAGGTAACAAGTAGCCAGGATTCCTGCTCCTCCACACTGCCCAGTGACCACTGCTGAAAGAGTGCTTGTGTGGATATCAGATGAGGACAGAATGAGTCTTGGCTATGACTCCCATGATAGAACAGCCTGTTGTTATTTACCAGACTCACATATGAAGAATGGCCACTTTAGCCAGGTACCCGAGGAATGCAAGAACCCGTGGAACTGGACTCAAGCATGAGGCACTGCCTTCAAGGGAGGGGGGGCTAAGAAATAAACTTAGGAACTAAAATAAAGGAAGTAGATATTTTATTCTGGGTTCTATGCATCTAAACATCGTGGCACTCATTTTCATCCCCACCTCCTGCGGTCTGGGTGCAAGTTGGGTGAGTACGCCACCTTACCTAGCCTGAACTGTATTTCCAGGTTCAGGTAATCTTAATAGGCCCGAAGTTCCCCCACTGCAAGCCCACCCCATAGCAGGACTTTGAAGCTGAACATGGGAGATAAAAGTCAACTGCCACTGCAGGCCTGAGAGGCCCTGGCCAGTGGTATTGGCTGCAAACTGCAGGACTTTCTGGCTGCTATCCAAATGAAAAATCTTTCAGTCAGGAGCACCCTTTATTGCACATGTAGGGAAAGATAAACATACTTGTTTTCAGCCTCACTCTGTTTACTGCCTACCCCTTCTCAGATCCTCAAACCTGAACAGGGCTGCCCACAAGCCGTAAGACCCATTTACTGTGGATTAACTTCCTTTGGGGCTTCTGCCTAGCAGAGACCCACGACAATGAGAAGCGTGTTGTTGTGATATAATTTCCATGCAGTTTTGATGTTTGCACCTGTTGTAAGCACTCTGCTCCACCTAGGAGAATCCGCCCAGAAGTTTCAGTGCAACATAATGGACACAGAGACCCAGGCCGGAATTTACTGGGGCCTGTGCAGGCACGATCAGAGGCGGGTCAGGTGGGAAATTTGCAATATCTTGGAATGGGTCAGATAACCTTCGCCATCCCACCCCCACATGCCTTTTGCTCGGGTGCATTTGCTGGCGCGGCAGTGACCTGAACAGCAGAGGTGGTCGAGCTAATTTAAATCATTATCAGGTAGTTGTCAGACCCTTAAGAATCTTTTTAAATCTACCTTTCAAATTTCCCTGGATGACCAGGGGAATCACACAGCTCAGGAACCATGTCTGTCAACCTGAGGTGGAAGTTGAGTGGTCATTGATGCAGCTGATCAGTGCACAGCATGCAAAGTACAATAAAAACTCCCAGCTCCCAGCTGATCACTTTCCTCAGGCAGACGCTGTTGCTGACTGTATTGCCAGCACAGATTAGCTTTCTGCAGGCTGCAAGTCTTTCCAGCAAAGTCGCCACCCAGTGTCACCTCATTGTTAGAACCTATCACATCATTGACAGATTGCTTCTGTCATCTCTACTTGACCTGCCATCTATTCCATCAGCCTGGGTGCCGTCTATACTGTCTCACCTTGGTCCTCAAAATCGGATCACGATGAGCCCCAACACCAGCAGCACCAGGCACACCAGCAGCACCAGGCACACCAGCAGCCTTCTCCTCAACCACCTGATGCTGCACAGGACAGAGTGCATCAGCGCAGGGCTGCACCATGCCGGAGGTGGTACCCCCAACACAGGGTATACAGACAGAGCTTCCTCAGCATGACTGAGCAGCAGTGCCAAAGGAGGCTCAGGCTATCGCACCAGGTCGTCGCAGACATTTGCACATTGCTGGAGCAAAACCTGCAACGCAGAGGAGCGGGTGCACATGCCTTACCAGTGACTGCAAAGTCACCAGCACCCTCAACTTCTTCGCCTCAGGCTCCTCCCAGGGATCTGTAGCAGACATTTGCGGCATCTTGCAGTCGGCCGCCTACAAGTCAGCCAAGTATATCAACTTTGCCACTGATAAAGCCAGTATTACTGAGCAGACGCTCAGCTTTGCCACTCTGGCTGGCTTCCCACGGGTGCAGGGCGTCATCGACTGCACACATGTGGCCATCAAGGCACCCCATCATCACCTAGGAGTCTTTGGTAACCGCAAGAGCTTCCATTCCCTCAATGTGCAGCTCATCTGCAACCATAGTAAGATCATCATGCATGTGTGCACCAAATTCCCTGGCAGCTGCCATGACTCTTTCGTCCTGCGCCAGTCCACCCTCCCTCAGCTCTTCACTCCTCCAAACAGACTTTCCAGCTGGCTGCTTGGAGACAAGGGCTATCCACTCATGACACCCTTGAGGAAGCCAAATACTGAGGAGAGATATAATGAAAGCCACATTTCCACCAGATGTGTCATAGAGCAAACAATAGGCACGCTGAAAATGCGCTTCAGATGCCTTGACAGATCTGGAGGAACCCTTCAGTATGCACCAGCCAGAGTCTCCAGAATCATCGTGTTCTGCTGCGCCCCACACAACATAGTGCAGCAGCGAGGATTAGCGCTGCATGAGGAGCAAGGCACTGAGTGCACAGCCTCTTCAAAGGAGGAGGAGGAGGAGCATCAGCTGGAAGACGAGGAGGAGGAGGAGCAGGAGGAACTTGTAGTCCAGATCCCACCAGCACCTAAGCACATTGCTGCCCGTGAGGCCAGGGATGGGCTCATCATAGCCAGACTTACTTAACTTTACACAGTACACTTATATGGCTGCCAAATGCTGCGCCAGATTGGCACCACCTCACAGCAACAGCATATAACATCCCTACAATGACCAAGCCATTCTTTTCACGCTGACCACCATTGTTGGAGGTAACGTTATGGGTCACCATTCACTGCAACTCACGAAGCTACTTTCAAAGGTGCACACAAATTTGCCCAAGACTGGAAAGTGGTGAAAATAAAGATTTTTATGTGTGACATCACACTAATGGAAACTTTACAGAAACATTGAATAAAACACCCGAGTGGCTTCCCTTGTGAATTTACTTGTGTGTCATCTTTCTCTTATGAGTGATTCTACAAGGTGCTACCCCTGTGGCCTCAGCAGAGGTAGAGGCAGCATGCTCACTTCCCTACTGCGACTGCTCAGACACTCTTGGCCATGAGGACCCACGTCTACGTTGACATCCCTCCTAGAGAGGAGGTCTATGAGCCTCTGCCATCTATTCTCCATAGAGACCATGCGTTCCTGTGAGTGGTGCATTAGCTATTCCATGCCCCCTCCGGTGAGAAATCTCCACTGCTGTCCCTGTCTCCACCATCTTCTCTTGCTCACTTGTGAGTTGTGAGACACCAGGTGTGCATATCTGCGCTGGTGCTGAGTGCGCTTATGCCTGGTGATGGTGCGCCCTCGGAGGTTGGAGGCTCCGCTGAGGAGTCGTCTTCCTCTTCCTTTTGGACAGTGGTGGGGGACTCTTGATGGACCTGTGGGAGAGTAAAGAGATGAGTTAGATATGTCATATGAAGAATAGGTACAGATACCACTATGCACATAATGACCATTCACTGGGTGCTGACATCAGTCCCCATATTTGTTTTTATTCATTCCGGGATGTGGGCATCGCTGGCAAGGCCAGCATTTATTGCCCATCCCTAATTGCCCTTGAGAAGGTGGTGGTGAGCTGCCTTCTTGAACTGCTGCAGTCCGTGTGGTGAAGGTACTCCCACAGTGCTGTTAGGGAGTGAGTTCCAGGACTTTGAACCAATGACAATGAAGGAACGGCGATATGAGTGACTGATGTATGTCATGTATGATATGTAATTCTGTCACCAGGTTGCTGCGATGTCCCCCTCTCTCCCTCTCCCACCTCCAGCTGCTCGGTGACTCCTGATACTTCTATCGCAACCTCCTCTGCTGTTGTGAAGGTGGCAAATGATGGAGGGCCACCTCAAGTTCTCTCCCTCTCTCTCTTATTGTGGTCTATCTTTTCCTGCAAGGAGGGAAAGAAGAGAAGGTTGAGTGAGAATGATGGAATGTGTGTAAGGAATGGATGGGTCACATCTTTAGAGGGAGACTATGATGGAGTAGGGTGACAATGCCAAATGGCCTCCTTGTGTGTTGTTAGTTGGTATGATTGTATTAGGATGAGGGTGAGTGTGAGGAGTGGCTCGTAAGATGGGGATGTGATAATGTAGATAGAGAGAGAGGGATGGGTGTTCGTGCAAGGTATGTTGGTGTGAGTAAGGATGTGCAGGAGTAAGGTTGGAAAGGCAGGGTGATGGGGACGTGATGAGAGGCACAGCAGGATGAAGTTGAATGAGATCATTGAAACGTTGCCGGCACTGCACCCAGGTCTTCCTGACCATATCCCTGCTGTTCACCTCCTCTACAATTTGGAGCCAGGCTCTGTTTGTCTCCTGGGGAGGTCTCTTCCACCTATTTAAAGGGAAGAGGACCTCCCTGCATTCTCTGACTCCCTCCACAAGCATATGGAGGGAGTCATCGGAGGACCTGGGTACAGCCCTCTGCCTCTGTGCAGTCATGTTTCCAAGTGATTAGAACAATTAAAAGCTCCAGTGCAGTGACTGCACACTCCTAGATGAACCTTCAATTGCAATGTGACCGTGGCTCCTTTAAATATCCCGGCTGAAAACGCGTCATGGATGATGTCATCAGACCCGCACCATTTAATAGGGCCGGGTAACATGCAGGGCGGGCTTAATAGGCCCCATTAGCGCAAAGTCGATTTCTGCAGCGGGATGGACGCAGCAACGGGGTCGCGACCCGCCACACCGACCGCCTGCTCCGGACCCGCCCTGGTAAAGAAGATTCCGGCCTATATGTGCTGGACTCTAAACTTCAACACCACTAGTCTGTCCAGTAACTATCAAAAATGACCAAATAAGATTGGCAGCCAGTGTGTAATTTATTAATAGCATACAGCATGAGTTTCAGAATCCTAATCTTAAACCCATCCTGATCCTATCAAAAATATTTTCAGGGCATTCTCAATAATTTCATGAATAAAATTGTTTAAAAATTCTGAGTCTTTTTAAATTGAGAACCAAGTTACCAGCAGCTTCCTTAAGTTTAGAAAGTACAGATGTGACAGAAATAAAGCAGGAATTGATGGAAGGACTTTGTTTCTGTTATACAGGCACTGTTCAATGGTCAGGAGATTATACCACCTTATTACCACGATGGGATAAGAATCAGTTCCTCGGGGATCACTGTAAAGGTTGAGATTGTTGCCATTAATTCTACTATTACTTTTGATGGCCTGGAGTTTACAATAGACCTCTCCTACAAGATCTTTGGAAAAAATGTCGAAGGACAGTGTGGTATGTAATACTGTACTTGGATGCAGTTTACAAAATTATAAAATGTTGTCTCTGACTTGAGATTGTAACATGGATTGAGACTCTGGAGCTTTCATTTGATTTTCTTTACAGCTGATGGAGATTTTTGATCCTCGAAAGTTTTTACTGTGGTTAATCCTTTCCCTCAGGAGATTAAATAAATTAAGGAATGTTTATGGCAGTACACTTTGTACATGATGTTTTGCAAACCAATACCCCAAATTGCTTTAACCTTTGCTCTTTTTTCAGGGATATTCCTTTCTCATTCCCTGTTTTTCAGGGATATTCCTTTCTCATTCCCTGTTTATCAGGGATATTCCTTTGTAAGAGAAAATATGGTGACTGAGAAGTGATCTAATGGAGGTATATAACCCAGAATGTTACTTTAAATTAAACTGTGGGAGTAGAACAAGGGGGCACAAGTTCAAACCAGAGAGGGGCACTTTTAAGACAGATATCAGGAAATTCTTCTTCACACAGAGGAGTCAACATGTGGAATAAACGTCCAAGTAGAGTAATAGAGGGACAAACCCATGATTCATTTAAGAAACAATTGGATGCTACAATTGGGTGACGTGAGGATCTGTCTAGATGGATGAATTAAGATGGGCCAAATGGCCTTCCTCATCCTTAAATATCTTGTGATCTTGTGATGAAATTTGAAATAATGTTTCAAATTCCCAATTCCCTAGGTACTTGTACAAACAACAAGACAGATGACTGCACATTGCCTGATGGAGCTGTGGTACCTTCTTGCTCTCATTCAGCACCTTACTGGCACGTTAAAGATAAGAATAAGCCACACTGTGAAGCAGGGAGTACAACCCCATCACCAATACATCATTCAACTCTGTCACATACGGAAACCACAACCATCATGCCAACTGTACCAACCAAACCTTGTGTGTACGAGAAGTTTTGCAAGATCATTTTAGGCCCGTAAGTCATATCTCTGTGAAAATCGCAATTTGTTCAGGTTTGGAATGTGGTCAGCCCATTTAATCAATAAACTGTTTTCCACCTTTCATTCACATATCAGGAATTATAAAGCAATGTACAAATTTTATCCTAACATGAGGTTATTCAGCCCTGGACTGCACTGAATTCAGGCATCTTTTAGGGCTGCTTTCTCCCCAAACTATTTTCTTCTTCGGGCAAGTAATCATTTTGAATGCTGTAGTCGATTTAACATTGATCACCACTTGCGGCAAAACATTCTATATTCCTCTAACTCTTTACATTAATATTTCTTCTAATTTTCCCCTTTGTGCCTACTCCTTATAAGATCATGCCCTCTTTGATTTACCTACAAATGGAAACAATAGAGTAGAAATTCTGCCCGCTGTAGGGGTTAAATTCTGGCAGAGTTGTCATAGGGGATCGATTGGCAGAATCCAGAACAGTCAGGTAACTACTGAAAATCCCACTGGAGGTGATTTTTTCTGCACATCTCCCACCCCTCACTGCCCCCCCCCACCCTCCCACACCATGTCCTGGCAGAAGATTGGCGGTGGTGGGAGGGCATGGCGTGTCTAGAGTCTAGAGTTCCAGAGCAACCCTGAAAAATGCCAGCAGAAGCACCCTAATAGGGTCAGCAGGACTCATGTATGCTGAGAGCAGGTATAGGGCCTAGCAGAATCAATTACTATTTCTCAATGCCCCTTCTGTTTACTCAGGTAAAACAAATAGTACTGCTAGAATTGTAACATTTGCAACCCTCCAGTGCTTTGGCACAGGTCCTGCATATAATGGGGGGGATTTAGGAGCAGGAGTTCTCTTCTAGGCCACACAAGGAAATTCTGGGCAACTGGTGAACTGAGATCCCCTTCCTTCGCACCCTCATAACGGCCCCGATACACCATCCCCTCCGCCCTGGTGTTTATCTTGTTGCTGGCTGGTGGCCTCCGAGCACCAAGATTTTGACCTGCCTGAAGCCGGCCTGCTCCCGTTTTCTGCCATTTTCACGTGGGCAGCTGGCCATTGGAATGTGAATCAGCCGAGGCCTCCCACGGAGACTCTTGGGCAGGAAGGCCATTGGCTCCCCCGGCTCCTCACCCGGAAGTTAAAATCCACCCTGAGATTTGAAAAATGACGGTTAGTCCCTCTACAACTTTCCCAACAACCTCCTTCCATATGGCCTGTTGGTCCCAGGCATTTAGCAATTTTAACACCCTGAACCCCTTTAGAATATTTTGTTTTTAATGCATATATGCCTTGGTTGTCCATCTTGCTCCTCATCCACAATCTATTGAAAACTTCCTTTATTCTGTAAATGATGAAGCAAAGTTTTCATTAGCCAAATGTGCAAATTCCATATTTACCACAATTCCTTTCCAATACTCATTTGAGTGCCCTCCATTAATAATTCTCTTTTTCCTAATGTGTTTATAAACACCTCTGCTTTTTCTCATTGTGTTGGCTGCAAGTTTTTCTCACTTTTCCCTAGCTCTCCTTACTTCTCTTGTTTCTATTTGCAGAGTATAGTGTTTCTCCTAGCTCTCTTTACTGTGACTGGTTTTAGCTTTGTTGTAAACTTCTTTCTTAGCCTTTTTCAGCATAATCTGATTGTTTATCCACAGAATTATGACCCTAGACACAGGCCCTTTTTTCCTCAATTGTACCAGTACTTCAATATTTCCCAGTATTTACCAGTTAACTATTCAATCTAATTTATTCAGACTACGCCCTTTTTCATTGTTCTGTAGTTTGCTATTCTCCAATTGATTAGCTTTATTTTTAACTTGTATTTTCCTTCTCAATTTTAACGTTAAAACTAATTATGTTATGACTGTAGTGTGGGCTGTCAGTGTGTGTGTAGTGTGGGCTGTCAGTGTGTGTAGTGTGGGCTGTCAGTGTGTGTAGTAGTGTGGGCTGTCAGTGTGTGTAGTGTGGGCTGTCAGTGTGTGTAGTGTGGGCTGTCAGTGTGTGTGTAGTGTGGGCTGTCAGTGTGTGTGTAGTGTGGGCTGTCAGTGTGTGTAGTAGTGTGGGCTGTCAGTGTGTGTAGTGTGGGCTGTCAGTGTGTGTAGTGTGGGCTGTCAGTGTGTGTAGTGTGGGCTGTCAGTGTGTGTGTAGTGTGGGCTGTCAGTGTGTGTGTAGTGTGGGCTGTCAGTGTGTGTGTAGTGTGGGCTGTCAGTGTGTGTAGTGTGGGCTGTCAGTGTGTGTGTAGTGTGGGTTGTCAGTGTGTGTAGTGTGGGCTGTCAGTGTGTGTGTAGTGTGGGCTGTCAGTGTGTGTGTAGTGTGGGCTGTCAGTGTGTGTAGTGTGGGCTGTCAGTGTGTGTGTAGTGTGGGCTGTCAGTGTGTGTGTAGTGTGGGCTGTCAGTGTGTGTGTAGTGTGGGCTGTCAGTGTGTGTGTAGTGTGGGCTGTCAGTGTGTGTGTAGTGTGGGCTGTCAGTGTGTGTGTAGTGTGGGCTGTCAGTGTGTGTAGTGTGGGCTGTCAGTGTGTGTAGTGTGGGCTGTCAGTGTGTGTAGTGTGGGCTGTCAGTGTGTGTGTAGTGTGGGCTGTCAGTGTGTGTGTAGTGTGGGCTGTCAGTGTGTGTGTAGTGTGGGCTGTCAGTATGAGTGTAGTCTGGGCTGTCAGTGTGTGTGTAGTGTGGGCTGTCAGTGTGTGTAGTGTGGGCTGTCAGTGTGTGTGTAGTGTGGGCTGTCAGTGTGTGTAGTGTGGGCTGTCAGTGTGTGTGTAGTGTGGGCTGTCAGTGTGTGTGCAGTGTGGGCTGTCAGTGTGTGTAGTGTGGGCTGTCAGTGTGTGTGTAGTGTGGGCTGTCAGTGTGTGTAGTGTGGGCTGTCAGTGTGTGTGTAGTGTGGGCTGTCAGTGTGTGTAGTGTGGGCTGTCAGTGTGTGTAGTGTGGGCTGTCAGTGTGTGTGTAGTGTGGGCTGTCAGTGTGTGTGTAGTGTGGGCTGTCAGTGTGTGTAGTGTGGGCTGTCAGTGTGTGTGCAGTGTGAGCGGTCAGTGTGTGTGTAGTGTGGGCTGTCAGTGTGAGTGTAGTGTGGGCTGTCAGTGTGTGTGTAGTGTGGGCTGTCAGTGTGTGTGTAGTGTGGGCTGTCAGTGTGTGTGTAGTGTGGGCTGTCAGTGTGTGTGTAGTGTGGGCTGTCAGTGTGTGTGTAGTGTGAGTTTTAAGTGTGTGTGTACTGTGAGTTTTAAGTGTGTGTGTAGTGTGAGTTTTAAGTGTGTGTGTAGTGTGAGTTTTAAGTGCGTGTGTAGTGTGGGTTTTAAGTGTTTGTGTAGTGTGAGTTTTAAGTGTTTGTGTAGTGTGAGTTTTAAGTGTGTGTGTAGTGTGAGTTTTAAGTGTGTGTGTAGTGTGAGTTTTAAGTGTGTGTGTAGTGTGAGTTTTAAGTGTTTGTGTTGTGTGAGTTTTAAGTGTGTGTAGTGTGAGTTTTAAGTGTGTGTGTAGTGTGAGTTTTAAGTGTGTGTTTAGTGTGAGTTTTAAGTGTTTGTGTAGTGTGAGTTTTAAGTGTGTGTGTAGTGTGAGTTTTAAGTGTGGGTTTTAAGTGTGTGTGTGTAGTGTGAGTTTTAAGTGTGTGTGTAGTGTGGGTTTTAAGTGTGTGTGCAGTGTGGGTTTTAAGTGTTGTCTGTAATGGCATGGAGTGATTTTCAGATCTCCGCCTGGGTGTAAACCGGGTAGTAGTGGTCTGAAAGTGGCGTCGGATCGTCCCATTTACGTTGGCATTCTTGCCATCTTGGGTAGGCTCCTGAGATGTGCAGCTGGAGAGCCTGTCTGTTTCAGGGACAAAACCACCTGTAATATGCAAACTGGCATCCTGTGACATACTAGGCCAAGGAATCAATTTATACTGAATATATAAACAGTTTAATAGATATTATGACACTAACGAAAAATAGAATCAAAATTACTATAATTTCTACTCATATTCAACGAATCCTTGGCACCATCCCAGTCAATTGGGGTCTTTTAAAGCATTGTCATGAATGGATTTCGCCTCGCTGTGATGAATGGCCTGATTTGGTCAGCCGTTGAGGAGAGGGGAGGCAAATAAAACAGAAAGGAGAAAAGAGACAAAAAATGGAGGGAGATAATAGTTCCACCGCAGCATCAAATGAATGGGGACATAAGCAAATAAGGTCAGCCAACTGCACAGGAAGTGCGACAGCTCAACACTGAACTTTTTGAATCTGTAACATAATCTTTGTTTCCTCAGTGTATTTTCGAAATGCCATGACATAGTTCCTCCAGGCCCATATTATGAAGCATGTATACATGATGGATGCCACAACAGGAATGAGACAATAATATGTTCCAGTTTAGCAATCTATTCTAAGATATGCAAATCTAAAGGAGATATCTGTATCAACTGGCGAGAACATACCAATGGATCATGTCGTAAGTAATTAAATCTGTCTTCATAGAATCATAGAATGATACAACACAGAAGGAGGCCATTCAGCCCATCATGCCTGTACCAGCTCTTTGAAAGAGCTATCCAATTTCTCCCGCTCTTTCCCCGTAGCCCTGTAAATTTTTGCCCTTCAAATATTTATCCAATCCCTTTTTGAAAGTTATTATTCAATCTGCTTCCGCCACTCTTTCAGGCAGCGCATTTCGGATCATAACAGCTCGCTGCGTAAAGAAAATTCTCCTCATCTCGCTTCTGGTTCTTTTGCTAATACCTTAAATCTGTATCATCTGATTATCGACCCTTCTGCCACTGAAAACAGTTTCTCCTTATTTACTCTATCAAGACCCTTCTTGATATGAAATTGGACATTTTCAAACATCCATAAGTATGCAATTATTAACAAAAACATTTGCACAGATTTTGGTTTGATGCTCAATTTCTCAAGTTGTCTTATTCAATTTAACCCAAACAGAATATCACTGCCCTGCAACGATGGAGTATAAACCGTGTGAGCCAAAGGAACAGCCTACTTGTAGTTCAAGGTTTGTTGTACTTATTTAGCAAAGCATTCTCGATGACAACAATTGGAATGCTCTTTCTCTCTCTTTCTTTCTTTCTCTCTCTATCTCCCCCATTTACTGTATATAATTAATACTTTTTCTTTAATGATTAGGTACACTGACAAAAATGCACCTAGTGACAAGAGTGGTCATAATGAAGGTTGTTTCTGCCCAGATGGAAAGTTCCTTTTTGCACCATTAGACATCTGCGTGGACATCTGTGGTAAGCATATTTCTTTAGTAATAATTTCTGCAGTATGTAGTAGGGTCACTACCAAGTTCCAGGAATTGAATCTTGCCCAGAAGACCACATAGTTCATCTGTGGACTGCGTGTAGCTCTAATTTGTTTGCCACAGCAACAGGGGAGGGATTTTATTTGCGTCTGAGAATTGCAGATAGAATTCTGCATTCTGGGGGTGATGTCATCTACAAGGAAAGAAGAAAATTTGGGAAATTAACTCAAAGTACATTTCAATCATGTGGTTATTTTGTCAGGTAGTCTTGTGTGCTGCTGGTTGACTATCTCTTGAAGTCTGTGTTACATCTCCTAATCAGCAATCACTTATTCTCATCCTTCACTTCTCTTTGTTTGAATGTTATGTTTTCTTTCTCTCTGTTGATTATTTATCTTGTAATGTGTTTTGGTGCAGCATCAGTTTATAAAACATTAAATGTGTTTTTTTTAATCTACTAGAGTGCATAGGACCTGATGGAAAACCAAGACAGGTACGTTCTTTAGATAAGCAGATGATGTCTGTCACTACGCTTAACATTAATTTCAGTTTTAGCCTGTATATAGACCTCCTAACATGTCTTTGTGTGTTTGCGACAGATTGGTGAAAAATGGGAAAGCAATTGTCAGGACTGTTTCTGCAATAACGCAACAATGAGCGTTGTCTGCAAAGCCCACAAATGCCCTCCATCACCACCAGTAGTGTGCAAAGGCCACGGTTTTGTGCCAGTTGTTCAAAGAAGCCAACATGACCTTTGTTGTACAGAAACCAAGTGCGGTGAGTAGACAAGTTGCACATTCCGCTGTGTAAGAATATTTCACTGTGCAACTCAGGCATGAGACATTCCAGTATCCAAAAACCACACCAAATATATGCTGTGTTTTTGCCCATTTGGCCTAGAAAGAGGTTTTGTTTATTTACATAATGATTTTGCTAAATATTAAATTCAGTTCACAAAGGGTTAAGTCCCAGTGACACAAACCAGCTCGGATGTTGATCAGGACAATAGTTGGAATATCATATGAAACAGCTGTCAAAATTGTGTAATCTCACATATCACATCAGTTTTGAGATAATCAGGAGTCATCAAGCACATCCTATACCTGTTTGTGCCTTTAATGCAAGAATTATTTTCTTTCAATATGCCCAGAAAAGGCAGAAAAGGCTTAGATAAACAGACAATGTAATTGCCATAGCTCCCACACCATTGCGGGGGATTTCTCATTCAAGTTGGTAACTTTGATTGGCAACTCAGCAAGCCAACCTTCAATAGAGAGAGCTGAGGGAGAGGTCAGCCTTTTTCTCTCTGCTGGAGAAATCAGTTTTGAGCCGTCTGAGCATGGGACATTGAGGGAGACAGTGAGGTCTTGCTTTCTCTCCAGCCAGTGAAAGAGCCAATGAGACTTCAGGCTGAGGCATGAATGCATGCGGCTTATAATAGGAGAGGTCAGTACTAATAAGTTCAGGGACTGCTAACTTGTAAAGTGAGTTCAGACTGTCGCAGGGCAAAGTCGTATATTTTATTATTTTGGTAAGAGATAGGTAAATCTCACTGTGAAAACTGTATTCTGCTCATTCATGTATCATTAAATAAACTACTTTGTTAGTTTACAGTCATGCGTAATCTTACGAGAGTGCTTTTCAGTTTGCCTTCTAAACGTTAGGACAGAACATGTGGCAGCAATGTTCCCTCTAAGCTACGCAGCAATCGGGAAGGTCTCCCACAGGCCGCTCACAAACTGTTCCCTCTAAGATACCATGGCCCAGAAATTCGGGTCGGGGGCTTCCCGCGGGTGTAAGCCCCCGACCTGCACTTACCTTGCGCGCCGGCAGTTGAGCTGTAGGGCCCTGTGGAATTCCGCTCCGGGGCCTGGCCCAGCTGCCGGCACGCTGTGCTTGCGTATCCCAGGGGCGTAGTTAGTGCCATGCGTCCCCTGGGATCACGTGAGCCATGGGCAGCCAATCGGAGGAGGGACAAGCCCATTCATAAGAACTTATAAATACTATGGGCCCCAAAATAGCAGTAAACCTTCAAATAAATTTTAAAGAAACATCACACTATTTAAATAAAGTATAAATTACATTAAATAACTATTTTAAACAATAATTTAAATTTTTGAAAAAAAATATTTTATATTCTGCTTTTTAAATGTGTAAATCCTGCAGGCTTACCCCCCGGGAAAACCTGTGAAGAAATCGTAAGTTCAAAGTGCACGCGCAGCCTCCCCTGCGCGCGCGTTCGACCTCTGAACCCCTTCGTCAGAGGAATGGAAGTGCCGGTTTCCCGCGCATGCGCAGTGCATGCAGGAAACCGACATTTCCATTCGGCCTACAGGTGAGTACCCAGCGCGTACTCACCCGTGGAGACCTGAATTTCTGGGCCCATGTGTAAAGGTACCGCGCACAAATTTTTTTTTTGAGGAAACATTGTGTGGCAGCGCATGCAAGATCTTAGGCCTAGAAATTCAGTGGCCTGCGCCACCAGTTTACGCCCAAAGAGGGCACTCAGTGGCTTTTGCGCCACTGGCCACACCTACCGCGATATTTAGCGGGGCGCTAATGGCGGCGTTAGCCTGTAGCGCTGCGCCACCACCGATGACGTCATCGGTGTGCGCAGCGCCCCGCTCCCGCCCCGATGACCATATTTGGTCGCGCCCGCCACGTCAGCGCCGGCCGCAAATAGCGACCGGTACACCTGTGGCGGTAGTGGCGCTAGTTAAGGTGGAGGTGCGGCCGGCCGCTTTTTCGGCAGCCGCCTGCCAGCACCTCCGTCCCCAGCCTCCTACAACCCCCCCCCCCCCCCGCGGCATTGCCGGCTGTTTCCCGAGAGCCTGGCACTTCTCCTTGGTGCCGGGCTCATTTGCCGGCACTCGCGAGCGGGGATCACGCTGTTGCAGGCACCTCCCCCTTAACAGTGGGAGGAAGGCCTGCAGTACCGCAGCCTGCCGTGCCACAGCGTGTGGCGCTGCGGCCCTTAGCGCGCCGATATTCAGTTTCAGCGCCCCAAGCGGGGCGCGGGAAGCCTTGATTAGCGGCCCGCTTCCATTTGGGGCGCAGAAACTGAATATCCGGATGGCGCAAGTGGCTCCGCTCGCAGCGGTAATTCCGGTGCCCAGGCGAGCTTGGCGCCCCAAACTGAATTTTTAGCCCTTAGTGTCCAGTGCCTGCAATGAGGGATCTTATTGTTACGGTACCCGGGTCAGAGTAAAATATAACTAGATACTAGGCAGTAAATGTGTTCGCCATGTCATAAGGAATGTGAGGTCCATTTTGGGGGAATTGTGCTGGAAATATCAGCGCAAACTAGCGAAAACTCCAGGTCAATATGTTTAGTGATGTTGGTTGAGGGATAAATATTGGCCATGATACCAGGGAAAACTTCCCTGCTCTTCTTCGAAATAGTGCAATGGGATCTTTTACGTCCACCGGAGGGTAAATGAGGCCTCGGTTTTTGGTCTCATCTGAAATACAGCACCTCTGATGGTGTCAGCCTAGATTTTGTGCTACTCCATCTACTCACACTGCAATCGCCTTTGTATTTCCATTCACTCACTCTACAATCCCCTCTGTAACCCACAACCTTCTGACTCAGAGGTGAGATTGCTGTCACTGAGCCATGGCTGATACCTGGCACCCTATCTCAAAACAGATTATCTGGTCCCACTACATCAAAGGAGGAGCACTACAGTGTTTACCAAAATATGTCGTGGACTTCATTGATGACTGGTGCCATCTACTAGGAGGTAGTTTTGAGGGAAATTAAAGCTCATTTTAAGGGCCTCACTTTGTTCCAAACATCTATAATCAGTGGTGCCCCTATTAAAGCTAAATCACTGGGGGGATGATTTTTTTTTTATATTCGTTCATGGGATGTGGGTGTCGTTGGCAAGGCCAGCATTTATTGCCCATCCCTAATTGCCCTTGAGAAGGTGGTGGTGAGCCGCCTTCTTGAACCGCTGCAGTCCGTGTTGTGAAGGTACTCCCACAGTGCTGTTAGGGAGGGAGTTCCAGGATTTTGACCCAGCGACGATAAGGAACGGCAATAAAGTTTCAAGTCAGGATGGTGTGTGACTTGGAGGGGCACTTGGAGGTGGTGGTGTTCCCCTGCGCCTGCTGCCCTTGTCCTTCTCGGTGGTAGAGGTCGCGGGTTTGGGAGGTGCTGGCGAAGAACCCGTACGGATTCTTCAGATTGTCTGCCATAACTTTGGCAAAAGTTCTACGGAAACCCCGGAGGAATGGCATAAACATGTAAACTTAATGCAATACATATATGCATTGAATGCAGGGAAGGGTTAAAGTCACAGATACTTTACTCTTATTGTTCTGTTGAGGTCATTAAATTCCCTTAGACTTTGGAGAGGAGTCCTCGATCTAACTGTTGAAGAACTGACTTTTACTTCTGTCTCAGAAGCTTCCTGCCCCCAATATCAATCAGCTGGTTACTCCTGCTTTGAAACTCTGCAACCAAAATACCAGCTTCAGACTGTGTGAAATTGACAGATTTCCTTTTTGCCCTCTTTGGCACGACTGCTGCTCCCAGTTGTGTTCCTTCCTCCAGTAGTTTCACACCCTGCTGCTGCACTAGTCTGCTGTGCCATTCTGTTGCTATGTTTCAATTCCCCCCTCCCCCCACTGGCTTCCATTCAAGGCACCTCTCGAACCAAGTTCCTGACTCACCACAATATTGTCTGGTTTGTAAGACCTTGATTGGACTTTGAATTGAAGCATTCTCTACATACCATGATTCCACTCGGCCATTGTATAATTAGTCTGTCATTGTTAAGTCTTTCTGATGTATCTAATTTATGGCGGTTAGAGTTAGGATTCTGCCTCTTCTGGAAAAAGAACCTGAGACATCACCTCAGGGTACATACTTTTATACACTTGGGAACAGAATATAGACAACAATGCTAAAATCACCATGTCACTTGAATCAAAATTTGTTACGGGAAAGTATCCTAGTTTTTCCCATTGTCACCTGAGCTTACTCCTGGGGTATGTGTTGATGCTTCAATTAAGGAATAAATAGACCCTACAAGGCAGATAATCGAATCTTGCTCTTTTAATTCTTCTAGGCTCTTCAGGTAACACCATTGAATTACTGCAATAAGTTCACTGATTCACAGCAGTATTAGAAAGTCAATTTTTCTTCAACCTGCAGTGAAACCACTCTAATTAAGATCACTTAGGATCATAAGTACCAAGCTGAAAGAATAGCTTCAAGCTTTTTAATCAGTGTCAATTTTTGTTCATTCAGAATGTAATATAACCACCTGTCCCACTGTGAAATTTGATTGCAAACCTGGATATAAACCCGTGTTCCATATTCATGAAGACAAATGTTGCCCAAATTATACTTGTGGTAAGTGTTGCATATCTCTTTAATCCAACATTTTACTGTTGTCACCGAAACAACTTGAAGTAACATGCTTACAGCCTGTACCTTAGCAATAAATGAACTATTAATTTAATCACACATTATTCTATTTTCAGAGCCAAAGCCAGTATGTGTGTACAATGGCACTGAGTACAAGGTAAAGAACATTGGGATATTTTGAGATATGATTTGTGGTTTCACACCTATTTCTCATTTTGTTCAGTGTATAGTTTTCATATTTCTATCTCGTTCTCCAAATTTTGACTTCAAGAATCTCTGGAGATACAAACTCACTTAATGTCAGAACAGCACAAAATTAATATATAACGTGAAAATGTTGTAAGAAGTGAAACTGGAACAATGCTCTTCTTTTTTCAATGAAATATTAATTTAGTATGCAGGGGACGACAATTAAAATGAGGATTTAATTAAAATAATTGAGGTGATAACTGTGCTAAAGTAATGCACAAATGGATTTCATGCAAAGGCATGAAATACCAGATGAAACTAAACCTCCATAGCTTTAATTAACTTTACTGTATAGAATCCGACTGCTCCACTATATAAAAAATCCAGCACAATTTTAAAACACGTCTCAATTGAAACTTCACTTTCTTTTCCAGCCAGGAATGACTATTCCTCAACACCCATGTAAGAATTGCAATTGTACCAATAAAGTGGATCCATCAACCAAGCATAACACTATTGAGTGTTTCACTATTAAGTGTGATTCTCACTGTCCATCGGTAAGCATCATTAATGATTCTATTTGTAGTTATATGATCCCAGAAAGTCCCTGGTTCCAAATGATTCAAGGTTGACCCGTATTGGGGACAGTGATTTAACTTTATTCAGCACAAGTAATGACTTAATACATTACAGTATTTGAGCAGCAGTTTGCAGAGTATAATTGAGACTTGTATTATCACCTATACTCTGGGTAGAAGCCGCAACCGTGAGTAAGCTGCACCCTGTGTCTGCTGTCTCTCTTCATCTCCTGGGTGTCTCCTTGATTCTTCCTGAAATCTCCTACTGTGTCTGTGAAATCTTCTACTCCTGAAATCTTCTACAATTCGTGGCTATTAAGACTCCCTTCTTATACCCTTACTCTCATTCAAAACCTATGGAGTCCTCCTGAACCAATCACTGGCTGACACCCAAACCCAAAATCCAATGATAAAGATTGTGGGCTAGATTTTCAGTATAGACAGTTTTGGGGCGCTAACCTTAGCGCCCGCCCGAAGTTAGCGCCCGCCCCAAAGTAGCGCCCTGTTGCCGGAAATTCAGTGGCTTCGCCCTAAGAGGTTGGTGGAGCGCTAAAAGAGGCGTTCCGCAACTATCTTTAGGCGCTAAGCCGGCGGTGCAGAGCGCAGCGCCCGAGCTCGGGCGCAGCACACGGCAGACACTCTGGTGCCAGTGAGCTCTTAAAGGGGAAGGGTACATGTGTTTTTTTCAAAGGCAGAGTCTGGGGGGGAGAGGAGGAGGGGGAGGAGGGGGAGGAGGAGGAGGAGGAGGTGGTGGTGGTGGTGGTGGTGGTGGTGGTGGTGGTGGTGGTGGTGGTGGTGGTGGCCGGAAACATACATACACCGTTCACAACAACACACTGGATCCTTCCACACAACACATGCAGACTGCCTTGTATACTGCAGGAGGAGTGCCCTTTACTTTACGCTCCCCAGGGTGTGTTGCGTTCCATTTTACAAACGCTCTGGACGCCAGCCGCACAATGGGGCGGTCCGACTGAAGTTTGGATTCGGGGCGGCCAAAGGGCGTTGCACGAGGATGTGACGTCATTTTCTGCGCGCGCATCCGGGCGGCCGCTAAACTTTGCGCCGGCGCTAACGGGCAACTTAATTTGGGGCGGGGCGCAAACTGCGCTGCGCCCGGGTGCTACACGCATAGCGCCCGAAAATCACTTCTCTTAAGGCGCTAACTGCTGGCGCAAGCAACTGAAAGTCTAGCCCTGTATGTTCACAGCACCGTGGTCTATGTAGGTTCTAGTCTGATGACATTCTTACAGCATCTGTTTTTGACCATCAAGACTCATATCTGGGGTAGTTATGGCAATACAAAAGGAATATGTCTCCATCGGTTCAGATACGGCCCTTGCTGTTGGCCTTTGTTTTTATAATTCACTGCGGATGATATAACATTCCAAAACAGTGGAAACTGCAGCTAACCTTGGTTCCCAGGCTAGCTGTACTCTGTCTCATCCTTACTGTTGGCTAATATGCAACCTTCACCTACGGCCGATAGCAAAATACTGCAGATGCTGGAAATCCGAAATAACAACAGAAAATGCTGGAAAAACTCAGCAGGCCAGGCAGCATCCGTGGAGAGAAAATAGAGTCAAAGTTTCGGGTCAAACCCTTTGTCAAACCCTTCACCTATGGCCTCTCTATTCGACTATAGCAATCCTCTTTCTCGCCCCAGGTTGCCTGGTTACAGCTTATTCACAGACTTTTAATTATAAGCAAAAGGGTTGCCTGTCATATAATTCAGGTCACCATTGCATACAGTTGATGATTACAGACTTTTATATTTAATTCTTACACATGATTATAAATCCATTACTGATGATTATAAGATAGTAAAGCAAGTATCCAAAAAGGGCTAATCCATGATAATCTTACAATCCCTGGCTTGAGGGGGAGGAGTCCCTGCTCTGACCCCTCACTCGATCTTATTTCTTATCCTTCTGCAGGAGGTCCATTAATTCTAAGTTATTAGCACGTCGATCAAGCACATACATTTCAAGCAACATATCATGATACAATGAAAATCAAAAATCATGGACTTGAAAGGTTCTCTAGCTCTCACTTTACCGAATCCATTTTGTGGATAATTCTTACTAAATATGAGCTCTCTCTAGCCCTCAATTGTCCCAATCCAAATTCTATGTCTCTCTCTACTTCAACTTCAATTTCTGATAGGTACCAGTGTGTTTAATTCTATCCTGATTGTTTCATTAATTAGATAATTTTTTGATGGAGTATGTCAATGCTTTAAAAGTTGGCTCACTCTCCTGAGCCACATTAACCATTTCATGTCGTGCTTTTGTCAAGTAACTGAACATGTCTGAGACTCGTTCGTCAGTGAAAATTCACCATGCATGTCCGCATGCTAATTGCATCATATGTAACAAATCACATTTGCACATCCCAATATCATGCCACACGTGCCATCCGATACAAGCCATTCTTGGGCTTTCAAGTGATCTTATCAAAAGATTGTGAAGTGTCTGGAGATCTCTGCTCATCTCCCACTGTATGATCCCAATGTCACGGATAGTGTTCAGTCTATCAAATTAAGTTTTCTTAAAATGTTCATAGGCAAGGACACAAACCTCTCTAAGAGAAAACAATCAACTTACTATTCTTAACTACACTTTCCTAACTTTCACTAGAATATTAGGAAAATTCTCATTTGGTGGTGTAATGAAACAGTTCCTGTTTCTATCTTACATCTTAAGTAGGCCATTAATTACCATTCTATCTCATTCATGAGCCCTGGAGGAACTTTACTGTCCAATACAATATTAAAGATAAAAAACATAGATTAAATGTTCCCAGTTATTAATGCATTTTAAAAAATTCTTTATTTTAGAGGATCTTTTATTTTCCCAAAATAACCTGTTATATTGTGACTGAGTCCATTTTATCAGTTCAAAATTATCCCAAATCCAAATAGCAGTGTTGTTGGACTGACAGGTTTTGTCAATGTTCAATTTTATTTCCCCATAAACTTTCCTCCTTGATACACAGCAATTGACAGGACTACCTAGTCGGCTTTTCACCAGTTTCTTTGAATGAAAATTTGACTATTCCCTTTAAACTACAGTTAAATTTTCCCTTCGAGTGCTTGAAACAGAAACTCATATCAATTTATTTTTATCAATTTATCTTATCAATTCCAATTTCAGAAACAAATAATTCCCAGGCTTGGTGGTTTGCATGGTGTTTTAACATTAGCAACAGAAGTGCTCGCAATTAGTTGACAAGGTAACTTCCATATCTCCCCTTCTCATGCACTCTGTCTCAGAAAATAACACCGATAACCCTGAATGGGTTAAGTCTTTGAAAGACAAAGGGGGAGAAATTCGGTTGCTAGCGCCAGCGATTAGCGCCTAAAGAGGCCGAGAATTGGGGCGTTACCCAAATTTCAGGCGGGCGCAGTGAACCCAGCGCCTCTCGCCATAATGAGTGTTCTTTTAGCGCTGGCGCTAAGTCTTAGCGCCCGCGCCCGGGCACAGGCAGATCATGACGTAATTTCAGTGTGCAACGCCTTGTTGGCGCCCCGGACTGGAAATTCAGTGGCGTCCCCCTCTGTTCCGCCCGGCGCTAATAAGGACAGCTTCCAGGAACATTCCCCGGTGGCTCTTGGGCTTAGGGGGGCGCTATTTAAAGGGGACTGCACTGGTATAAAAGCGGCAGCCATTTTGGGAGCACAACTTATTTGAGATTTACACAGATTAGAACAGTTGAACTCTGAGCCATTTCACTACTGACCCAGCGCTGCCAGAGGACCTTCAGCCTTCATACCATCACCCTGCTGCTGGTGAGCGCTTACACCCTTTTTAATTTCTGCTGACCTATTATTATGGGGGCTGCTTTGGAGGGGAACGTCCTGCTGCTCGACCATCTGGAAAGGGCACAGGGACGGAGGGAGAGAGGGCCAGGAATGGCCAGACGGAGGAGGGCCAACAGACGTCGCCACACCAGACCTTACGTTGTGTTAGGAGGCTGCGATTCCGAAAGGAGGTGGTGACTGAGCTGTGCCACCTGCTTCAGGAAGATCTGCAGCCGCAGATAAGGTGCAGGACCTCTCTGTCGGTGGCTGTGAAGATAACAGTGGCATTGAATTTCTATGCGACCGGCTCCTTCCAGTCAGCAACTGGGGACATTGCCAACATATCCCAGTTTGCGGTGCATAGCTGCATCCAGCAGGTTACAGATGCCCTGTTTAAAAGGCGGCGTCAGTACACCTCCTTCAAAGTGACACTGGAGAAGCAGCGGGAGCGCGCAGAGGGCTTCGTGGCAATAGCGGACTTCCCCATGGTGCAGGGCGCCATTGACTGCACGCACGTGGCTTTGCGGGCGCCTGTACAGAATCCTGAGGAGTTCCGCAACCGCAAGGGGTTCCACTCCTTGAATGTGCAGCTGGTCTGTGACCACTGACAGCTGATGCTCGGGGTCAATGCTCAGTTCCCAGGCAGCAGCCACGACGCTTTCATCCTGCGCCAGACTTCAGTCGCTGACCTTTTCGAGGCCCCGGCTCACCCAGAAGGCTGGCTTGTCGGCAACAAGGGCTATCCACTGTGCCCATGGCTGAAGACCCCGCTCCGTACGCCCAGCACCCCTGCAGAAGAGTACTACAACGTCAGCCATCAGGCGACGAGGAACATTGTGGAGCACACAATCGGCGTGCTCAAGCAGCGGTTCTGCTGTTTGAACCATTCGGGGGGAGCCTTGCAGTACTCACCAAAGAGAGCCTCCCACTTCGTCGTTGTCTGCTGCATGCTCCATAACCTCGCCACCCTGCGCACCCAGCCAATGCCAGCAGACATTGAAGGACCAGCAGAGGAGGAGGAGGAGCAGGAGGAGGAGCAGGAGGAGGAGCAGGAGGAGCAGGAGGAGGAGGAGGAGGAGGACCAAGATGGGAGGGTCCGAGAAACTGTAAGGGCCGTCCGTCTGAGGCTGATAAGGAGTCGGTTCTAGGCCCCTCTCACGGACTGCTTGGTGCCATTGGAAGACCACGAATGGAACCATTCGGATAACCCAGAGCCTATGAAGGCCACAATGATTGTAAATAGCAGACATGGCCAATGACATTAAAAATCTTCTTTTATTTTGAAAACTGTGCTTCCTTCCAACATGACAAAGCAATGGCAACTGAAAGCTTAACTAACAAACTAACACATAAGTGCCTCGCACACCCGGGAGACTATCCAAAACATTCAGAACACGTGCCTCGCACACCCGGGAGACTATCCAAAACATGACTAACATTCAGACCACCATCCACGGCCTTGATTTCTAGAAATAGGACGTTTCTGCAGCTCCTTCTACTCTTTCCCCTTTGATGGAGATCTACTTCTCTTGCGCGAACGGCCCCTTCCCTCCCTGCAGCTCCTCCGTAATGGGACCCCAGTGGCTGCATGAAGGCTGGGGGACGCCTGCTGACTGCCCGAAAGCGCTGATGCCCCTGAGGGACGGCCTGGACAGACTCTGGACTTGGAGGGGCCGGATGCTGACTGCTCCAATTGGGCATGGGTGGAAGCAGTCTGTCCTGCAGGTGATGGCAGCTGCAGTGGAGACGTACCAGCGTTGGCATCAGGAATGCTGACATCCTGAGAGCGGACACCAGCTCCGTGGTCGGCCGACACACTGGCACTCTGACGGGGTAGCACCGCAGCATGCGGACCCATCGGCTGGTCCACAGATTGCTGGCCTGATGTGGTGCTGCAAGGGCCCCGGGTAATCCTGCCTGAACCATGGAGGGTGGCAGCAGTCAGTGCTTGTGTGGCCTCAATCTGCCTCTGCATGAGGCCAGCGAGGGACTGCGTGGCAGGTGCCAGTGCATTGGTGAAGCCCTGGACAGTCCTTTCCAGTGATGTCGCGACGCCCTGGACAGTCCTTTCCAGTGATGTCGCGACGCCCTGGGCAGTCTTTTCCAGGGCTGCCCTGAAGCCGGTGGTTCCTGCAACTGGTTCCTCCTCAGATCCATCCCCCCCCGCTCCCTTCCAGGGAAGCACTATCCCCAGTCTGCAGATGGGCTGGCTCGCCTGAGGGTGGGACGGATGGTCCGGCTCCCAAGCTGGTGATGCAGCATCTGAAAGCAGGGAGGTTGAAGAGTGGATTTAGCGAAAGGCCAGGGTGGTAGCAAGGGATGCAAGAGTGCTGCAATGCTCTGACATGGGTCCAGACTGAAAAAGCATGCTGGTGGGGGGAACAAGTGGAAGGAGAGAGTTCAAAAAGGTGATGGCCTTACCATCGCTGTGCACAATGGGGTCGGCAGCTCCAGTGGTGACAGGACCAATCATCCTGCCTCCAGCAATCTGGTGGACACTTTCCTCCAGGTCCGTCAGTTCCTGCAGCTGAGGAGGGCCCCCGCCTGTTCCCTCCGGTTCCTGGCCAGCTTGCCCTGCAGGAGAAAGGACGGGAAGTTCTGAAACATGCTGCCCTGAGTTGTCATCTCATGCCCCCCCATGGTGGATCAGCCCTTACAGTATGCCCTGTGTTGTCATCTCATGCCCCCCCATGGTGGATCAGCCCTTACAGTATGCCCTGTGTTGTCATCTCATGCCCCCCCATGGTGGATCAGCCCTTACAGTATGCCCTGAGTTGTCATCTCATGCCCCCCCATGGTGGATCAGCCCTTACAGTATGCCCTGAGTTGAATGTGCGTGTGCGTTCCCAGAAAGGGCCATGGGTGCTGGCTGACAGATGGCCATTGGGGCATCGCGCACCCTCTGGCCATTAAAGTCAGGTGCAGATGGAGGGATGAAGAAGATTGCCAACAAGCCACTCACCCTAACGACCCGAGTGAGATCATTAAACTTCTTTCTGCATTGCACAGGAGTCCTGGCCGCCACGCTGCTGGAGTTGACTCTTTGACAAACTTCCC